>NC_133201.1:32770815-32838315 GCF_958299795.1 Porites lutea
GTTCGTTTGCTTTTATCATTGCGTTTTTTGTATTATGCAAACTCCCTTGTAAATCCCATTTTATACACAATCAGGATGCCTGAATTTAAAAAAGCTCTGCTCTCATTGTTCAGACGTGATCAGAGAGAAAATGTTGCTATCCCGCTAAATCGTTACTAATAGAGGAATATCGCAAAAATTAGTTAGTCAACTTTCTAAGTAGCTAAGAGTTAAAGAAATAGAAGACACCTGTAATGCATACAAAAACATACAGAGAAGCACATTTAAAACCACATTAGGCTATACTGTATGTTAAGGAAGCTACGGAACAAATAAAGATTAGACGCGATGAAGAAATGCTTGAAGTGTGTTCAATTGGGAACTCTGTTTTGATGGAATGCGATGTAGGAAGATAAATGAGGCTATGTTAATACTTTGCCGGCTAGCTATCGTGGAAGTAGGAAAACCATACGGGAAAGATACCGCTCTCAACACCACACTTTTTTAACCAACATGACAGCCGCTCTCGGCCGCCTTGTAAATGTCACGTCACGCAAAAGAGTAGAAATTCAAGCGTACTATCACAAAAGGAAAAAACCCTTTGGAAGTGAAAACTTGTCTCAATATTAATGTTTAGCTGTTCCAATATTTCATGAAAGTAAAAACTCAGAAGGATCGACAATTCTATACTTTGAATTTTTAATGACGTCATGTGAAACCAGCATTGCATGTCACAGATTATATCAGAGTCAAGTCACCTTCAATCGTAGGTAGCCCAAGCTCGAAATATGAGCATAGCGAACATCGGCATTGTTGCGTAACATTCGAAATATAAGGATTTGTATGGGAAAAAAACCTATCGTTTCTGTAACCTACGAAAATGAAAGGATTTCAATAAGAAGAACAGCTTACCTTACTTAAAATGTGTGTTACATGTACACGTACGTCTCTCCTGTGTGGTCCATGGGCCGATTTATGGCCGTTTTATGGGTGTTTATGTAAACGGTTTTCTCTCTATATAAAGGTTTAATTTACCAAGACTGAGCACTCCAGCGAAGCGGTCCGACTGATCCACCGAAGGAAAACGGCCGTAAATTCGCTCCAACTGCTCCAATCGCCTCCAAATTCGGCCTAGGTACAACACGATAGTTTTCCTTTCCATTAGTTATCTTGCTTCAAGACGCCTTTGCACCGAGAGCGAATTAGACTGCAAAACAGTCGGTTTTTTTTCTCAAAATCAGTAAAGAAATCGGTAAAGCGTGGCGTGCGCGCGAGCCTCACGGGCGTGTCTCCCCAGTCTCGCTCTCTGTTTTCAGCCTCATTCCAGACCTTTTGTTTGACTGTTCGCGCGTACTTGAATACGCAAAAATACGGACTGTTTTGTAGTCTAAGAGCGAATCAAAGGACGCAAATCTTTGCAACCTTTCCCGTCTGGAAAAAAAAATGTTACCCTCGACCCTCGACAAAAAGATAGACTCGTTCAAGCCGAGGTAAAGTCGATGGCTTCAGACGAGTCTATCTTTTTGTCGGGGGTCGAGGGTCGAGGGTTCCATGTCGAGGGCGAGGGTACCAAGTCGAGGGTCGAGGGTAACAGTTTTTTTTTCCAAATTTTTTTTTTTTGGAAAAGGTAATAATCGATGCAATCAATGTCATTAAAACAAATAAGAAGAATTTAAAAAACAAATGGCGCGTGAACATCTTCTAGTTGTTGGGTGGAGGGGGGAGGGGGTGGAATAGAGAAAAGCTCCAGGACATCCCAATTTGTTTTCGAAGAATTACATTTATAACAACAAAAGGGGGTGGTAGGCCTACACGACTTTCTCCTCATGCCAAAATGCTGCTTATTACAATAGAGTTGTTTTTATCTGCTGGGTAGATTATGCTCTGGAAGGTTCTGCATTTATACTGGGCAAATGTGATTTTAGCCGCATGTTTCACACTGAGAGGTCATGACATATATATCGGTTGACTGTAGTTATTGTTTTCTGGTCGGTAGGATTTGCCCTCTGATGCAAGCGCAATTTCTTTGACCTTTTTTGACGCGTGAAGCTTTTTTATTACGGCTGAATAAGGGTTCCAATTTTCTCCAAAGTGCCTTCTGGATCTGAATAACTAAGCGATTTTCTTTAGTCCGTGCGTTGGTTACCCCTGCTTCGCGGCTTATATTTCAGTCACGTCTGCCTCTTCTCTGCCTTGCTTGGCTGTTCAGTGGGGTAGTTTGAATATGGATATTTCACCAATTCTTGTTTTTTAAGCCATCCCACTGTATGCGACCGAATTGTCGTGCTTTCAATGAAGTAGAAACTCGCCATGAAATTTTAAAATACAAGTCATCGATAATCACCGACACCGGAAATCGTGACCGAGGTACGTAGGTGCGTAGCTAGAGTGATAATTTAGATGGTTGTTGCTATCGCCCGAGTCGCGCCGCAATAATAAACTCCTGTAATTACCAACGTTATGTTCTGCAACTTGAAAAGTGTATCACTGCAGAAATTTGAAACACCCTGAAACACAAAAGGAACGTAAAACCAACACTTATCGGCGCAGTTGATGGCGGCACTGGGACAGTAGGAAGTCATGTGGCGAAACTAATTTTGTGCACATCTTTATCCCTAGTGTGCATTTCAAACAGAAATTAGAGGTGTCTGCCCAAAGACTTTCTTCACAACGGCTTCAGCGATAATTTCCTATTTTGCACGAAAAGGGGAGCTTTTATTCACGAACAGCGATCAGATCGAAGCAGACTGATTATGCGAACTTTCAAAAAAAGAAAAAAAGAGTGTACACTATGTGAATATTTAAAGAAAAAAAAAATTCCACAAAAGACAGACTTGGAATACACTGTCCAGTTTCTTGCATGATGTTAAAAGTAGTAAATTTACATCGGAAACCACGGAAAAATAGATCACAGAGAAAGCTTGAATTGAAATACCAGGGAAAATATCCTCAAAACAGAACCAAAAATCACGCCACAAACCCAATGCCATTTTTTCTTGCCCGACCGACCAAAAAATTGTCAAGGAATAGCCTTGTGAGACATTGTAACATTTCAAACAGTTAAACAGAATTTGCAACACAGTCGATTTTTTTTTCGGGAATAAAATACTTGTGTCCAACTTGGCAAAACAACAGATCTTTAGTAGAAATGTGGCAAATGTAAAACAATTAATTGGATCAATGGGAGACATGGACCGTACGTCTGTTTTTTTTTCCTATTCACGTCCACCACGTCCATGTTCACAAATATATATGACCAGGAGCCCATCATTTGATGGGCTCCTGATATGACCGATTGTGGCCTAGAAAGATATATTGTATTTTAATGGGAAAGCGTCGGCAAATGCCGATGTTCACCTCACCGAAAGTCGCTACCAGGAGTTATTCTATTTTAAACCTCTGCGTTAGTGGGTGGCGATTTCCATGCGAGCTGCAAAAAGATAGACTCCAACGATTGCATTGTTCTTTTATGACACATATTAGGACACATTTTACAACGCAATAAGAGTTTTTTCCTTTCATTCTGTTGGTTGGACCAGAAATTCATAATTCAACGCACTCATTCTTGTTTTACGACATTTTAAATTTTGTTTACAACATTTTTTTTAAAATCAGTGTTTTCAAGTAACGTGTTCTGTTCTGTTCTGTTCGAAAACAAATTGGGATGTCCCGGAGCTTTTCTCTATCCCACCCCCCCCCCCCCCATAACCCCCCCTCCCCCTCCACCGAACAACTAGAAATGTTCACGCGCCATTTGTTTTTTAAATTCTTCTTATTTGTTTTAATGACATTGATTGCATCGATTATTACCTTGTTCAAAAAAAAAAAATTTGGAAAAAAAAATGTTACCCTCGACACTCGACTTGGTACCCTCGCCCTCGACATGGAACCCCCGACCCTCGACCCTCGACCCTCGACAAAAAGATAGACTCGCTCGGAACTCCGCGTTACCGTTGAATGATAGCGACACGACCTGAGACTCAAATTACTCACACTCGGGGTGGGAGACAGTCTCTTGCTCCCGTTGTTTTCTTTCTCGGGTATTGATGTCAGCGAGAGCAAGAGAGACTGTCTCCTACCCCGAGTGTGAGTAATTTGAGTCTCAGGTCACTATCTTTCGACATACGTCCTCAATTGAAATAATACACAAAAATAGCCGCTGTTTCGCGCTATAATTATCATAGTAAATTTTAATTTATTGCTGTAAAAGAGGAGTTGTAAGCCAATTCTTCTTCCATCAGAAACAAAAACAAAAAGCAGGACAAGCTTTTGTGGCGGTGTGTTCGAGCACACCTCGCTCGCTACACGATGAGGTACCAGGAATCTGATTTACATCTTGGTTCTATTCTTCTTTGCCGTCTGGTGATAATCTTAATCTTAATCTTCTTACTCTTTCTGCTCTACTCATCCTTACTAACGAAACTAACAAGTTCAAGTATAGTAGCGGTTTTTATAGCCAAAGCTGGGCATATTTAGGTTAGCTGACCGTGGGAATAAAATCAAGGTGACCTCGGTGTGGGTAATGCTTTGGTATTACTGAACCTACATGTTTGCGATCGGCAAGAAGCTACAAACCAACCTCGTCCCCGGGGTGCCTTTTCCTGGCATCGGAGGTAGGGCGGGAAAAAGCCCTAGCATCTTCAAGGCATCGGCCGGTCACATGACCACCAAACACCCAGAATTTGTGGGTGTACTAAATTAGCATACGATCGCATATATACCATAAACAAAACATCGAAGATGGCGGGTACTCCAGAGTTTTTATCAATGCTTCGCCGAGTCGGGTTCTCCCTGAGTAACGGTAACTTTCTATCCCTTAATTCTAAACCTCTTTAAGTAAAGTGTTTCGAATCTATCCTAAAAGAGCAGGATGTTATTGGAGTCTTACTAACTGGATCTGGCAGCGATGCTATTTCACTAACAAACACTGTTAGGCGAATTCAGAAGCCATTACCAAGGAAGGAAATACGCTCTGCAGTCAAAAGACTCACGCAATATTTGGAAAAACACTAAGCTGGAGTCTACTAAGTGTCAATGCAATTCTCCATGGTTGATGCAGCTTCAGTTTAAGCCGCACTTCATTCTTATAATTTTGGACCTGTAAATCACTCAGTCCGTGATAATGAAACATCCTGCAAAGAAAACTGACAAGCTGAGCCCAACGTGATACAACATTGCAGAAAAACGGCCGTCGATAAAACCCGGAACACGGAACAGTCCGGAACATGCCGGAACATGCCGGAACATGCCGGAACATGAAAAAATAAAAAAAAAATTGAGGAAAAAAAAATTATTCATAATAAAATAATTTTTTGTAAAAGTTAATAATAACGTAAAATAACAAAAGAAAAACGAAAAATAATAAAATAATCAAGAAAAAGAAACTAGTATCCTCTCTGAGTTTGAGAAAACAATATTTTGTCGCAACGAATTAAAATTTGTTGGGCGAGTGAGGGTTCATGCAAATGACAGTAACAAGTGAAGGCTTGCTTCTAAATTCAAAATATATTAAAATGGGTCGCGAGGAGGGTTTTTTTTTAAGCTTTCCTCACACAGCTACCTCTTGTAATTGTTTGCCGTGAGTTGAAAAATCATTTGGCGGTTATCCATTTACGGTTCTGCAATGGTCTGAAATGTCGGTGCAGTATTTCATGTCAAGCCAAGTCGGTAAGTAGCTCATTTCAAGCCAACATATAGTCTCCTTACATATAACCGACATTTGCTTACTTGAGGTGCTTTGCTTTACTTGAACATGAATTACTTAGAGACTAGGCGGCTCTGTGAACTTAAGAAGAGTATAGGGGCTCCTGTCTTTGGATTTTAGTGGACAATACTCACATTCGTAGCAGTTTCTATACTGTTTACAGTCAGCATGATATTTCAGACGTCTCCTCGAGTCGCAAGAGGAGTTTTACGGGGAGACGGCTAAAATTCAGGCTAACTGATAACAGTTAGAAACTACCGCTGCGCTACCACTGTGACGAAAGCTTGAAAACCCTCTCCTCGAGACCCATTTTAATATATTTTGAATTTAGAAGCAAGCCTTCACTCATTACTGTCATTTGAAATGACCCTCACTCTCCCACTGCAAAAAATTCATTGCGACAAAATATTGTTTTCTCATACTCGGAGATGCTGATACCAGTTTCTTTTTCTTTCTTTCTTTGTTTCTTTCTTTATTTTTCGTTTTTATGTTATGTTATGTTATTTATTTTGTTATTATAAATTTTTGCGAAAATTGTTTTCCATCTATTGTTCCTTTTATTTACTTGTTTTTATTATTATTATTATTATTATTATTATTATTATTATTATTATTATTATTATTATTATTTAATTAATTAATTATTTTTTCATAAAAAAAAATATTTTAATTTTTTTCATAGTTCCGGGATGTTCCGGAATGTTCGATGTTCCGGGTTTTATCGACGCCCCAGATTAACATTACATTCACGGACTAAAGAAAATTGCTTAGTTATTAAGGTCCAAAGGGCACTTTGGAGCGGCGTCGATAAAATCTGGAACACGGAACATTCTGATTAATTATACCGTGTTTAAATAAATAATTGCACGCATTTTAGGCATCCTACTGATGAACAGTTGCGATACGTAGATATATATTTTTTAGCAACTAAGATAATTTGCAGTCTGTCTACTTTGAATTCTATTTTTCTATTCTATTCTATTCTGTTCTGTGAATTACCTAAATCAATCAACCAATCAAAATGACGGATTGGCCGATGCCAGGACCTTTTCCCGCCCCACCTCCAAAGCCAGGGAAAACCGCCCCGGCGACGAGGTTGGAAAAATATCTCTTTACCTCTTAAACTTGGATGCCCCTCCTGTAAGCCATGAGAGGGAGAGGAGAGAAAAATCAACCGAATTTTTCAAACTAAAGCAATGTATAAAAACTGCATTAAATAGCTAAAACTGATGATCAACTGAATTATCCAAATTAACACAAGTTAGGAAAACTGGATTTAGTAGCTAAAGCACGATCGATTTAAGCTATGAATTTTTCACTTTATACAAGACTCTCGTCACCTCTTAAACTTGGGCACCCCACCTGTAAGTCAAGAGGGAGAGGAGAGTAAAATCTACTAAATTATCCAAACTAACACAGCGTATGAAAACTGCAATTGGCTAGCTAGTAAAACATGATCGATTCAAGCTACGAGCTTTTTACCCTTGGAAAAAATCTCTCTTCACTTCTTAAACTTGGGCGTGTCGCCTGTAAGCTAAGAGGGAGAGGCAAGAAAAATCTACTGAATTATCCAAACTAACCCGGCGTATGCAAAATGAAATTGGTTAGGTAAAACATGCTTGATTTAAGGTACGAGTTTTTTACCTTTAAAAACATCCCTCTTCCCTTCTTAGACTTGGGCGTTCCGCCTGTAAGTCAAGAGGGAGAGTAGAGAGAAATCTACTGAAATATCCAAACCAACCCAACGTAAGAAAACTGCAATTGGCTAGCTAAAACATGATCGTTAAGCTATTTCTTTTTTTCTCTTTACTTAAAAAAAATCCCTCTTTACAAAATGCGTTCCTAAAAAACACACTTTCAGCTTCAAGCAGAAGAAGATCGAAATGCACACTCCGTAATTGGCTGCGTACAGTAGCCAATAAGAAAGCAAGAATTTTCGATCCGTGGCGCGGGTAGTAAATAAATGTACAAAGTGAAAGCTCAGCTTAACTAGACAGAACGGCTTACCGTTCTCGCCACGACACAAAACAACTAGAGATGCTCGTGTAAGAGAAACTAAGCATAAAGCCAACCCAGCAACTGATGAGGTTTGCGTCGAGAACCGAAATCATGGTCTTGCCTGATCACAAAGTGGCAACAACAGAACAGTCGCTAGGATGTTAAACTAATTCGAAAGTTATTTAACTACCAAGGGATAAAGTACGAGATCTAGTCTTAACACTCACATTATTGTTAGAAAAAAACAAGTTGGAGTTTAAAAGTTATTGCTCAAAGAGTAATTTCGATTGGGTCACAATGCAATTCTCCATAGCTGATGTAGCTTAAGTTTAAACTGCAATCCAGAATCTATTCTTCGAAATTTGGAACAGTCCTGTAAATCACTATCGATGAAAATTTTTGAAAATCAATATGCATGTCATGACCTCTCAGTATGAAACAAGCGGCAAAAATCACATTTACTCAGTCAAAGCGTAAAACCCAGAATAATGATATGCCCACTAGAGAAAAAAAAAAAGGTGGAAAAAGCAACACTTTGGCACAAGGTAAAAGTCGTGTGTTGCCTACCGACCGTATTTCGTGACGAAAACGCGTCATAGCAGCACATAAGTAAAAAAAAGTAAGTAGAAAAAACTACAATTTTGATTTTATGCAACTCTTTCCTTTCTCCTGTGACAATACATTCAATGTTCTCGCGTTTAAAATCCCCCTAATTTTGACCATATATGGTCATGTGAGGGGAAATTTGATTTCTTTTATTAGCTGTAATTTTACGCCATTTTATCCGATTGAGATGGGCTTTTCACTATACATATTCTTTTTGTGTAGCAAAAATGTCTGTAAAGTTTTGAACACTGCTGTTTTTCAAAGAAATTTCAAAGAATGACAGGAGAGGCCAGGGACGTATGTTTGCGAGTGCTAAAGGAAAACAACAAAGGTAGGTTCGACAGCTACAGTGTCAGGAACAAGTGTATTGATCATATCCCATATTACCTTTCGGGATTGTCGCTTGCAAAGTTTTTGCGACAACCTTTCTCGAAATAGCTGTATATATACCGGCGTGAAACCTTGTACTGACGTTTAATATTTTGGCTCTTAAGCACGTCCTTTGCCATAATTTTCCTTTCTTGTAGGAAATAATAGGTGGTTCTTTAAAAATTTGGCAAAGTAGTGATTCAACTTTTTCGTTAACGCCCTTTGTACAGAAGACACACTAAGGGCTGGTATTGTGTCTTTTTCTTCCTTATTGTTTTGTTTCAGGGGAGCGGACTTCCTTTCTTTGAGTTTGATTTGTGATAGCAATTTTTTTTAAAATTGTGTGGATAGCCTCTTTCCATCAAGCTTTTTTTTTTTTTATTAATTACAAATACTTTCCCTTAAAGTTTGTTCGTAGGATTCTTAATGCTTCCTCTTGAAAATTCCATTTTGACACTTAGTGGGTGACAAGAGTTTTCCGTTTGTTTAATTTAAAATGTGTCTTTACATCAAGGATAGCTTTTTCGTTGAATCTTAAAGACGGTTCTGCTTACTAGACTCTTTGTTTCAATATATGCCCTGGAAATGTTGGCAAAGGAAACTGTTGTCTTTGTTCTTATCGCGGTACCGCCGTGGGCTTAAGTAAGTAGTGCTTTCCATTTGAACTGGAAACAATTTTCTTCGAGGATGGTGGCTCGATAGGGTTTTTCGGGGTCAATACCTCCCAAGTTTGATGATCAACTACGTCGCCATTAGCAACGATTGGGGAACAATTACCACTACTCACAGGATTACGATCCGGATTACAATAACACCGGGGTTGTCATAGCAACGAAATGACGCCATTGCCTATTCCACTTGCATCCGTATTCCTCGCCACTGGGAACTGTTCTTCCAAAATCGTTCATGGGAGCTTTTTCCTCCAATAGCCACCTCGATGTTTGTGAAGTTTAAGCGAAATCAATGAAAGCCCTATCGAGCCACCTTAAGCTAAGCATCCTGGAGGGCTTAGAAATAGGAGGATTGTCTTCGTAGAAATTTTCGTACGCTCGGCAAACTCATTCAATACCCTTCTTGTTTTGTGGTGTACTTGAGTAAAGACTTGTGACATCAATCGAAACAAGAAATGTTCGGTTTTTTCACCTTTGCGTTGTCGCTAGTATCTTCAATGTATGACTTCTGTGATTTTGATATTGGTCAAGTTGTAGCAATATATATGCACTTGTACCAACGAAACGGAAATTCTTTCCGTTAGACCCTCTGATGAGTCAAAATTTAATTTGGATACTTCCAAAAAATACAAAATACCCTTCTTTCTGAAAACAAATATCGATAATGTCGGTCCATGTCGGTAGTCGGTTAATAATTTTGCTGTCGGTAGTCGGTAATTTTTTCTCGTTTTGTCGGTAGTCAGTAATATTTTTCGCCCTTTGTCGCTAGTCGCTTAAGCCCATTCACACCCTATATTGTACCTTTTGTTGAAATAGTAGTACTAATCTGGGAACGATTGTTACCTTGTCAAAAGGGAATCACACATGTTTGTGTTTATTTGTAAGATTTTGTTGAGGCGCACATCCTTAGCGCCATTGTGCAAAAAAAAAAAAATAAAATAGGAGGAGAGGGATAGGTAAAAAAATTGTGCGTAGTGTAAGTGAGAGCTTGTTTGCCTTTTTTACCTTGTTAATAGATTCTTTTTAAATCACTGAGTATTTTACTCTTTCTTATTGTTTTTAAGGGTCATACGGCTGATTTCTTGTTTCTTTAGATAAAAAGATATCTGGTTTAATTGCGAGCAATTATTAGTCTTGTGTTTCAATTACTTTGTGTTTTTTAAATAGTAAAGGCTGTCCATGGGGTCTTAAGGTCGAGCCAAGTCGTATTCAAATATCGGCTCCGTTCCTTTCCTCGCATATTTAACTGACTTCAACGACGCGTTGAAACGAGCGCCAGCAATGAGCTGTCACAGACGTTCACGACTATTTAAAGTGGTTCAATGAAAAAAAAACAAACAAACAAACATACTAGAGGTCATTTATACAGAACCACACTCGCTGTCTCCAGAAATTGCAGGTACTGTTCTATTTAACCTTTAGGAGCGATGATAGCGGTTATGGGAGCGTAAAAAGTTAAGTATTTTTATAGTCACGAAAAGCTGAGTCAGGTAGCATCATGGTTCAGTCAAGTAATGAGACAGATGAGATTTACCCGTTTGGCAAAAACCAATCAAGATTGCTTGAAGCTAATTTAAAGGAATGATTAAAGTAAACCGTTTTTTAGGTTCACTTATAGTGTCTGTCTGAAATTTGTTTCTAACGAATTTTTATCACAAAATTGAAGACAGGGTTTTTCGAGTTGCTGGGCGATCGCGCCCTTTTATTCATATCTTTTTATAGTCGTTCAAACCGGGCTAAAGTTACTCATAGTAGCGGGTAAGCCTAGCCTAGCCTGCTCTTGTTAGAGTACTGAGTGAAAGTACAGTTTTTAAAATGAGAAAAGGACTATCCACTTATTAGTATGTAGGAAGAGAGTTCTTAACATATCAAAAGACACTTAATTAGTACGCAGGAGGGCGCTGACTAGGCAATTAAACTGGAATGCAGGATGGAACTGACTTTAAGCTTGAAGACACTTTAATACTTGTCTTGGTAAATGAAAATGGTAGTCTCTGTATATATTTACCGAATTATATTTCTTTTATTGATTGTTAGTAGTCTCTGTTGTAGTTTTAATCGCTGTGCGGATTTCAGGTTTTCAGTCGTTCAGTGAACATCGCTTGCAGGAGGTACTCAAAATGCGGCGCGTATCAAACTCTTTTGAAGATTACAGATCGATTAGACCATCAAATAAAAAAAATAACCAGAATAAATTCTATATTATGTTGAAACGTAACTCTGTCAATGTTCATTCAAACACGACCACTGCTCGCTCTGCAAAAGTGAGAACCGGCTGGCCATATATACTACGGGTGATTTTGGAATTTTTTTAACTGTTTAGCTAAAAGCCCACGCGTGCTTCGATCGATCGTCCTGAATATTGAATGAGTGCACTTTGTATTGCGAAATTGTGAAATACTGGATTCTGCCCGAGGGCTGTATGATAACAACAGTCCCTTATAGTACTGTTTCACCTCAGATGTGATCTTTAAATGGTATAAAAGGTTGGTTTACACGCATCCAGATTTGTTAGCAAGATTTATTTTATAAAGTAAACTTGTCGAACGCAAAAAATTCGGCCTGATTTTTTTTCCAGGCCTAATTAATCTACGGTACGTGATCAAGAGCCTTTATGGCTCTTAAATGTGATCGAAGATGATTTCTATTTTGGGGGTGTACACATGAGGCTATCTTGAGCTTTTTGCAAATTATTTTTCCCTAAAATCACTTAGCCTTTCCCTTAAAAGTCACATGAATGTGCTCTAAAGTTAACTGAATTGTGGAATGCAAGTTTTTTGTTTGATTTAAATTATAAATTTATTAATGGGAGCCTCACTTTTAGCCCTGGCTAAATCTATTTAGTGTATACTAAAACAGTGGATAGTGTTTTTCGGGTGCTCTGATTGGCTACTCAATCAGTGAATATCCTACACTATTCCCTGATTCACCTCCAGTTCCTCCGAGCGAGCGACGCCAAACTCGCGTAGGTTGCGAGCAAAATGCTTTCCCGGTTTGCTGCCGTAACAAACTAAGAAATTTCATAACTAAGCAAGCTATTTCCGAAATACATGAAGAAGGTGACGAAGTTCGGTTTGGAAGTTTTAACAGGTAAAGCTTTGTCTTTTTGACTTGAATTGTTATCGATAAAACCGGTGAAAAAGTTTTTTGTTTACAAATGCAAATTAAGCTTAAGTCTTGCGTTACTTTATTTAGTTGACTTGATCATAAATAAGCTTAAAACTAAATTTAATAATCTTTTTAACAGAATTATTTTAACTACAAACAGA
The DNA here is from genome assembly GCF_958299795.1 of Porites lutea. Classification (NCBI taxonomy): domain Eukaryota; kingdom Metazoa; phylum Cnidaria; class Anthozoa; order Scleractinia; family Poritidae; genus Porites; species Porites lutea. The sequence continues at coordinate 32,783,412 of NC_133201.1, forward strand.
ATTCACAACTCCTTTTGAAGAAACTTCCCCACAAGAGCGAAACAAAGGCCTTCAAAAGTTTTATTTGTCGCTAAGAAAAAGCGACGACCGCGGCCGTTCGGTCATCGCGCGCCAAAATTATAATCGTTGGCAACACTAAATGAGTTAACAATCATCATTTTGTGCTCAATTATCTCCCTGTTTTAGTATATACTAAAACAATTATTCACCTCAGCTACGCGGTCGTCTGATTTTGTTAATCACTCGTATGATTACAGACCGAATTGGACTCCACTCAGTCCTGTTACCATTACTACTACTACTACTACTACTACTACTACTACTACTACTACTACTACTACTACTACTACTACTACTACTACTACTACTACTACTACTACTACTACTACTACTACTACTACTACTGCTACTGCTACTGCTACTGCTACTGCTACTGCTACTGCTACTGCTACTGCTACTGCTACTGCTACTGCTACTGCTACTGCTACTGCTACTGCTACTGCTACTGCTACTGCTACTGCTACTGCTACTGCTACTGCTACTGCTACTGCTACTGCTACTGCTACTGCTACTGCTACTGCTACTGCTACTGCTACTGCTACTGCTACTGCTACTGCTACTGCTACTGCTACTGCTACTGCTACTGCTACTGCTACTGCTACTGCTACTGCTACTGCTACTGCTACTGCTACTGCTACTGCTACTGCTACTGCTACTGCTACTGCTACTGCTACTGCTACTGCTACTGCTACTGCTACTGCTACTGCTACTGCTACTGCTACTGCTACTACAACTACTACTACTCTTATTACTAGAAGACTTCTGCTTAATATGTTTGAAGATTCACTAGCAAAGTGAAAAAAAAAACCGTTTCCCCGGCAGAATTTAAGTACCACAATTTGAGAACCACTGAGGCTCAGTTTGTGCCGAAAATTGAAAAAAAAAATCAATCAATCAATAAAAAGCGTGTAGGCAGCAGTGCGTCAATGTTGCAGCCATTATTTACGCCCCCCCCGCTTTTTCCCACGAAGGTACTTGACTACTATAAATTTACATTTTAAGTGGCGTTTTCGCTGCATCCCTGTTGCATCATGATTTCTAGAGTGACGTTTACGGCAAACGGCTAACGACAGATTCAGTTGCGATTATCTAAAAATAGAACATGTGCTGCTAAAAACAGTCCAAAACAATTGTTATAGACACAACTAACTTGAGACTACTAATTTTCTGGTGGAAGTAATTAACATTAAAGCACAAGTTAAGGGTAAGTGGTAGAAATTCACGTTTGCCGTTTTCTGTAAAGGTGATGGAGTCTAAGGTTGCATTCCTTTTAGCCAAAATTTTTTCGGATTTGAACATTCCAGCTGATTGCTTTGATTTTCGTGCTAGCCGGGACAAAAATCTGAAATAAGATTGATCCGTACATTAGCTGCCTGCCGCTCCGATCCTTTTCTCGACTTCAACGCGTCGTTTTTTACTTCTTTCTGCTCAATTAAGCGTCGTCGCGTGAAGTAACGGAAAGAAAGTTAGCTTTTTAACTAGTGGTGAATCATGCTGGGACTCCTCAACTTAAAATTATCTGGAATTTGATTCAAGAACATTCAGAAGACGATTACGAATTCTCAAGCGCTGGGAAGCGCGCTCTAAACACACACAGACATTGGACAGCATAGTTTTACGGCGAGAAAATCTAAGCGTTTTTACTTCCTAACGGATTTAGAATTTAATATACTTTAATCCCTTAGCGGTATAGAACAATAACTAACCTTGACACGCCGTGTCTATTGATGAACGAGCACGTTTTTGCGATAGAAAAGCAGTTTCATTAAATGAAACAAAGATCTGAAACCAGATTAAGATACCAATCTAAACGATCCACGTTCGGAGGTAGATCGTTCGGATTGCAATCTTAGATTGGTTTAGTCTTTAATGCAACATGAAATCGAGTTTTCGATCGCAAAATTCGGATTTAGATTGGCTAAAAGGAACGCAACGTAAATCTCTCTGTTGAGTATTGATCATGAACGTCCGCGATAAACAAGCGATATAGGTTTTGCTGGGGACGAGTGAGTCTTCTCGCAGTTTCGACAATATCAGAAGCAATTTACTAGAAGCAAAAACATGCAAAAATTAGTGTAAAAACGGCCGACGTTTTCGCGTCACCGTGATGACAATCTCAAGAGTCAGTAACAAATGTGTTCGTTTAAAGAGTTTTATTTCAGTACTTTGGTTAGTGCCGGTGCTGACTTAATTACAGCCGAACAACTCCATAACAGCCACCTTGGGGACAGAAGAAAGTGGCTGTTGTACAGAGGAAGCTGTTAAGTATATCGAGAATTTGAGGCCATAAACAATGAAAATAGAGGTCGCGGAAATAAACGCTTTATTTGGATGAAATGGTGATAAAAATCACGTTTAACAAAACGCGACTAACGGTAACGTGTAAAGAAATATGGTAAAGAATTTCTCTTCTGCTCCAGTAGTTACCTTTTTCTGCCGCTTATTTCGCCTTTCTTGGTTATTATCGATTGGTGGTCTTTACATGTGTATCTTCAGTTGATGTTGTGAAACCGGCAGCATGGCGAGAAAAATGACGTGCTTGAATTATATTCCTCTTATTCCGGCCGGGACTGGATTAGCGGGTCAATCAAAATGATATTCCGGGTTATTCTATTTAGTGAAATCCAACTAGTGGTCTGTTATAAATAGTGCGTTCTGATTGGTTGAGCTACTACTAGGCAATGTGTTATAGTCTACTAGTAGCGAAAAGCGCCGGCTTTGAAAACCAGCTTTGTAAGAGGAGCTATCAGTGCCGAGAAATATCGCTGCAAGCAAAATAGGCAATGGCGTCATTTTATTGCTATGACAACTCCTAAGGCATTGTAACTCTGATCAAAACAGGTTTTAACCTTTATCTAATACAGCTGTGGTGGTAATTTTTCCAAATCTTTGTTAATGGCGACGTAGTTTATGCTAAAACTTTTTAGGTATTGACTATAAAAAACCTTATCTAGCCATCTTAAAATATCTGCAACGCAGGCTACTTCTTAAATAATTTGAATGGTTTTTACACTAATTGCAAATAAAAGACAGGTTAAACTGTCTGAGGAGCAAGCTAAATTTATTGTTTTCTTGATCAGAGCTAATATATTGGATTACAAAACGGACGGGTTTTTATTAAGAGTAGCATGATGGTGCTTTCCGGACGACTTTTGGCGACAAAAGCATGCAGAGCTATATTTATGGCAGCGATTGTAATTTTTCTATATTTGTTTAAGGAAACAAGCAAAATTGAAAGTCGATTCAAAAACACACGAGCTCTGATCATGAAGATCAAAAGGCAACCGACGCTTGCGTTTTTCGCTGCCGTCAATCATCTAAGCAAACCTCATAGGAAACAGAACTTTACTTAAACGGGTTAAAAAGCTCATGGTTTGTGATCTGTGATTGGTGGATTTCAAACCATTTTGTGTGTTTCTGTGTTGGTTCGTTGGTTGTGATCGTAATTATGATTAACGGCAGCACAAAACCCAATTGTGAAGGCGGCTTTTGAACTTTAGAGTTCGCGTGTTCGTGAAAAGCTCAGTAACAAGTTTCCCATAAAACGCAAGGCTGGACTTGCGTTCCATGGTACAATTTCTTACATTTTCTCCATTTCAGTTTTACAGCCACCTTTAAGTTGACTTGCGTTTCTTTTTTTACATTTGCAATTTCTTTTCAACGCAGAGAACTAGGAAGGCGTTGCTTTAAAAACTTGCATGCATGTTTGAATTTTGAGGCCGATGTAAGAGAATATCAAGAAAGCTTATACCGCGATGAATATTAACGTATAAGAACAAAAAACTTATTTTTGTCCGAAAGAAAGCTTGGTAACTTAGCGTCAATGTGGTCCCCACAAAGGCGAGTTTTACAGGCAGAATACGTTTATTTATATGTCTCAAATGTCAAATTTCAAATCTTTATTTTAACACGGTAAAAAATTCACCAGCTAGCTTTTTTGTTAGTACATATAAAGTACTACATAACAATATTTAATAATAAAAAATACATATCTAAAGAGTCTCTTAAAAATACTACTCAAAATTACACTTAAGTATACATGTTTTCCATGAATGCCGTATATCTAACTTAATTAACTAAAATGTAAGTTTAACAATTGCTTAAAACGATTTAGAGATTTCTCTTGCCTAAGATTGCAGTGCAGACTGTTCCAGAGAGTTGCACCTCTATAGCTAAAGCTCCTTTTTAGGTAGTTGGTTCTTGATAAAGGGACATTTAATCTGTTCGTAGAGTCCCTCAAGACATAGCACTGCGCTCAGTAAACATAGAAATAATGTTTGGCCCGGTAGACTATACGGAAGCCTTGGTCTTGGCCGGCCTGGATTCTCTTAGTGACAGGAGAGTAGGAACTTGTAAGCGGTTTATGGTTACTGCACGCCAAATGTCCCCCCTTCAGAACATCATCCCCTCTCCTGCCGCTATTGAGTCTCATTACAGTATAAGGGTCCAACTCCCAAGACGTCCACATGGTCATACGAGAAGAATTAATGACTTTGTAACTTATAAATTTCAGTAAATGTATGTAAATGGTTAATTGTATGTGACAATGACCTTCCCCAACAATTCAGTTATAGCTGCAAGTGGTGAAATAAACAGAATATCTATCCATCTATTTATCTAATAGTCAGGAGCCAGATCATTAAGAGCTTTGAACACCATTAAAGCTACTTGAATTTAACCCTGGGGGATCAGGTCTTTCCAACCAAGTTGTTGTAACAAGTAGCGAGCGTCAGCATCATAGGAGGGGGAAGTCAAAATGCGAGCAGCACGATTCTGCAGTTCTTGTAATTTTTGAAGCATAATAATTACTACGATATAACCTATTTTGATATCCCCATACGTTTCCTCTAAACTTAAACATGAACACACCAGCTGTGGCTTAACCTTTGCCTCTTAAGTTAACCACAGCATGCATTGGACTTGAGTTTCTCACAGTGGCCAAAAAAAACAAATGAGAACAAAGTTTACCTCCCTTCTTCCATCAGACAGTCTTAACCATCTTTTTTCAAGGCGGTCAAAAAGTAGATAACGCCGCAAAGCAAAGAAAGCGGGGAATTTTGCGATCGTCCTTACAAGTTAAGATGTTGACCTTTCTCTTAATTAGCTCTGATGAAAAGTTATTCTTCTTGCAGGTTACTGCAGCGGGCAACACAAACTCAAAGAACAACAACACCGACAACGAAAATAACTCAAGATGATTTTTTCTTTATCCGAGTGTTTCATTTGGGTTACCCTATTCGCCGCCGAGTTTGTTGCTATAGTAACGGTGAACCTCCTTTCCATCATTCTTTTTATAAAGAACAGAAGCCTTCGCACACGCAGAATGTACTTGGTTATAAGCTTGACCATAGCTGACATCTTGGTTGGAGGTCTATCCGGGAGTGTCTATCAGTTGGTTATCCTGGAACATTGTGACTTTGTAAAATTTTATCCCCCAGTATTATATCGGGAACTTCCTCTCATTTTCTTTCCTTTTGTCTCCCTGACAAACATTGCTGTGATTTCTGTAGAGCGATTTCACGCCACGTTTCGTCCATTTAGGCATCGGCTGATCAAGAGATGGGTCTACGTGGTAGCAATTGCTGTTGTCTGGGTTTTTACTGTTATTGCAGCAGTCATTTGGGTGGTGGAATGGCTTGATGTGATTGTATTTCACGTTTACTTGTGGGAATCATACTGTTGTTTATGTTTAATTGTTACACTTGTATCTTACACGTCCATTCTTTTTAAGTTTCGTTATGGAGCTCATCCTCAGCGCCATTATGCAGCCGCCTTTAGACAAAGAAAACTGACTGTCACATTATTAATAACAACTTTAATATCTTTACTGTTGTGGCTACCATATAACACATACTTTTTTGTTTTCTGGTTAACTGATAGTGTCGATCTTTTTCCTATCCCAAAATATTTACGTTTGGATTATGCCCTCCGTTTTTTATATTACGCAAACTCACTTGTAAATCCCATTTTATACACAATTAGGATGCCGGACTTTAAGAAAGCTCTGCTTTCATTGTTTAGAAGTCATCAAAGAGAAACTGTTGCTACCCCGCTAAATTGTTAGAAAGGAGGTTATCATAAAATTTAGTGCACCTCGTAAATCAAAAAGAATTTAAGGAGAAGTTGAAGAGACGTCTAATGCATGTATCGTATTTTCTCAATTAAACGCCCTGGCGTCTAATTCAAACTCGGTCTCGCGGACCGGTGTTTGTTTGAATTTGCAGTTTATTCGAGCTTACTGTTACTAAAGACATTTTTTAATGTCTTTTTCTTGACAGCCGTGTATCTTGCCTTATATCGTTAGTTTGTTATAATACAAATAAACTTCTCGGGGCAGGGGCGGATCCAGGATTTTTCTTAGGAGGGGGTGCACCACTAACTGACCGATGACGTAAAAAATTTTAAAAGCGAATACGAAGAAGAGGGCTTTTGATTAGGAAATAACGTAATGTGAACTGCTGAGAATACATATCAAACGATAGAGCAGATTTTGTATGTCTGTCAAGCGACTGCACAGTGTTAATTAGAAAGCGGCCGCAGGTCATCCCAGGGGGGGGGGGTGCGCACCCCCTGCACCCTCCCCCTGGATCCGCCCCTGCGGGGTGTAGTTACAGCATCTCCTCCAAGACCCGGCGTTTATTCGGGTCCCGGCGTTAAATAGAGAAAATACGGTATACATAGAAGCAAAGGCTACACTAGACTATATTGAGGAAGAACCGGAATAAATAAAGATTAGAAAACCATGTTAGAAGAAATGTGTGTTCGCTTTTGAGAAATCTGCCGTTTACATTTTAATATCGGGATTGCAAAGTTTGCAAAACAAAGCAAAATCCGAAAGCTGGTTCCACCTTCGGCAAATACATCTTCAAGGTGGATTTGTATACGTAATCACATGATTTCGAGTGCAAGTTGGAATAAATAAGCACGAGTAAATGTTTCCAAGACCAACAAAAGTGTGGTCTTTCGAAAATTTACAATTAGTGCTTATTTACTGCATATTGCACGAGAAAAATCATGTTATTACTAATTAATAATATACACGAAAAACATAACTACAACGACAATTTTTGACAGCGCGCGCGTTTTTAGCTCATTCAACTGATTGGCTGAAACAGACTACTACCTTTGTCAAATTCAAACTTTTTCAAGACCAACGCTTTCAAAATCATTCAGCTAAGAACTTGGAAATGTGCAAGGATTGATTTTATATGGTCACCAGCCCGTTAAAGATAACTTGGTTTACAATAATCAGCTAAAGTAAGTGTTTTTAAATTCATCGTCGATTATGAGAGCTTGGCGTTTACAAGAGGCGTTTACAAGAAGTATACTGCCGTTTTGAAATCAGGTGAACGCTTCGGGCAGCCAAAGATGAAAGACACTTGCTAAGGGTTTTTTAACGCCTGTTCATCGTTGTCTGTTCCTGAGACCCCATCATAACTGGATTCATGGAGAAATTTTTGAGATTTAAAACCCGAAAATGAACCCGTACAAAATTTTCACCGAGATCTCGGCGAGATTCTCGGCAGGATTTTGGCCGCCGAGATCCGTAAATCTCGGCGGCCAAAATCCTGCCGAGAATCTCGCCGAGAATCCTGCTGCGAAATGTATGTTGTCATAACTCCGCCCCCTCCAAAAAAAATACAACGTTGAAGTCTGTTTTCTGCTCCTGCGTGAACCACATTGACTTAAGGGTTGGATGAGTGGAGGGTTTATAATGAGATAGGTGTGCTGTGTGTAAGTAAGTGCAAAATTCTTAACACATTTTGTCCAATATTGTAGCCATACAATTATAAAAATTATCACTAAGGCAGTTGAAAGACATTATAAACACCCTAAGCTCTCATGATCAATCAGAACCTGATTGATGATCTGATTGATGATGGTCTTCTTAACTTAAAAAAAAAAATGTAAAGGTACTTACATCAGTAGTCTTCAAATAACCGCAAACGTTTTGTCAGATGAACTGGAATGAATGCTGCATATTGAGTCCTTGATTCAGCTTGACCATCAAGGCACAGACATTTTTGCAGAAGTCTTTAGTTATTACTGTTCATAAGAAAAGTATTTAACTACATAACTTAGGTAGTTTTTATAGTCAGGCGGGTCACAGAAAAAAGTAGCTATTTTGTTTTGCAAAAAGTTCGAAAACAAAATCTGAAATAAAGCATATAGGTGCTCGTTACTGAAGCTAAAAAAGAAAAGAAAATTCGTCATCTGTAACGAATACCAAATGGGGGCAGCTCATATAACCCTTTTCTTAATATTAACCCAGGAATTCACTTTCTCACTCTAAAACATACAAAATCAATCATTTCAAAAACTATTTGAGAAAAACTAAGCTTACAAAAAATAGAAGTATGATCACTTACCGAAAGGTTTGCATGATCCAAATAGAAAAAATGGCCTGTCATTTGAATTGCTTTGTCACTGTGGTGTATTCAAAACATTGAATTAGTTTATAATCACTGGATTATTAAAACTGTAGATTTGTTGGGGAACAAGTACTCTCTCAACAGAGGGCGCTTTCCAGAAGTCAGAACTGCCGGCCGGACCAGTCATCTTGAGAATGAAAAATGCTTTGTCTTCGATATTACTCGCTCCGAGACCGAGCTATAAAATTAAAACACCAAAAGATAATCTAAACAACATAGGATAGCAAATACGGAAAAGGATTTGCGATCAATCCTGATTACCGCTTATCAATCATCAGTGAATTCATGGGCCTTAAACTGATAGTGTTCTTTGCAAGATTTTTGCTACAGTGTTGTTTAAAACAATTAACAGCTCAACTTCAAATGAGCGTACGAAAAAGAACATTAAGAGGTGCGAAGGTCATAATAAAAACACAAAAGCATTAATAATATCACTGCAGATGCGTCAATTCACTTTTTTAAAAATAGTCCTTAGCTTAAATTTAATTTATCAAGCATCGACCTGTTTAGTATGTTAAGAAGAAGGGCTAGCTAAAACGTAGTTCGTTTTTGTAACCTCACAAGTAAGCTTATCGACATCTTTCCACAAAAGGGTACAAAATATATAAAGAGAAACCCTATTTATCGAAAGGAAAGGAGAGCACTTTCGGCCAGTCTTTGATTATTTTACTGAATGAAAACTTCATCGAAGAAAAGGATTACAAATCGATGTAGGGAAAAATAAGTCTTGCTTTTGTTCTTGTTCTCTGTTCTGCATATACACGTCATCTCTGTCCTTGTTGTGATTGAACAAATGAAGCCGGAGTTTGGCAGCCGTGTTTAGAAATTCGCGCCAAAGCCGTCAAACACGGGTCAACCTCGTCCCCAGGGTCTTCTCGCTTTCCAATATGGCGGCGGCGCATCGACCTTACAGATCTTTTCGCATATGCTGATTTTTTCACCGGTTAAATTAATGAACGTATGAGGGACAAGCATGGAATCAGAACTGAGGTCGGACTAAAAGAAAACTGCTTCGTACATTGCTTTGAGTTCGCAAGTGAAGTCATCATTTCAGTTCCCGTTTACCGCTATTTTACCTGTTGTACAGTAGCAGCGTAGTTACTAAAACCCGGAACGACCCACAATGACCCACAACGACCCACAACGATCCACAACGATCCACAACGACCCACAACGACCCACAACGATCCACAACGATCCACAACGATCCCACAACGATCCACAACGATCATCAAAGCATACTGATTAACTTAACTGATTAACAATATTCAAACTACGCCTTCGAGCGAGAGGCTACCCAAACAACTTTATAGATAAAACACTCTCGGAAGTCAAATTCTCTGACAGAAAGAAAGCTCTCCAAGAAAACACAAGAGTACGCAAAGAAATATTGCCCTTTGTAACGCAATACAACCCATCTGTGACTAACCTAAAACACATTCTAATGGAGAAATGGCATCTTATAGAATTACAACCTAAACTTAAAGAAATGTTCAAAGAACCTCCGATCATCTCTTATAAAAGAGGCAGTTCATTAAGAGATATACTGGTTAAAGCCAAACTGTAGTTAATCTCTTTAACGTTACATGTAGAAGAGCAATAACATTTATGCGACACGTTTGCGGGATCTGTGAATGGCCTGTCACTATTTAATTACCGTAGTTACTACAAAGGGCGCGTCGCGGCACGAATGTAGACGAAAATTACCCTAAGTAGTCTCAAGATGGATGTTTACGGAGAACAAAGCTGATGAAACTTTTCATGTGACTTATACAAATCTTTATTCGATGGCTGGCCGAAGAGACATCGATCGTACTTACAAATGTGTCTCTGAATGGAGATTCTTTCTCGTGAAAAGCTACATTTGCTCATTTATTTTGTCCTATGAGTCGTTATGTTTGCTATTCAGTATGCTTTTCAATTTTTGAAAAAAATTCAAAAGTTAATCAGTATGCTTTGATGATCGTTGTGGATCGTTGTGGGATCGTTGTGGATCGTTGTGGATCGTTGTGGGTCGTTGTGGGTCGTTGTGGATCGTTGTGGGTCGTTGTGGGTCATTGTGGGTCGTTCCGGGTTTTAGTAACTACGACAGTAGCAGCAGCTCGATGCCGAATGGGAAAAAAAAGGCACGTTAAGGTGAGTACTTACGGCTGTATTTTTGGTAATTTTAATTACACTACACAATTTAAGCTAATTTAATGCATGCACGAATGCAATTGCAAGGTAGCTCCTACTGTAAGTAAAAAGTTTCTCTCAGAGAGGCGCCCGGCGGCCAGTCAAGGTTTTCCAATCAGTATTTTTTACGGGCGTTCATATCTTCAGAATTGCTTCTACGGATCAAAGAATGTACAATGTGAACAACCAAAAGAACCTTGCGCAGATATTTATTGCGTCTACATAAATTCCATATCTGAGAGCATTTCCTGTGTGAGTTTAGCACAATTTCAAATTTAATAAAGGGAGAGTTGAAAAAACTGACCCCCACTCCGCGGACTACCCACTGACCCCACTCCGCGGACTACTCTACGGACTACTCCGCGGACTACTCTACGGACTAGTCCGCGGACTACCATGCTGACTACCCTAACTAATCAACCAAATTTACTTTCACGGAGAAAAGAGTTAGAAGAAGCGTACCTGCCTACAAGATCACACTTGATAAACAGCCGCCATCTTGATTTTCGCCATTTTACTCGACCCAGCCCTTCTTCTTCATTGCTACGTCCATTGCAGCTTCCGTTCTTGGATCGTCACGCAACGCTTCTCTCCAAACCTCGCGTGACGATCCAAATAACGACTGCGTGCCCTACGTAGGAGAATACGTCTCCAAGGGCCTTGTGGGCCAGGTGAATCCAAAAATATGGTGACTTCCAAGCACGGCTATAAGTAAGTTCTTAAAAACATTTTTAAGCTGAATATAACAAAAACTGTTACCAGCGCCAATAGTGGTCATCGATTGGCTGAACGGCGTGCTCTGACTTGTGGCCGATGAAGACTGGGGCGAGTCTAAAGGAGAGCTGGGTCGAGTAAAATGGCGAAAATCAAGATGGCGGCTGTTTATCAAGTGTGATCTTGTAGGCAGGTACGCTTCTTCTAACTCTTTTCTCCGTGAAAGTAAATTTGGTTGATTAGTTAGGGTAGTCCGCATGGTAGTCCGCGGACTAGTCCGTAGAGTAGTCCGCGGAGTAGTCCGTAGAGTAGTCCGCGGAGTGGGGTCAGTGGGTAGTCCGCGGAGTGGGGGTCAGTTTTTTCACCTCTCCCTTTAATAAATTATTGTCATTCTTGACCCAGTTCTTCAGTTGGGTGGACAGACTTGCTTTAGTATGATGCCTATGATAGGGTCATCCAGTGAATGAATTTACTCTCACAGCGGGGCTGGAGATTTAGCCACTTGAATTAGGGAAAACAGATACATCTAAGCATATGTTCATATCTCCTTTCAAGTTTTTCATTTTTCACCACTAAATTTGAACTTTTACAGTAAGTTTTTTCCCTATAACCAAGATGTTTCCTTCTTTTAAGTTGTTCGTTGATTCTTTAAGTTGCTACTCTTGTGGTCAAAAAACCCTCCTTTCTTTCTTTAAGTGAAATTCATTTAGAAATAGACAACCTCACTTCGATAAATTGAATATGTTGGACAAAAGTTAGTCTTTTTCTCAGCACCTTTGGTTTTCTAGGAGTGAAAGTTACTATGGAATTTCATATCGTCCATTTGCATTTAGTTTGGAGTCACTGTTTTACAAAGTGTTATCCAGATCGAGCCTGCTTGAAAGCTGCATAATTCTTACTTAAGACAAATCCAATAATTGTTTTAATATTCACTCAAAATTGTTTCCAAGGTTAAACCTAAAAATATATAAAATATGTAAGTTGCTGCTTGCATGTTATATTTTTGTGTTCTTTAGCAGTCTCAAAACATAAAAGGATGTTTAGTCTAGATCACTTAACAATTATTCTTTGAAATCAAGGTAAATATTCCCAAAGCCACTATTCACCGAGATTGAATAGAATAATTGTTTTAGTGTATACACACGAAGTGATCTCAACAAAATCAGAGAGGAAACCATTAAAAAGTATGATTTGATTGACAGATCAAATCACGTATAAGTTTAAAAATAGATCTTTGCAGAATTTCCAACAAGTTTATCATTTCGCAAACAACAGCGTAATGGCTTAAATGGAACCACTAAAAGTTTGAACTGTTTCCTTGCCTGAGAAGAAAAGTAGAGCTTTGTTGTTTTCTGTTGACTCGCCAAGTAGTATAGCCAAAAGGGTTTGTTGTGTTGTTCTTCGCATGAAGTGCTGACAAAAATGGTGGCTCGGTTGCTCGAAGTAAGACGTCGTCTTCCTGTATCATTCTTTTTCCTGTTTAGTTGAGACGTAGAATTTCTGCAAACATTTTCTTTGAAATTTGTTTGTCATAAATAAACTTCGATTTTTGAGCCCAAATTTTCTTGTTGGAAAACGCTGAGTTCACAAAACGGCTTCTTCTATGCGAATACACGGGAGTTGTAAACAATCAATTGAGCACAAAACTCGGCTACAGTAAATTGAAAAATGCCGTATTGAATGAGATGTCTAACGAGTTGCCAGTAACTCACACTGTAATTTTACAGGATTCGTACTGGGGTCCAAGTCTTTTCTTGCCTTAAAAAGTCAACCCTAGGATTTTGTCGATTTTTTAAAGGATTGTTCTCTAAAAAAATGGGAAAAACACTGAGCTCAAACATTATCCACTCGCTAGGAGGTGAATATTGTTGAATAGTCCAAGATAGCGAACCAATCAGATTGCTTAAATCACCAAGATCACTGAGTGTGTAGATACTAAAGAATGATATTCTTCAAATAGCAGTTCATACCTATTCGTTTTAGGCAGTAGTTTGCTTATTTGTTCTCCATAAAATTTGAGACTGAATCTCTACCATTTTCAGTACCTCTACCATGAAAGTAGTTAAACTATTGTGCTCCTGCTATCCCTTTTTCACAATTATCAGGACAATAGTGGCTACAACTGTTCTGATATTGGCATGTATGTCTTGCTAAACTGGTCAATGGTAGCTGGATATGAGGAACATTACCCAGGGGATTTTTAGCTCTGTAGAAACAAAGAAATATTTTGAATGAACAATTAAGCAGAGATATAAACAACATTCCAGAGCTCTATTATTTTTGCTAGCTTGGTTTAAACCTTTTTTAACTTCTTGACCAAAACTGTCCTATCAAATTGATCACAAATACAAACTAATACATTATTTTCATGTATCATCGAACTTGACCTTCCTTGTAAAAAGGTAGTATAATAATTGTAATAACCACCAATATGGCCACCAGCCAGCTGGTTAGGTGGTTGCAAACCAAAACGTTTCTATTGATAGAATTAGAGAGACTGAATCATAAAACTTACTATACGCATTTAATATTATTTGTGTTTACCTTGTGGGGGGGGGGGGGGGGGTATAGTTTGAGCACGGTTTTTTAATACACTCGTTGAAGTATAATTTGTCTGAAATCCCTATCCCCTATCAGATTGACTTAAAGGAAATTGCTATCATAGTCAAACCTCCACTAGTGACCACCTTTTTTCAAAGCAGTGGTGCCCAATTTATTTTTTTGTTGATTTCTTTTCATGGTGTTGCCTGTCAACATGCTAGAAAAAGTATTTTATAGAGCCAAACATGTTCTATTCCCCCAAAATGGTGTCACACAAGTCAGTCCATGACTCCCCCACCATACTGGCCATGTCTCTTCAATGGCCACCAAAACAAATTTAGCGTACTATAGATAGTTGGTAAGTTTTCTAACTGAATATTAATAGTAACCTTTTAACACGTGTGTGAATTTAGCATTAGCAAAGTACTGGCTAAACAATTCTGTTTATTTCTCGTTGAAGTTTGAATTGGTATGAAATAAGACACTGGATAAAACTGCCCAATGCAAGCCTCCACACTCTTTTAAAGGATTCAGTCCAAAACAACATCCTATTCAAAACAGTAAAAACTGTTGCTGTTTAAAACTCAAGACCTTTAAAACCATGTATACCTTAACTGTAAAGTGGTACATACAGTTATAGGCCAAATAAGGAAGTCCCCTGCCCCAGGGCAAGGAATTCGAACTCACTCGGTGAAGATTGGGTAAACTCAAGAAGGTACTCTGCATGGATAGTACAATAAAGCTTGTGCAAGAAATTGCTACCAAAATGAAAAATTTTCCCCTGCTTTCAAATGACTCTAAAACAAGACATCACATCTGTCTATTAAATGTGTAAGGATTTAAAAACAATGGAATGTTTTTTTTTTTTTGGCTTATTGTGATATCATGATGGAGGCCACATATAGAAAACTCTTGGTATATCTCCTGTTGAAATTAACCTCCCATAACTCAGTCAATGAAACTACAAACATCTGCTTAAAACAGATTTTTAAAGGCAAATAACACTGTTGATCGACTGTGCAGGTACGAATTATTTTGTAGCAGTGGTAATGTTTATGAACAATTTACTAGAAATAGGTATCGACTCACAAACCAACGTAACATATACATACAAAAAACATATATAATTTATGCAAATTTGTGGATAAGAATAAATCGAGATAGCCACCAATTTCAGTTGGATTATAATGAAGTTAAGTCAGGGTGATTTTTGAATGAATCGGTTTTGTTTTGGCTGGAATGTGCTGAAGTGACCTAATTAGTTTCTGGAAAACAGCCTACTCTAAAATAGGGGGAATTGGGGAATTTACTAAGTCTAGTATAGGGTAGAAAAAATTCACTTGAACTGGTATAGGCTAAGGGTTCTAGGGTCCCAGCCGCACATACATGTACCCACCCAAAAATTCCTAAAGTACCCCTGGCCCTGGGAAAAAGTGAAATATACATACCAATGACGTTATGCAAATTTGTGGATAAAAATAATTCTTAGATAACCACAGATTAAAGTTAGATCATGATGAAAATACATTGTAATAGCCGTGAAGAGTGATTTTTGAATGAATGGGTGAGGATTTAAAAACAATGGAATGCTTTTTGCCAGCTTGCTGTTATATCATAAGGGCGGCCACATAAGGAAATGTGTGGCATAAACTTTGAAAGCACAGCCTGGTCATAACTGCATCTTCTGTTGAAACCTCCCCCAAAAAATTCCCACTACAAAAACCTGATCAAAACAGATTTTAAAAGCAAATAACACTGATGACTCATGGTGCAGGTACGAAACATTTTGTAACACTGATGATATTTATGAACTACAGCTGTATTCTAAAAATAGGTATGTCACATACAAAAGTACATATTTCCCCCGGGGGGGGGGGGGGGTACTGCCAAATATGCTACATAGGTAAATGTATGTGCCACTGTGAAGGTTTATATGGTTTTCAAGCAGTTTAATCTGGGATAATTGGTTTATAAATCAGAGAGTTTGGGTCTAGAATCGGGTATCATTTCCAGGACACTGATCAATTGTTTAAGGATTTTAGTCTAGACAAGAGAAACCGTCAATTTTCAATTAAAAATAACATTATGCAAATTTGAAAAACAAGGGAACCGCTGCTTTTGACCAGCTTGCTGTGATCTTCTAAGGGCGGCCCCATGAAAGATACTGGGCATAAACTTGAATAATCAGCCTGGTCTTAGCATCAGTCATTGAAACCAAGCAGCAAATTCAACAAAAAGTCTGATCCTAACAGACTGAAACAGCAACATTTGATATCAACAACTAAACTATTACATAAAAGTATCAGTTTTGCTGTACAGTGTATAACTCTGCACTTTGAAAAAGCTCATCAAGGTATGCAGTATAAATCTGGCTTATAGTATAATTATGTGAAAAATTTTTGGTTTACATTTACCCAGAATTCAAGTAAAAAATGTGAAACATTTTCCCGGCTTTAACGACACTGCTTGACTCCTACTTAAATCTTAATATACTATTGAAATGTTGCTGCATATTATTTTTACATTGCTGGGTTTGAAAAACAAGGGAACCGCTGCTTTTGACCAGCTTGCTGTGATATTTTAATGCACCTATCAATGTAAACCCCGTGGGGGGGGAGTGCGGGCAAGGGGTGGGGATTTGACAAATTTTAAAATTTTTCGATCAAATTCCCCAGGGTGGGAAACGAAAGGTCAATCAAAAGTGTCAAAAAAGCCCCCACCCCAGGGGAAAAAATCTAAACAAACAATGCTATAATACCATATAAAACGAATAAAAGAACATTTCAAACACGTTGTTACTACTTTTATTTACGGTTAACGGAAGCTCCATTAAATTACTGGCTGTAATTAAGTATTTTATCTCTCCACTAGCATCTCTTATCTTGAACAACAAAATCACTCCAGGAAGATTGACCGTGCTATATAATATTAATAAAACGTAAAATGCTTTATAACATCTGCTCAACATGTCGGAACAGGTCGGATCAGTGACCCCTAAAAAATCCTCTGACTTTCATGGTGGAATTCGATTTCAATCGAGTTTTACAATCAGATGGGAACTTGAAGATAAAAACTTCCACAAAATAGACATTATCTGTTTCGATGACAGTTTAAAGTATCAGATTATGGCGATTAAAACAAATGAAAACTTCATACCTTTCTCCAACAACGTGACTTTCAGGAAGCCTCGAGGGACTAGCCTGAGTATCAGGCCTTCGAGGGACGGACTTGGTAACTGCTTCTGAATTGATACCAGGCTTCTGTCGGTCAAAGTCAAATGTCCCGACCCCGGGGTCGCTTCACACGATCAAAAGCCCGACAGCGGGGATAGTCCCAGGCATCAAATCCCCTCCCCTTGCCCGCACTCCCCCCCCCACGGGGTTTACATTGATAGGTGCATAAGGGCGGCCCCATGAAAGATACTGGGCATAAACTTGAATAACCAGCCTGGTCTTAGCATCAGTCATTGAAACCAAGCAGCAAATTCAACAAAAAGTCTGATCCTAACAGACTGAAACAGCAACATTTGATACCAAAGCCAAAACATATGTCCCATGACATACCGCGCGCCTCTGATGAAACATTTAGGGGGTGGTTTAGCCCCTACGTGAAAGTAGAAAAATCTGATCAAACAGATTTTAAAAGCAAATATCAAGAGTCAGAAAAGTTGGTTGTGGTTTTGATTGTAACAGGGGAATGCGAGGCTGATACAATAGATATATAGTTGATAGCAATATATATTTCCCTCACTCATATTCCCCTCATCGTAGTGCTCATATTCCCCTTGTCATATTTCCCTGCTCATATTCCCCTCATCGCGTTTAACCGTCTCAGCAAAACAACACAAGTCAGGATTTTGAATTTCGATTTAATGAACTTAACAAATTTTCCTCGTCGGTAGTTGTCACAGCGCAGTATTACCCTTACGTGACGTATTATTGGTCTCAGTCTTAAAATGTCCATGCATCTGCGTTGATTTAACTAGTGTATATTTGTACAGCAGAAGTCTTTCTCTTCTTTTTGCCTAAAGTTAGACCAGTAACTGGTACAATTTCACTACCGGTATGTCATTTTTGCGGGATCTTTTCCCATTACTCCCGCTTTGATGTATCTTTTCTTCATAAGCTTAAAAAGGAGTTAGCCAATTTGTAAATAAAAAGGTCACCAATCAACTTATCAGTGGCTAAAATGATTTTATCTAATGAACAACTCATGTCCGCAGTACGCGTACCCATATCACGCATTCACTAAACAAATACGGCTATCTGGTCACCCCGCCTAACATGTAAACGTGATCACATTAAAATGAGAGATTATATGGGTGGGCGGGTTACCCCACCTTAGCGGGTTACCTCACCTACCTGGGGTCCCCCAGGTACGCCCTAATAGGTTCGACGAGATCTCACCGAGATCTCGCAAAATCTCGCAGAGTTCTTGGCGAGATCTGTTTTATCTCGCCCAACTGTCTATCATGTTTGCGAAATCCCATCGCGATCTCAGAGAAATTACAAATGTCGCCGAGTTCTTGGCGAGATCTCTTTTATCTCGTAGAAAACTCTTTCATATCGGCGTGACCTCGTTTGTCTCGCAGAAGTATCTTTCATCTCGTGCCAATCTCAGAGACATTACAAATCTCGCCGAGTTCTTGGCGAGATCTCGGCGATATCTCGTTTATCTCGCCGCGACCGCAGAGACTTTACCAATCTTGCCGAGTTATTGGCGACATCTCGGCGAAATCTCGTTTATCTCGCCGCGATCTCAGAGGCATTACAAATCTCGCCGAGTTCTTGACGAGATCTCGGCGAGATCTCGTTTATCTCGCCGCGATCTCAGACACGAGGAGCCGCAAGCGGTGATATTTTTGCACGGCATCTGGCGGCACATCAAAGAATTTGGAATTGAAGGGCAAATTCCTAAAATATGTTCGCCAGTTAAGCTAGAGAAAAGGTGTTAAAAAACCTCAGGATCCTAAACAACACGTCAATCAAAATATCACTTGGACCTTTTCGCTAATGAAGAGTTATCACGCGGCTAAGCTTGATTTAGACATATATTGAAATAGGAACTCGTGTCAATAAACTATCAGAAGTGAGTGGGAATCGCTCCTGGTTAAAAAACTGGTTCACAGGGATATGCATCTCTTCTAGTTAAGAGAAAGGAATTAGAGCTTCTTTTCACGCAGGAACAGGTTTTCTTCGGGCTAACTACAAAACTTCAGCTTATTTTACTCCTTGACATTGTCAAAGCGCATTTTGTAAAGATAACTTTTTCCGCTTTATCAGCTTTTTTTATATTCTATTCCATTAATGTTCAACCTCCCTCAAAAAGCCAAATAATATAAATGCTGTTGTTAAAAAAAGCGTTTTACCTGTTTTCGTCAATTCGCTACCCAAAGACCGCTATGCTCAAAGGACAGGGCAAAATTTCCAGGAGAGAGGCATTAATTGTTTTTTTTTTCCCACGAGGTTACAAAGAGAAAATGCAATGATTATTATTAATGTAACCATCAGGTATACTCTACCCACGAGGTTACGGACAGCAAATGCAGTGATTATTATTAATGTAACCATCAGGTATGTTCTACCCACGAGGTTACAAAGAGAAAGTGCAATGATTATTATTAATGTAACCTTCAGGTATGTTCTACCCACGAGGTTACAGAGAGCAAATGCAGTGATTATTATTAATGTAACCGTCAGGTATGTTCTACCCACGAGGTTACAAAGAAAAAGTGCAATGATTATTATTAATGTAACCTTCAGGTATGTTCTACCCACGAGGTTACAGAGAGCAAATACAGTGATTATTATTAATGAAACCATCAGGAATGTTCTACCCACGAGGTTACCGAGAGCAAATGCAGTGATTATTATTAATGTAACCATAAGGTATATTCTACCCACGAGGTTACAAAGAGAAAATGCAATGATTATTATCAACGTAACCTTCAGGTATGTTCTACCCACGAGGCTACAGAGAGCAAATGCAGTAACAATTATTAGATTTCAGTGCAACTATCAGGTTGAGTTCCTCCATTAAAAGAGTTTTTTGCTAGGGTGAAACAAGTTTGGCTTTCATGAGTTTCAAGGTGCAAAAAAGTATCAGTATAATTATAGCACACAAACATTGTCATCTAATCAGCGTCTAATTTTTCGCACGTAGCCGGAATAAGCCAAGAAATGAAGCATATATAACGAAAAATCGTCCTCAGATGATCTCCATATTAAGTAAATTATACTAAACGTTGCGGAAGAAATTATTGTTTGTATCCGTCTTATCCATCGTAAAAGCGATGAGTCATCGCATGACATTCGGTATGTTAAACAGAGGTAATACTCACGGGTTTCACGAGTTGTATGCACTATTTTTCGCCGAGAAACAAATTTAAACTTCAATTCTTACCTTACAGTAGTCCGTTCTTTTACTTTGCATTCGACAACAAATCCGTTGAAGGCGAACAAAGCGATTTCGGCACTCTTCTTTATGATGAGTAGCAAGCCGCAGGAACTGAAGCCGCTCGACTGAAGTAAAATCCACTGATTTTGCACGGCATTCTCACTACAAATATAAACAAACGTCGCGGGGAAAAAAAGACGAGGAGGAAAAAATGCCAGATCTTCGCCTCGGTAATGTATTCCAGCTACCATGCCGGCGTATCTCCAGAAGGTGGACTCGAAGTGGGACAAACCTTGTGATTTTTTGCGCGCAAACTAATTTATTCTGGCGCGAAATGAATATTAACAATATGTATACTGAAATCTAATCCACGGCAAGAAGATTTTCGCACTGTAGCGCGACATATTAAATGCCTATTTTTACAAGTACGCGGAGAAAGTGGTCCACTAGTTTAACTTTTTTAAGATGAATTTACTCCACAAAAGCAAAATGAAATGTTTTATCTCTATGTTGTTTACGTGCCTGATTAGAAGGCAGAAGTAAATTCATCATACAGACCCCATCAAAATGAAAGTACACGAATGAAACGGAATAATTCTGGGACGGTTTAGTTTCTACTCAGCAGCTTCTTTACTTTTACAACAAAAATTTAATGTTGCAGTCTGTTTTAAACGTTGGCATATGAACGCGCACAGTCACTGAATGAAAACAACAGTCACAATCACGTTCTTCGAAACCGACCAGACGCGCGCGACCTACCACTGTTATGGTAAGCAATTATCCTGAAGGTGTTAATGTTCCCGTGACAGTCTTCACACTGAAGGTGTAAATGGTAAACCGAACGGTCGCTTTGATCATCAGAAAGACCTGTCAACTTTGATGATTTAACTGATTAAATTACGGGACTGAAATTTTACTGCTTGCGGCTCCTCGTGCATTACAAATCTCGCTGAGTTCTCGTCGGGATTAACGCGATCTCGACGAGATCTCTGTCATCTCGGCGAGATCTCGCTTATCTCGTCTAGATCTCGGCGATATCTCGTTTATCTCGCCGAGATCTCTGCGACAATACAAATCTCGTCTCGTCTAGATCTCGGCGAGATCTCGCCAATCTCGCCAATCTTGGCGAGATCTCGGTTAAATTTTTGCACGGGTTAGACAACTGAATTAGAAAGACTTGAGCACTTAGTCTTAAATAAAAAAGCGCTAATGGTCTACAAGTCTTTAAATGATCTTTCTCCAGGATATTTATCCTCTAAATTTGTTAAACAATATAAAACGCGCTACTACCTGAGGGACTCTGTTAACAAACAAATTTTCCCATTCCCGCGAACTGACTTCACGAGGAACAGCTTCAGTTATAGCGGAGCAGTTCTCTGGATCAGCCTGCCCTGTGATATGAGAGAGACTAAATCTTTAAGTCAATTTAAACGATTGACTCATCTGAATTTCTGATTTTTTAAGTACTGTGTACACGGCATTCACAAAAATCATGTCTTGGTTAGGTTAGTTGTACAATGTAGAGAGTTTTGCAAGTTTTTAGTTAGGTTTATTTAAATTTGTTTGTACACCTGATTAATTTTTACCGCGTTTAAATAAAGGATTTATTATATTTTTCTATTCTATTCTATTCTATTCTGTTCTGTAAATTACCTAAATCAATCAACCAATCAAACTGACGGATTGGCCGATGCCAGGGCCTTGTCCCGGCCCACCTGCAAAACCAGGGAAAAGCGCCCCGGCGACGAGGTTGAAAAAATCTCTCCTAACCTCTTAAACTTGGGTGCCCGCCTGTAAGCCAAGAGAGGCAGAGGAGTGAAAAATCCACCGAGTTATTCAAACTAATGCAATGTATAAAAACTGCATTGAATCGCTAAAACTGACGATCAACTGAATTATCCAAATTAACACAAGGTAGGAAAACTGTATTTAGTAGCTAAAGCACGATCGATTTGAGCTATGAATTTTTCACTTTATACAAGACTCTCGTCACCTCTTAAACTCGGGCGCCCCACCTGTAAGTCAAGAGAGAGAGCAGAGTAAAATCTACTAAATTATCCAAACTAACACAGCGTATGAAAACTGCAATTGGCTAGCTAGTAAAACATGATCGATTCAAGCTACGAGTTTTTTACCCTTGAAAAAAATCTCTCTTCACGTCTTAAACTTGGGCGTGTCGCCTGAAAGCTAAGAGGTAGAGGCGAGAAAAATCTACTGAATAACCCAAGCTAACACGGCGTATGCAAAATGAAATTGGTTAGCTAAAACATGCTTGATTCAAGGTACGAGTTTTTTACCTTTAAAATCTTCACTTCTTAAACTTGGGCGTGCTGCCTGTTACCCAAGAGGAAGAGGAGAGAGAAATATACTGAAATATCCAAACTAACCCAACGTAGGAAAACTGCAATTGGCTAGCTAAAACATGATCGTCAGGCTATGAGTGTTTTTACTTAAAAAAAAAATCCCTCTTTACAAAATGCGTTCCTAAAAAACACACTTTCAGCTTCAAGCAAAAGAAGATCGAAATACACACTCCGTAATTGGTTGCGTACAGTAGCTAATAAGAAAGCAAGAATTTTCGATCCGCGGCGCGGGCAATAAATAAATGTACAAAGCTATAGCTCAGCTTAACTAGACAGAACGGCTTACCGTTCTCGCCACGACACAGAACAACTAGAGTTGCTCGTGTAAGAGAAACTGAGCTTAAAGCCAACCCAGCAACTGATGAGGTTTGCGTCGAGAACCGAAATCATGGTCTTGCCTGATCACAAAGTGGCAACAACAGAACAGTCGTTAGACTGTTAAACTAATTCAAAAGTTATTTAACCACCAAGGGAAAATTAAAGAGCGCGCTCTAGTCTTAAGACTCACGTTATTGTTAGAAAGAAACAAGTTGGAGTTTAAAAATTATTGCTCAAAGAGCAATTTTGACTGGGTCACAACGCAATTCTCCATAGCTAATGTAGCTTAAGTTTAAACTGCAATCCAGAATTTATTCTTCGAAATTTGGAACAGTCCTGTAACTCACTATCGATGGAAATTTTTGAAAATCAATATGCGTGTCATGACCTCTCAGTATGAAACAAGCGGCAAAAATCACATTTACTCAGTCAAAGCGTAGAACCCAGATTATGATATACCCACTTGAGAAAAAAAAAAATGGTGGAAAAGCAGCATTTTGGCACAAGGTAAAAGTAGTGTGCTGCCTACACCGACCCCCTTTTTACACTCTGTTAGAAATTCAAGCGTTGTGGCGAGATCACGTTTCTTTTGGTGGGTTTTCTAAATTATCTTTGATTTATAATATTTACGCGTTATTGTACAATAATCAAGGACCTACACGATACCAAAGGCAAGTAAATATTTTTGTCATTCAATCCTCCGTTTGCTTTTTCCTGCAACCACGATTTCTGTGTCGTCAAACCGGCTTCATCGATGTGCAACTCCGGTTTGTTTATGCAAAATGGTAATTTATTTCGCCTTTGTTTGCCAATGTAGTACCGATACAATAGCCAAATGAAAGCTTTTATTAAAAATGTGAACTTGGTTTCCCTGTTGATTACATGGCACTACAAAAATAAGTAATCAAGAGAGGTTTGATTGAGAGGAAAACGTCCACTATAGGCTTTTGGATACCTAAATTAGTTATGTTAAAAACCATAAGAGAAAAGAGGCGGCGCATATACAGCTGTTTTGAGAAAGATTGTCGGAAAAAGTGCACGCGACAATCCCGAAAAGTATTGTGGGTGTTTTTTAGTTCACTATTTTTCAAAGAAACTTCAAAGAATGGCAGGAGAGGCCAGGGACGTATGTTTGCGAGTGCTAAAGGAAAGCAACAAAGGTAGGTTCGACAGCTACAGTGTCAGGAACAAGTGTATTGATCATATCCCATATTACCTTTCGGGATTGTAGAGTGCAAAGTTTTTGCGACAATCTTTCTCGAAATAGCTGTATATATACCGGCGTGAAACCATGTGTTGACGTTTAATATTTTGGCTCTTAAGCACGTCCTTTGCCGTAATTTTCCTTTCTTGTAGGAAATAATAGGTGGTTCTTTAAAAATTTGGCAAAGTAGTGGTTGGTTTTGTATGAGATTCAACTTTTTCATTAACGCTCCTTGTACAGAAGACACACTAAGGGCTGGTATTGTGTCTTTTTCGTCCTTATTGTTTTGTTTCAGGGGAGCGGAC
Source organism: Porites lutea (assembly GCF_958299795.1). Lineage (NCBI taxonomy): Eukaryota > Metazoa > Cnidaria > Anthozoa > Scleractinia > Poritidae > Porites > Porites lutea. Next base: position 32,807,920 of record NC_133201.1, read on the forward strand.
TTCCTTTCTTTGAGTTTGATTTGTGATACAAAATTTTTCTTTAAAATTGCGTGGAGCGGCCTCTGCCCATCAAGTGTTTTATTATTACTATTATTATTATTATTATTATTATTATTATTATTATTGTTATTATTATTATTATTATTATTAATTAGAAATACTTTCCCTTAAAGTTGCTTCAGAGGAGTTTGTTCCTAGGATTCTTAAGGCTTCCTCTTTAAAAATTCCATGTTGACAATTAGTGGGTGACGGGAGTTTTCCGTTCGTTTAATTTAAAATGTGTTTTTACATCAAGGATAGCTTTTTCGTTGAATCTTAAAGACGGTTTTGCTTACTAGACTCTGTGTTTCAATATATGCCCTGGAAATGTTAGCAAAGGAAACTGTTGTCTTTGTTCTTATCGCGGTACCGCTGTGGGCTTGTAGGCGGTGCTTGCCATTTGAACTGGAAAGAATTTTCTTCGAGGATGGTGGCTCGATAGGGTTTTTCGGGGTCAATACCTCCCAAGTTTGACGATCAACTATGTCGCCATTAGCAACGATGGGGAAACAATTACCACTACGTACAGGATTACGATCAGCATTACAATAACACCGGGGTTGTCATAGCAACGAAATGACGCCATTGCCTATTTCACTTGCATCCGTATTCCTCACCACTCGGAACTCTTCTTCCAAAATCGTTTACGGGAGCTTTTTCCTCCAATAGCCGCCTCGATGTTTGTGAAGTTTAAGCGAAATCAATGAAAGCTCTATCGAGCCACCTTAAGCTAAGCATTTCTGGAAGGTTTAGAAATAGGAGGATTGTCTTCGTAGAAATTTTCGTACGCTTCGCAAACTCATTCAATACCCTTCTTGTTTTGTGGTGTACTTGAGTAAAGACTTGTGACATCAATTGCGTCGTCGCTAGTATCCTCAATGTATGACTTCTGTGATTTTGATATTCGTTGTAGCAATATATATGCACTTGTACCAACGAAACGGAAATTCTTTCCGTTAGACCCTCTGATGAGTCAAAATTTAACTTAGTTACTTCCAAAAAATACAAAATACTCTTCTTTCTGAAAACAAATATCGATGATGTCGGTTTATGTCGGTAGTCGGTTAATAATTTTGCTGTTGGTAGTCGGTAATGTTTTCTCGTTTTGTCGGTAGTCAGTAATATTTTTCGCCCTTTGTCGCTAGTCGGTTAACCCCATTCACACCCTATATTGTACCGTTTGTTGAAATAGTAGTACTCTCTGGGAACGAATGTTACCTTTTCATAAGGGAATCACTCTCTTGTTTGTGTTTATTTGTACAATTTTGTTGAGGCGCACATCCTTAGCGCCATTGTGCAAAAAATAATTAATTAATTAATTAATAAATTAATAAATTAATAAAACCAGTAGGAGGTGAGGGGTAGGTAAAAAAAAAATTGTGCGTAGTGTGAGAGCTTGCTTGCCTTTTTTGCCTTGTTAATATATTCTTTTTAAATCACTGAGTATTTTACTCTTTTTGTATTGTTTTTAAAGGTCATGCAGCTGATTTCTTGTTTCTTTAGAAAAAAGATGTCTGGTTTAATTGCGAGCAATTATTAGTCTCGTGTTTCAATTGGTCATTTTTGGTTGTCTGTTGTTTCGTGTTTTTTAAATCGTAAATGCTGTCCATGGGGTCTTAAGTTAGAGCCAAGTCGTATTCAAGTATCGGTTCCGTTCCTTTGCTCGCATAATTAACCGACTTCAACGACGTGTTGAAACGAGCGTCAGCAATGAGCTGTCAGCCGTTCACGACTATTTCAAGTGGTTAAATGAAAAACAAACAAACAAACAAACATACTAGAGGTCATTTATACAGAGCCACGCTCGCTGTTTCCAGAAATTGCAGGTACTGTTCTAATAGTTAACCTTTAAGAGCGACGATAGCGGTCATGGGAGCGTAAAAATTTAAGTATTTTTTATACGGACGAAAAGCTGAGTCAGGTAGCATCATGGTTCAGTCAAGTAATGAGACAGAAGAGATTTGCCTGTCTGGCAAAAGCCAATCAAGACTGCTTGCCGTTTTTAGCTCTACTTATAGTGTCTGAAATTTGTTTCTTACGAATTTTTATCACAAAATAGAAGACAGGGGTTTCTCGAGTTGCTAGGCGATCGCGCCCTTTTATTCTTATCTTTTTTTAGTCGTTCAAACCGGGCTAAAGTTCCTTATAGTAGCGGGTAACCCTAGCCCAGCCTGCTCTTGTTAGAGTACTGAGTGAAAGTACAGTTATTGAAATAAGAAAAGGCCTATCCACTTATTAGTATGTAGGAAGACCGTGAGTTATTAAAATATCAAAAGACACTTAATTAGTACTCAGGAAGGCACTGACTAGGCAATTAAACTGGAATGCAGGATGGAACTGACTAGGCACTTTTTAGGCACTTTGTAGGCCTAAAAATGAAGTAGATCATCTCTAAACCACCACTAACGAGGCTCAAATTAAGCAGAAATAATAATTAACAAAACATAATAATAATAATAATAATAATACTAATAATAATAATGATGATGATGATAATAATAATAATAATAATAATAATAATAATAATAATAATAATAATAATCCTGAGTACAAGGTCAATCAGTACAACATCATCATGGATGTCCTTGGGGGCTGTTCGAAAGAGGTCGAGAAAAATATTAAAGAGCTTGTAGGAGACAAGTGTGAATCAATTATGCGCCAAATGCAAAAGGAAATCCTGTCTAGTTCATTACACATTGCTAGAATGTTCTAGCTGAGCGCTTAGATGTCTACAGGAATTTTGAACACCTGTTTTAACAGATACTTAATCTTGTACATTATCGAAATTTTATTTACATACCTTAGACGTTCCCATAATTAAACGGACAGCTATCTGAACGATGTTTTTCAACTTACGAACATTTTCATTCTGTAATTAAGACGTCCATAAAGCTTTTAGGTTTTTATTTATTTATTTATTCAATTTTTATGACACTCTTATCAAATCATTTTTACCCAGGTTTTTATTTATTTATTTATTTATTTATTTTTTGCCCAAATTATTGTGTAATCGTTACCATAAATTTTCGTCGATGCTGCGGTTGGTTACGGTTTGCAGCCCAGCCAAAGCTCTTATTTTTTACTCTGGGCATCCAGAAGTTTGTACTACCATAATAAAACGTCAACTCATGGTTCATCGGGTAAAAGTTAATTGGAGATTTTTCTTAGGGAACAACACTGAGCGAACAGATCTTATCACTAGAAGACGTTTCCTTAATATGTTTGAAGATTCACAAGCAAAGTAAAAAAAAAAAACCTTCCCCCGATAGAATTAGGAGAAGGTAAGTACCACAATTTGAGAACCACTGAGGCTCAATTTGTGCGAAAAATTGAAAAAAAAAAAAAATCAATCATTCAATCAATAAAAAGCGTGTAGGCAGCCGTGCGTCAATGTTGCATCCATTATTTACGCACATTTCATTACTTCGTTGACATTGAGACATTATATGACATTTGTGGTTATGAAAGACAAAGCGTAAGACACAAGCACCTAGACAGGTCACGCATAACATAGTTTCAACTCCAGAAAAATTCCCAGCACTTGACAAAATGAGTTAGATGGAACATAAGAGCAACGAAGTTTGAAACAGTCCGAATTTACATTTTAAGTGACGTTTTCGCTGCATCCCTGCTACATCATGATTTCTAGAGTGACGTTTACGGCAAACGGCTAACGTCAGATTCAAGTTGAGATTATCTAAAAATAGAACATGTGCTGCTAAAAACAGTGCAAAACAATTGGTATAGACAAAACTAACTTCAGACTACTAATTTTGTGGTATAAGTAATTAACATCACTAAAGCACAAGTTAAGGGAAAACTTTCTCAATTGGTAGAAATTCACGTTTGCCGTTTACCGTAAAGGTGATGGAGTCTAGGGTTGCATTCCTTTTAGCCAAACATTTTTCGGATTTGAACATTCCAGATTGCTTTGATTTCCGTGCTAGCCGGAGCAAAAATCTGAAATAAGGTTGATCCGTACATTTAAGCTGCCTGTCGCTCCGATCATCTTCTCAATTTCAACGCGTCGTTTTTTACTTCTTACTGCTAAATTAAGCGTCTTCTCGTGGAGTAAGGAAAAGCAAGTCAGCTTTTTAACTAGTGGTGGTTCACATTGGGACTCCTCAACTAATATTACCTGGAATTTGATTCAAGAACATTCAGCAGACAATTACGAATTCTCAAGCGCTGAGAAGCGCGCTCTAAACATAATAAAAACTAAACATAGTAAAAAATAACTTTTGCCTGAACTATCCTTGACACGCCGTGTTTATTGATGAACGAGCACGTTTTTGCGATTGAAAAGGATCAAGGCCCCTTTAAAACGTCGTGCTACTGCCGTGCCGAACTCAATTGATCGAATTAAATTCGACTTTAGCATGGCAGTAGCGCGACGTTTGAAACCAAGTCGTGCTACCGCCGTGCCGAACTCAATTCATAAATTATAAATACATTAGAATACATATAAAAGTTTGCTAAACCGTTTTTTGTGTGTGTGTGTGTGTGTTTTGTTTTCGGGAACAGCCGTTCTATTCGACTGAATTAAATTCCGCGTCTGAAATCAAGTCGTGCTAGTGTCGTTCTGCAGTCGAGCTAGAGTGAAACCAGCTTCAGGGCACGGCACAAGCACGACGTTTGAAACAGGCATAAGATACCAATCTGAACGATCCACGTTCGGAGGTATATCGTAAGAATTGCAATCTTAGATTGGATTAGTCTTTAATGCAACAACAAATCGAATTTTCGATCGCAAAATTCGGATTGAGATTGGCAAAAAGGAACGCAAGCTAAATCTCTCTATTGAGTATTGATCATGAACGTCCGTGATGAGCAAGCGATATAGGTCTTGCTGGAGACGAGTGACTCACTCGAAGTTTTCTCGCAGTTTCGACAATATCAGAAGCAATTTCAAAGACGACGTTTTCGCGGAATTAAACGCTTTATTTGGATGAAATGGTGCTAAAAATCACGTTAACAAAACGCGACTAACGGTAACGCGTAAAGAAATTAATGCTAAAGAATTTGTCTTCCGCTCCAGTAGTTACCTTTTTCTGCCGCGTGTCTCGCGTTTCTTGGTTATTATCGATTGGTGGTCTTTACTTGTGTATCTTCAGTTGATGTTGTGAAACTGGCAGCAAGACGAGGAAAATGACGTGCTTGAATTATATTCCTCTTTTTCCGGCAGGGATTGGATTAGCGGGTCTGTCAAAATGATATTCCGGGTTATTATATTTAGTAAAATTCATGTGTTATATATGTGTTATAACCTACTAGAAACGAAAAGCGCCGGCTTTGAAAACCAGCTTTGTAAGAGGAGCTATCAGTGCCGAGAAATACCGCTGCAAGCAAAATAGGTAATGGCGTCATTTTACTGCTATGACAACCCCTATGGCATTGTAACCCTGATCAAAACAGATTTTAGCCTTTATCTAATGCAGCTGTGGTGGTAATTTTTCCAAATCTTTGTTAATGGCGATGTAGTTTATGCTAAAACATTGTAGGTATTGACTATAAAAAATCTTATCTAGCCATCTTAAAATATCTGCAACGCAGGCTACTTCTTAAATAATTTGAATGGTTTTTACACAAAGACAGGTTAAACTGTCTGAGCAGCAAGCTAAATATATTGTTTTCTTGATCAGAGCTAATATTTAAGCAAAAGAAAACGTTTTCCGTGTTTGCATAGCCTGATATAAACACGAGAGGGGTTGGGAGAATTCGAGACAGTTATATCAGGCTATGCAAACACAGGGAAAAAGTTTTCTATTGCTTTTATAAAATAACTTTACCGAGAAAAAACTCAAAAACTCTTTGTTATGGTACTGATTAAAACAGAAATTCTTACCAGTCCCAAAGTCTTGTTCACGAAGTCTTGCACGCGTAATCAGTTCTTGTTTTGCAAAAAGATGCGTTCCAAAATACGGATTTTTCTCGCTTAAAATGTCAGCTTTAGCGAAAAAAAATTGACACAGCTTGTTTGTAAAGATTTTCTAAGTTTCAGCCGACGAAGGAATGGGTAAATAAAGTAACCTTGTCGAGTTTTGAACTCAAAAACTTTTTCTAATTCGTGCTTACGTGATTAGCGCGCGAAAAGCAAAACATCTTGACGTCACAACCATGTTTACATACTCTCATGCAAACACGCCTCTCGGCCAATCAGAGCGCACGTACTATCTGAGCTATTTTATAAAATGGATTAGAAAACGGACGGGTTTTTATTAAGAGTAACATCATGATGATTTCCGGACGACTTTTGGCGACAAAAACAGAGCTATATTTATGGCAGCGATTGTAATTTTTCTATATTTGTTTAAGGAAACAAGCAAAATTTGAAAGTCGACTCAAAGTAGCCTTTAGGTTTTGTCACTGCAATAATCGGGGTTTTTAGAGCGCTTTTCAAAAACACACGAACTCTGATCATGAAGATCAAAAGGCAACCGACGCTTGCGTTTTTCGCTGCCGTCAATCATCTAAGCAAACCTCATAGGAAACAGAACTTTACTTAAACGGGTTGAAAAGCTCATGGTTTGTGATCTGTGATTGGTGGATTTCAAACCATTTTGTGTGTTTCTGTGTTGGTTCGTTGGTTGTGATCGTAATTATGATTAACGGCAGCACAAAACTCAATTGTGAAGGCGGCTTTTGAACTTTAGAGTTCGCGTGTTCGTGAAAAGCTCAGTAACAAGTTCCCCATAAAACGCAAGGCTGGACTTGCGTTCCATGCTACATTTTCTACATTTTCTTCCTTTCAGCTGTACAGCCACCTTAAAGTTGACTTGCGTTTCTATTTTACAGTTGCAATTTCTTTTGAACGCATACAACTAGGAAGACGTTGCTTTAAAAACTTGCATGCATGTTTGAATTTTGAGGCCGATGTAAGAGAATTTCAAGAAAGCTTATACCGCGATGAATATTAACGTATAAGAACAAAAAACTTATTTTTGCCCGAAAGAAAGCGTGGAAACTTAGCGTCAATGTGGTCCTCACAAAGGCGAGTTTTACAGGCACAATACGTTTATTTATATGTCTCAAATCTCAAATCTCAAATCGTTATTTTAACAAGATAAAAAATTCACCAGGTTTTTTGTTACATATAAAGTACAACTACATAACAATATTTAATAATAGTAAATACATATCTAAAGAGTCTCTTAAAAATACTACTCAAAATTACACTAAAGTATACATGTTTTCCATAAATGCCGTGTATCTAACTTAATTAACTAAAATGAAAGTTTAACAGTTGCTTAAATGAAACAATTTAGAGATACTCTTGCCTAAGATTGCAGTGCAGACATTTCCTGAGAGTTGCACCTCTATAACTAAAGCTCCTTCTTAGGTAGTTGGTTCTTGGTAAAAGGACATTTAATTTGTTCGTAGTTTGGTTTACTATTAATAATCAGCAAAAGTAAGTGTTTTTAAACTAATCCTCGATTATGAGAGCTTGGCGTGAACAAGAAGCGTTTACAAGAAGTATACTGCCGTTTTGAAATCAGGAGAACGCTTCGAACAACCAAAGATGAAAGACACTTGCTAAGGTTTTTGAACGACTGTTCATCATTGTCTGTTCCTGAGACCCCATCATGGCTGGATTATTGGAGAATTTTTGAGATTTAAAACCCGAAAATGAAGGAGGCAATTTGTTTTCTTTCGACGTTGCCATCGATGGGTGAGTTTTCTCAGCGCTGGGGTTTTCATTCTTTCCTTTGGCCTACTGCAAGAGTCATCGTAGCTCGTCTTCGTCGGCTTCATCGTAGTCGTTAAGGAAATTTATACCTCTGTGGCCTGTGACATTGGCGATATGTTCTGTACTCACAATCTTTGCTTTCTTCAGCTTCCTGACTGTTGTTTTTCTTGTTCAATGATTCGTAAACTTTTTTCTCACTTTCTTTAAGGCTAGTACCAGCTACGGATACTTTCATTATGTTAGTTATGGTATTTTCGCCCATTGGTTTAGTTTGGAGCAGATGTTTATTTAACAAATGAAAGAGTAATCAAACTATGAAATCAAATAATAACAAAGAGAGGTTATATACTTGAAGTAGATCTTTATGAGAAACTTTATGATCTGCATAATGATTATCATCCTGCTCCGGAAAAAGATGAAAGTGGATAATGTACAGAAATGAGTTGGTAATTTTTATATAAAGTATCATTATGTTACTCTGCAGAAAGCGAGCGGAAACCAGACTGGCCACTGTTTAATAAACCATTTTCATTTAGATATTGATATAGCTGGTCATAGATAATTTTTTCGAAAATTTTGGCTACGGCCGGAATAACAGATATAGGCCGATAGTTGTTTAGGTCAAACATAGAGCCATTCTTAAAAATTGGTGACACTTAAGCCAGTTTCCAGTCAGAGTGGAAAATACCAGTCATTAACGATTGATTTACGATGCCCGTTAAAGAGGGCGTAACAACATCGGCAGCAATCTTCAGAAGCGTGTTTGGAATTTTGTCAAGCCTAGTTGCCTTTACCTACATCGATAACCTTAAGTAATTTGATTACTTTTTGAAAGGTGTGAAGAGTTGTTACTGGCAACCTCCGATAATAAATTACAGCTTAAGTCACCCACAAGATATAGTTCCAAGTTTTCAGCGTCAACTTGATCAATAATTCTTTCAAAGGTTGAAAAGAGGTCAGGAGATGATTTTGGTGGTCTGTACCAGTTAGAAACGAGGAAGGGCTTTGAGCGGGCTTTAGTGATTTCAATAGTGAGACATTCAAGATTATTCTGACAAAGATCGGCACGAAGCTGAAAATTGATATTTCCACGAACATAAATACAAACACCACCATTCCCGCCGTCTCAGTGTCAATATGGCGACGAAGTTTTAAAATGCCGTGAATGAAGATGTCAGGGCACAAAAAGACGCTTGAAAAAACCTGAACATACGAAAGAGCACACCAATGAAAGATTCTAAAGACAAAGTTGAGCTAACCACCCCCCCCCCCCCCCCCTCCCAGTCTCCCCTATCGCTTATCTTATCGGAGGCCAGCACGTTGAAAAGAGGCTTAAAGTTTATTTTACGCACACTCTTTTCTATCATGATAATCATACAAAAATAACAGGCAGGAGGGGAGATGAAGGGGGAGGGGGAGAGGGTGGGTGGGTGAACCATTAAAACTGAGAAAGTATGTGTATATAAACAGCAACGGAAAAAAAAAAACAAAAACAAAAAATAAACAAACAAACAAAAAATACTGAAGTAAATACCGAAACTTGCCGCTTCTGCGTTTTCTATTTCTTCGTTTTCCATCAGTCTTCGTTTTCTATTAGTTCATGAACAGAAATAAATATAACGCTTTTTGGAATTTTATAATTTGTTTCTATTAAAACGAAATCTTTTTAGTAGCCTTTCTTTAAAATTCTTAATTAAACCATTGAAAATACGCGAAAACACAGTGAAAACAGGACTCCACAGGACACGTAACAATTTTTTAGGAAGTCCAGAAATCCTTATAAGTTATGTTCTTTTTGGACTATTTTTATAGGATAATTGGTCCACTTCAAAACTTTGTGAAATTCGCAGAAGCCTTTCACTGTTAACCACTTTTTTATACCTGTCGCAAGTTATATGTCCTACCCGTCACAGTTACATGGACAGTGTCGCACTTTTGAGGCTGTTGAAATATGTAGTAAGTGTCCAATGCAATTTGCAATATACAGCGTTTCGTGCTAGCCTGAAATTCATCCGTTTGCTTCGAGTCGTTTTCTCCTCTCAACAACGTTACTGAGGGAGTAATAACGACTCGAAGTAATCGGATGAAATTCAGGCTACGTTTCGTGCCTGATCATGTAACTGCCTTTCATTTTTTTGTGTGAGACAAATTTGACAGTGAGGCATGTTTGACCAAAGGAAATAACGGGAATTTGCTACAAAGTGTGAAGGAATTGTCATAAATCGTGACGGGTAGTTAATTACAAAGTGTTTTGGGCAGTTTCACAAATTGCGACAGCTTTTTTTGTTACAAAGTGCGACCGGTATTAGAAAGCGCAATCTGAATGATTGTCACAAATTCTGTCGTTTCAACGAATCTATTGCCAATGAGTGAGAACCAGTTTGCTCATCGGCATAAGACTCGTCACTCGTAAAGTTCGACGTTTGAGCTGGGCCTAGCAATTTTTTTATAACTGGCTTTCAATTGTCTACTAACCATCTTACTTGATAACAATCGTAAAATGAGAGCAAGTCAGCTTTAAGTGGACAAGTAAGAATCCTTGTTCTGTCCCACTTCGGATAATACTCTATCACTAACAATCCCCCAGCTGTTTATAACATCTCATATCGACAAGTCTGCTGCAGTAACAATCTGACAGATTGCTGTGGTAAATTCAACTACATTTTTACTGTTTTCGCTCGAGTTTTCCTCACGTTTGTCAAATCAACAATTGGTGTTTGATCCGGCTCTTGTAAAGGCGTACAGACTCTGAGGAAACAAAACTAACTGCTGTATTTTGGCTCTTGAAAACAGAAATATCGTATGCATTGTACTTCTGTTGAAAAATGTCGAACGATGAATTGGTGAAGTTAACTGGAGCCGACATAAAAACTTTCTCTGTTCCTTACAAGTGAAGACAAAAGGAGAGAACTTCAATAAATTCCTGCCGCCGAACTATAGCAGTTCGCGATAAAAATTTTGCTGGGAGTTTATTTGTCTATATTATAAAAAGAAAACTACAATTTCGTGGTGAAAAACAATGTCTTACTAGCCCGTTGCACTCGTTCGTAAAATATTGTTTTAACCACTCGAAACCAATAAAATTCCTATCTTCCCGCCGTCGTGTAATATCCTTTATATATGCTTCGAAAGAATGACGTTTTATTGTTTATTTTATTTTATTATTTTTTTTTAATAAGTGCGGGTACGCATGCTCTCTCCTCTTCCAAAAGGCTTGGCGAGTCAAGTCAAATTTGGCACAGCTTTCCTTAGTCCAAGTTGTTCGAAAGTTGGATATAGTCACTATCCACCAGACAAAAAAATACCCAAGGTAGGTAATAAGAGTTTGACAAACCACCAATCAAGATATCCACTAGATCTGGATCTGCCCGCTTTTGTTTTGAACACACATTAGAATCTACATCAAGTAATTAGGGTTAGTAGAGACAGAACAAGCTTAGGCAAAGCTTTTTATTTCTATTGAGAATTGCAGTCATTAACATATAAACGGCTGTGCACTTATTAGCATGCAGGGGAGCACTGACTAGACAATTTATTAACATATGAAAAGAACTTACTAAGCGCCTACGTAGTTTACCTATACTAAATTAATCAATGGAAGACGGCACTTTTACCTATACTAAATTAGTATGTAGGAAGATAGTTTTAATCAGTTAATAATGTCCCTATACGTTTACCTATGCCACGACGGGGCTTATCTTTGCTGAAGCATGACTATTTTTTCTTTACAGCTAATTAGTGAAGGAATGATTTAAGGAAAGCGTTTTCAGCTCCACTTAGTGTCTCAGTTTTGTTTATAACAGATTTTCAAAGTAAAATAGAAGACAACGGCGTTTCTCGCGTTAGTAGACGATTGCTCCTCTTATTCCTACCTTTGGTAGTTGTTCAAACCATGCTAACGTTACTAATAGAATCGGGTAAACCTAGCCTAGCTTACCCTTGTAAGAATATTGCGTGAAAGTACGGTTATCAAAATATGGAAAAGACTATCCACTTATTACTTTACAGGAAGACGGTTGTTAACATATGAAAAGAAATGACTAGACACTTAACTGGTATGCAGGAAGGCACTGACTAAGCACCAAGAGATGATAAACCTCCGAGATACCCCATATACCCCATATAGGCCTTATACCCATCGTAATCCCTCTAAAGATATTTTTAGATCGACCCTGAGGTCTGTTGTTCCCAAGAGGGGTGAATGATAGCCAATGATATGTCCTTAATTTTAGCAATGTTGACAGGTAGGCAAAGGCCCACGCAATACTTGGCAACTTTCGCGAATCAATTGTTATTTTTGCGGAAGAAGTAGGTTAGGTTACGAAAACTGCAACCATAGGAAAATGAGTCGCACGTATAGGTTTTGTGGAAGAATGCGCCTTCAGGGAATTAAGTGTAGTAAGTGCGTTAAGACTTGAAGAAAATGTACAGTGGCATAAACTGTAAAGCTTCAAATAATTTTAATAACGAGATAACTACAGGACATCCCGCTGAGGACTCATGGGTCGAAGGACTCACTTATATCAAGAAAATAAAAATTGAATATATCAGCCACTAAAGAATGTCCTTGGTGTAGCTTCGGTTTAAGTAAGAATTCGGATCTGAAGATACTTAACCCTGATCCTGCAAAAAGTAAGAGCGTCTCGCGTTTCCCGTCAGAACATAGCAGGAAATCATCATCACATTTACGGACTAAAAGCTACAAATATGCAGCTATTGAGATTTATACATACACTTAAGAGAAACCAAAGAAATTAAAATCACTACTAATAGGTTATTTAGCTGCCAGAAAAAGCTCACTTTTAAGAGGTGAAAATAACGGCTTCTGAGAGGCATATATCTTACAGTCAAACTGGGAAAACCTTGAACACCAGAAATATTTCTAGAATATGTTATTGCATTGCACGAAAAGCCGATCAGGCGTAAGCAACGGCAATTAGCCAAAGTAAAAAAAAAATGTATAGGAAAATACGTCAACTCATGGTTCATGGAGTAAACATGACTTGCAGATTTCTTTCATTGGGAACAATATTTCTATACAATATTTCGACTGGCCAATACCAGTCTTCATCTTGTTTATTAGGAAAAACCACGAATATACAGAATATTATACTACTGTAAAATAATAAACAGAAGTTACATGGAATGACGTGGTAAGGTGTAGATGCTAAGAAAAATAAACCAAAAAAAGATAAATATTACATAATAATTATTATATCGTCACGTTTGTTTATTCCCAGAGGCACGATGGTTTTGGCTTTATGAATGAGGTGGGCCTCACGTATTTTCCTAAGACAATCACGTTCATATCTAAGGCCCAGTTCATACGTCGTGCTTCTGCCGTGCAGAGCTTAATTCTTCATTTAAGTTCGACATAAGCACGGCAGAAGCGCGGTTTCTGAATCAAAGTTTTTAATTAAGTTGGACAAGGTCTGCCGTGCTACACGACTCTGGCACGGCAGCGGTTCAAACGTCGTGCTTATGCTGTGTCGAACCTAATGCATAAATTTCGGAAATGTATTTTCGCTGGTATCAGCATAAGCATTGAGTCTGCTTATTACCCCGGAGCTCCTTTGCGCATGACGGCCACGAATCAGACGCGTAAGCACTGGAGTCGAGAAATTGGTCGAGAATGGTTTATAACAAACATGGCTGCTTTTCATGCAAGTAGTTTGCATGCTCCTTCCTCCTTGGTTTGCAATGCTACAGAGTCCGATAATTCATCAGAAGACGAACTAACTTTTGACGAAAATACTCCACTAGCTGGCTATGAAGAACAAGATGAAGAGGAAGACGTGGAAGCGATCGGCGGTTTTCTCGGAAGAAATAAGAAGAGCAGCAATAAAAAAAAATAATAAAAAATAAAAAACACTCCCAATTATAACATTCGCCTGACGGTCAAAAGGAAAAGGATTTTTTGCTGCATTTCTTTTCTTCGCCTCCTCGAGTTTTGTTAGAGTTGTGCAAGTAGCAATTTACGCTAGAGTTTACAATGCAGCGCTATTTTCGTCACTGCTTACCCCTGCCCTGACTACTGTGCGAACACTGAATTAAGTTCGACTCTGGCACGACGTCTGATTTGAAGTCGTGCTTGTGCTGTGCTTCTGTCGAACCCAATATTAATTTGGTTCGGCACGACAGAAGCACGACGTATGAACTGAGCCTAAGTGTTTCAATTGGGATAAGTAATATATGGGAAACAGAGTGGCTATTTCTGGGAGGGCGTCTACAATCATGCCTTATGTAATCTTTATCTTTTTTCCGGTTTATTTTTCGGTTAATTGCTCCTGTTATTGCAGTTTCTAGAATATCAGAAACAATTTACTAATGCAAAAACATGCAAAAAAATGAATGAAAAGCCGCCGTTTTGGCGTCATCGTGAAGACAATCTCAGGGCTAAGTAACAAACATATTTGTTTCTACTTGAGTGCATCGCTTAGTACGTTGACTTTGGAGATTTGAAACTATTTAGGGTGCGTTCGATTGGCCTTTACTTCTAGAATAAGAATAAATTATGAACTATTCCTTAAATCGAGGGAAAATAATTTTTAAAAATATATACACATTACCCGCGTTTTATTTCTCTTGAATACTGAGTGATGTTTCAGAAATATTATATTGCTACAAATATCGCGTCAAATACGGACGTTGTTAAATGGAACTATGTAGAAATTTCATGGGAAGATTTGACGGAGGAAAATTGTTGCATACCTAGCTTATAAAAAGAACCCACACCACAGTTCAAAAAGTGGAGGGGACGTAGACCCCGGTGGTGGGGCCAAAAGGCTTTACGGGTTGTAGAATTAGGCATGGGAGCTATGAGTCCCGTTCGTGCCCATTCCCTCTGGGCAGGTCTGTGTCCAGAAAAGCTGGTAAAACTAAAAAAACTAAGCCTGCAAACAGTATGTTCGTGGTATTTTCCCCAGCAGTAAAAAGCAAAAGGTTAATTAAGGGAATCTTGCCACTTCAAGCGTTCATGACAGTTTCACTGATACCGGTGGGTATCCACCCTGATAAAATCTTAGATTGATCTTAGATTTTAAGAGTGTCGAAGTCGTTTGAGAATTTGCGCCCGAAAACAGTGAAAATAGAGGTCACGGAAATTAACCCTCTACTTGAAATGGCTTCAACTTCAACTTCAACTTTATTTAATAAAAATATTGATTACAATAGACTGTCCCGCAAAATAGCAATTGCTAATCTAGGTGAACCAGTTCAAAGAAAAATAAAATGAAAGGAAAGGGATGGAACGAAACCATTTTAAGTTACAATAACTAATATTTCTATCATAGTCTTATTTTAATTACACTAAATCCACTAAGAAAAGACGAAAAAGGAATTGACGTAGTGCGAAAAACGAATTCTTTTGTACAGGAATAACTTAACTGTTAATTGAACTTTGGCTCGAAAATCACGTTAACAAAATGCGACTTAGATTAACGCGACTTTTTGAAGCGTTAATTTCCTACAATAAGATAAACGACAGCTTGCTTTGTACTTTGGAGAATAAAGAAACTTTCTCGCTTTCCTCGTGTAAAACGGAAGAGATTCTCCTCTGTTCCAATAGTTAGTTACCTTTTCCTCCGAGTGTCTGGGGTTTCTCGTGATTGATCGTCTAACGTTGGTCTTTATTTTCACCATTAAGTTCGCCATTTTATTCGGTTGTTGTGAAACTGGCAGCAAGGCGAGAATAATGACGTGCTTGGAATATTTTGCACCTATTCTGGGACTGGATTAGCGGGTCAATCAAACGGATTTATTTATTTCTGTTCCATTATAAGAATGACATCGCATGCATCGCATAAATTCCTACGTAGCCTTAAAACTTCCGTCAAGTTCATGATTTGCGTAATGATGATGTTTGTTTGATTTTACAATATCATATGGCATTTCACGAGGCAAAAATCTGTTGCTCTAGGAGTTTAAATAGAGGTCATCGAAATCTAACTGACAGAGACAGTTGTAACAAGGGCCTACACGATAGTTTACACAAATTATATTAGGAAAAAAATCGTAACTTTGTTCAAGATTGGAAGATCACCTCGAAGCATTGACACCACTACATACATAACCTGTTCCTTTATGTGTTGTATCGCCCTACTTCAAGAAGGTGAGTTTAATTGTAAAGTAGAATACGTGAAGTAGCATTGGCCGAATTTATATTAGAGGCGAATTATTTGTCTAAGACGAACTACCCGTCTGAGACAGACAAATCGTTTCGATATAAATCCGTTTTTAGACGAATTTTAGCCCCAAATTCGTCTTCACTAAATGTCAGCGAAGACAAGACATATTAGGGGCCAAAATTTGTCTTAACACCGGACTTATATTTAGATTCATCTTAGACAGGTAATTTCCGCCATTTTCAGTCGAGTTGTCAGCTCGTTGTTTGGTGAAGAAAAAAATACATCGATCGTAGACAAACTGGCTAGCTTGTAAGTTGAACCTAAAGTTTGCAGCCTTTATTCCCTAGAAATTTTGATTGCTTCAGAAATTAGCAAGAAATTACAAATTTCTTGTTAACCGTTCCATTCAACTACGGTCTTCAGAGTATTTCTACTAACTTAGCAACGATTTTTGGAGGTTGTATTTCTCACAATTTGTTACCAAGATATTGCAATTCTCATGTTATTAAAGATGTTTCTTGGAAATTTATGTACAAAGCAAAACTTCCCCTAGAATCTTTTAATAAAAGTACGGTTACTTCATGTCCCCGAACTTTCCAAAGGAAGATATTACCATCTTCCCAGCGTGCCTGTGCCTATTTCTGGGTAATTGTTACCAGTCTGTGTGATGAAAACATAAATTTTACTCAAAGTATCGGAGGAATTTTCGCCTCTGTAAGGATGAGATATGGAGGTAAAGTAGGTAGTGAGTAATTTCTCGTATTTCATTAGAAGGACAGGATGATTTCTTGATTGAATTATCCTGTTTTCTGTAAAATTGACTCGAGATCAGTCCAGGAAGATCGAAGCACGCGCATCCTTTGCACAACAAATTATAGAGCTAATCACATTATCAAACGTTTTCATGAAGAAAATTCAGTATAATGCAGCGAGTTTTCAGTCAGAAAAATATGCTCCTCTGTCATATGTAGGGTAATAAGTATGGGCTTTTCGTGAAAACGATCAAAAAATTCCCAAAATCACCTATACGGCCACCCGGACGTGTTCTCACTTTTGACAAGCACCAAATTTCCAGTCCCGGCTGTCTGATGAATGAACATTAATAGAGTTACGCTTCAACATGATAGAGAATTTATTATGTTTAGGTTTTATTTCTCTTTATTTACGTTTTTGTTATGTGTTATCTTTAAAAGCGAGTGATATTTACGCGCGTCATTTTGAGTACTCCTGCATGCGATGTTTACGTACGACCGAAAACAAGCGGCGCAGCGATTAAAACTGCGAGAGAGCCCACTAACAATCAATAAAAGAAATATAATTCGGTGGAACTTGTACAGAGACAACAATTTTTATTCACGAAGACAAGTATATATTGAGGGTAAAGTGTGTCCAAAAATCATGAGTCAGGTAAGCATAATCTTATAAACTTTTTAAAGAACCTGGCAGATTTATGTTTTAAGCCGGCTTCCCGGTGTTTGCTATTTTTCAAGATGAACTCGAGGCAAGAAAATCGCTCAGACCTTTCTTTTTACAGCAAAAACCGTAGAGAAATATTCTTCTGAACGTTTTTTGTATTTATTGAGGTCAGAAAATGTCTAAAGGCTTTTTAAAGTTCTGTAAGCTTATATACACAAGCATACACTAGCCGCATAAAATACGCTCGACTTAAGGAAACCTGAAAAAAAAACAAACAAAAAAAACACACACTCACACTCACACACACATCAGTTGCAATAATTACCCAGGCTCACCAGTCGAGATGCAGCTCCTGAAGGCCATCAAGTAAGGCCAGAATCACTTGAGCCTTTTAAGCCCTCTTACGCATCAAGCAAGGTGAAAAACGAAAACATACGAAATTGGATTTCCGACGATTTTGACAAGCGACGCATTTCTCAACTATAAATCCAATAAACAAACCAGCCATGAATTGATAGCAGATGTATTCATTTTGTACATCCAGTGGAAAAAGATAGTCAAAAACATGACAAGTTGGTGACACAAACTACCGTAAAATTCCGAAAATAAGCCCCGGGGCTTATATTCTTCAAAGGCCCTTTTGGAGGGGCTTATTTTTGGAGGGGCTTATATTCGGAGGAGTTTATGTACGGAGGGAAATTTTCGTTTCAAAATCGATCGGGCTAGCTTGTAGTGAGAAGAATATTTGCCATTTTTGCTTTGTTTTACTTTGTATTCGAGGGCAAATTCCAAGTACAAGCCCCCCCAGGGGGCTTATTTTCGGAGGGGAGATTTAACGGAGGGTTTTTTGTGTTACAAGTTTGGGGGGCTTTTATTTGGAGGGGCTTATAGATGGAGGGGCTTATTTTTCGGAATTTTACGGTATGTCAGTTTCAGCTACCAGAAAACAAGTTTCCAGATGCTGCATACATTTCCGCATGAACTCACCTGAGTGTCAACTTGAGCTATCAGAAAAGAAGTTTCCAGATGCTGCATACATTTTCCGCATGAACTCACCTGAGTGTCAAATTTTAATCAATTAGAGCATAAAAATTCGACGAAGAGCGTGACCAACGCATGACCATGGCGAGAAAAGTCAAAAGCGACTGCCTTCCCTGCATGTAAAAGCTGGCTGAATTTTCGCGTCAGAGGTCAGTTTGAAATCAAAATTTTAATATTGCAGCTCATGAACATAACTTATTTCACGTGCATTAAAAAAAATTGAACTTGAGCCTGCGATCATTTGAAAAGTAGTAACTTGTCAGCGGATAATTCAATTTACATATAGTGAAAGAAGTTAGTGTTCACATAAATAGATTGTACCAGTATAATGTAAATGTATTATTTATCAAACACAACAGGAATGTGTTGCCGGAAAGAACAAAATCTTACACGTACTCTGATTCCATGTAGGACATTATGTAATTCAGATTTTTTGGATTTAGGAAAGTAAAAGCAACGGGAAATAAATTAACCTATGCCACTGATATTATTATTATCAAGGAAATAAAGGGAGATGTAAAGAATCAACCATAAGAGGACACAGAAAAAATGTGAGCCCCAGATGGGATTCGAACCCACGACCCTGCGTGTTCTAGATCGGATGCTCTAACCTCTGAGCTACTGAGGACTCGTAGGCAAGCAAGGGTCATTTTTGTGGGTTGGACTTGCGAACCGCATCTCGCAGTCACACAGTCCATCACAAGCAACACATTAAGGCTTAACTGTATCACACAGTCGCGTTAATAGCAAGAAATATCTCACCCTTAATACAGCCTCCAACCAACCAACCTATGCCACTGATATTAGTATTATAAAGGAAATAAAGGGAGATGTAAAGAATCAACCATAAAAGGACACAGAAAAAATCTGAGCCCATCGTGGGTTCGAATCCTATCTGGGGCCCAATGTTAAAAGAGTAAAAAGTTTCCAGTGCAGATAAATTTTGTCGACACAAACATTGTCAACATACAATTTTTGGTTTAGATATTTAAAAGACAATTCCAAATTTGTTTACAAGTGCGGAAAGGCCATTATCCGCTAAAACTACATGACGCCATTGTAACCTACCAACGAGGCGTCGTCGTTAAAATAATCACGGAATATGACTCAGCGTGACTCCTAGAATAGATTTCAAATTATTTTCATGGCAAGAGGGTTATGTATAAGGGATTCGCTCTCTTAGATTATTCCCTCTTGACTCAAACATATGAAAACTCACACATTGCGTGGCCGCCCTGTAGCCTTAACTTTCGGGCTCTTGTTATTAAGCGGACATGAATTTCTCACAGTTGCTAAATAAAAGCAAATTTAAAAAAAAAGTTTATCCCCTTCTTCTATCAGACAGTATTGATCATCTTCTTCCCATCTGGAATTGGCGTGCGCAAATTGTGTTAGAGCTGTTCAGAAATTAGGTAGCGGGGCAAAGCAAAAAAGGCGGGTAAACAAGCTAACGTGGTTTTTTACCGTCGTCTTTCTTAAAGTTAAGATACTGACCTTTCTTTCTTCTTACTTGTTACTGTAGCGGACAACAAACTCAAGCAACAACACCAACGACGAAAAGAACTCAAGATGTATTTTTCTTCTTCCGAGTGCATCATCTGGGTTACAGTATTTGCCGCCGAGTTTCTTACTATAGTAATAGTGAACCTCCTTTCAATCATTGTCTTTATAAAGAACAGAGGCCTTCGCACTCGCAGGATGTACTTGGTTATAAGTTTAACCGTAGCGGACATGTTGGCTGGAGGACTTTCCGGGAGTGTCTTGCTTTTCAAAGTCCCTGCCTGGAAAAGTTGTGACTTTGTAGAGGTTTATCCGGTAGTCCCTCTTATCTCCCTGACAAACATTACTGTGATTTCGTTAGAGCGAATGCACGCCACGTTTCGTCCATTGAGGCATCGGCTCGTCAAGAGATGGGTTTACGTGGTAGCAGTTACTGTTGTCTGGGTTTTTCCTGGTATTACATCAGGCTTGGAGAAAGAAAGAAAAATTCTGAAAATATGCGTTAATTTTTTATGGGAAGCACACAGTATTTTGTGTTTATTTGTTATCTTCGCTTCGTATACATCCATTTTCCTTAAGTTTCGTTTTAGAGCACATCCACAACGCCATTTTGCAGCCAATTTAAGACAGAAGAAACTTACCGTCACATTGTTTATAACAACTTTAGTATCTTTACTGATGTGGCTACCGTACAATATATTCAAGTTTCTTGGCATAACTTCTAATGGAATTTCAAATTCTACCACAATACTCTTGAATGTCGATCTTTTTTTTGTCTTATTATTTTTTGCAAACTCTCTTGTAAATCCCATATTATACACAGTCAGGATGCCGGAATTTAAAAAAGCTCTGTTCTCATTGTTTAGACGTCAACAACGACAAAATGTTGCTATTCCACCACATTGATATTAGTAATTGTATGTTAATTCACTGTACTTTATAAATTCTGAATGCGAATGTAAAAGCCTATTGCATGTAAGACTGGCGGGAGTCACAGCGGGCTCAGGCACGTCCGACTTGATTATAATAAATGAATAAAGGTTACTTACTTTATCATTTCTTAAAGTTTTTTGTCTTTTTGCGATCATTTTTAATTTTGCAGTCAGCTGGTGCGAAGTATGGGATCGGGAAATTTAGGAGGCCTGGAAGAGTAGGATATTCGGAAAATGCCCGGGGGAGGGGGACTCCCATATGAAACAGACGGGGATGCTCGTCGTCTCGCTTAGGGGTGTAAATTTTGGATTTTGGTCTCGCTTAGGGTGTTCCGGGCAAAGTGCCAATATTTTAAGCCGCCAAGGTCTCGTTTAGGGTTCCGCGAAGAACTTGAGATTTATGACAATGCTTTTAAAACCTACTTTTAGATAAAAGCATTCGATAATTATGTCTTTATATCATTAAAACTCATTGCATGTCGTATTTGTGTGTTTTTAAGCGGTCTCTTTTAGGGGTCAAAATTTGCTTAAGCCACGCCGAGATTGGTCTCCTTTAGGGGTCACAAAAAGCTTTAGCCACGCCCAGATGGTCTCCTTTAGGGGTTAAATTCAAAATTTCCGACGAACATCCCCGTCTGTTTCATACGGGAGTCCCCCCCTCCCCCCCGGGGGGAAATGCTCGAAAAGGCCGAACGCTTGCCGAGTAAAATAAACAAACTGTTTTCAGGGAATCGTCCAATGTTAGCCCAAACAGATCGACTACATCAACTAGTGGTAAGGCAACACCTTCAGCAAATAGTGATAGCTTGACATTAGGTTTTCGCGCGAGAACTAGCGCCTTGCATTCTTTAGGGTTGAAGATCATCTTGTTATTACGAAACCACCACACACCACCACAAGTTCCTTATTGAGATGATGTTCGACAACAGCTGGATCAGTATCAGCAAAATACAGTTGATTATCATCAGTATAGTTGGACAGCTTCGCCTCTTTGATGAAATAAAATCAGTCGTTTATGAAGATATAAAACAATAAGGGCCCTAAAACGAAGCCTCGGGGAAGACCGCTGTTAACATATGAGACATAACTTGTAATGTTCTCCACTCGAACCCGTTGCCTGCGATTTGTTAAATAGCTCTTCACTAAGTGCAAACTATGGGTAGAAATACCATAAGCAGAAAGCTTCATGATAAGCCGTGTGATAGCAAATCAAAAGCTTAATCTACTTAAGTCCATTATCACAGTCCCAACTACAGAATTCTTGTCAAGAGCACCTTTCCAGTCCTCGATAAGATGCAACAACCCAGACTCGCAACTGTAACTTTTTCTATATGCTGACAAGAACGTAGAAAAATACGGGTTGAAGTAGTGAACAAGCTGTTTTTAAACACATCTCTCGAAAACCTTGTCCAACAATACTAGGATGGATACAGGCCTGTACTAGGACTTGTCAAACTCATCATCTCTCTTGAACATAGGACAGATCTCTGCTAGTTTCCATTCAGCAGGAACACAAGCATTATCAATAACAGTGCTAATAAGTCGTGCAATAGGACCAGCCAAAACTGAACCTCCATCGCGTAAGACACAAGCAGGAATCTGATCATGAACAGTAGCTTTATTAGGATCTAAGGACTTAAGAATTAGCTCAGATTCGGCCAATGAGACGTCATTAAACTCAAACTGAGCAGCCAAACACATTCGTCTCTTATAGCAGCAATGCTTAAGTAAATACTAATGTCCATAGCAACATTAGGATCACTATCATGTTCTTCACCTAGTACATTTTGAATAAGAGAAAAATAGTTGTTGAAGATCTCAGCCACTTTCTTCTTGCCAGTCACAAGTACGCCATGCTCCTTAAGGTGATAGGTCCCTTCATTGTTACTTGGTTTACAATGCATAAAGGGCTTAATTGTATACTAGAATTGTTTTGGATCACCATTGGCACTGTCTGCTCTTGACCGGAGATAGCTTGAAATTTCCCTTCGTCTTAAGATGAATTAAGATTTCGCTGAAGTCTGTATTTCTCCCAGTTCCCAGGATTCTTGGACTTAAAGTATAGTTTTCTTAGTTTGTTACTGTGACGAATGGAGTCAAATAGTTCTGAGGTCATGAATGGCACATGTTGACGCTCACATATGGATCTCTTAACAATTTTCCCCATGCCCAACACACATCCAAGGGACATAAAAAAATTGTGCAACATGGAAGGGAACTGTAGCAATGTCAGCTGAAAACGATCCTGGGTATGAATTTTACGGATGTGTATGGTCTCACCAACTTGATTAAAGTATCAACTAGGGTAGTGGTGGAATCTAGCTCGCTCACTGATGTAATTCTTACGAACAAGCCACGTTCTGTTCTTACTTCAGGAGTGTTTGATCTTGGCCTCATTGATCACAATCTTATTTACACTGTTATGCGGTTACAATGTCCAAAATTTATTCCTAGAACAATAATTGTAAAGCGCCACTTCAAGCATTATGATCTTGTCAGGCCGGGAGAGGTCGCAGTTTAGGTCTCCGATTAGCATAATACTCTCGCAACGTTGAGTTGACCGGAGAAGAGTACTATTAATTTCATGTTCCCATGTAGCTTTTAACAAGCCGGTGGTCTGTACATCCCGAGAAACAAGCACCTTTTTCGCTCTCCTGGACGTTTGCACATACAGGGTTATCGATTCAACTTCATGTCCTTCCAAGTCATGTATTCTAGTCACAATCAGCCCTCTTCTAACATGAATGAACTCACCACCCCAAACAACTGTGATGACGATCTTTGCTGTACAGGCAAAATCCGTTGATGTAAAAGTGCGAGTCAGGAAATGAATGGTCCACCTTGCATTCGATGATCACTATAATGTCGAAGACAATTTTGAGAATGAGGGACCTTAGCTCAAAAAACTTGAGGTCGGCCACACTGTTGATGTTAATATGCCAAATCAATCTCAAACTCTCTTTACACAGTAATGGCAACCCCTTTGCTCACAGCCACGCACACTCTTTGCATAATGGAAGGCGATCTTCACGTTGAAAATCTCGAGGAGTTGACTAGAATAGCTTAGAATCACCAAAATAGAAGAGTTAATAGACAACTATGCTGTCTATTATGGAAAACGAGAAGTATTACAATACTTACTGGATTGATTCCAGGTGAAGAAAACGAGTACGTTGAGGCTCTTGAAGAGAAGCAGTTTTATCAAGATCATTGGTATTTACATCCCAATTTTGACGAAACAAAATACTCATGCAAAGGGGAAATGAGAAAAAAAAAAAGGCTTGTTTTGTATACCGTGTCAGTTAGGATTAACAACAAAGCGAGCCAGCCGATAATTTTACCACTTACCTCATACGATCGATAAACCAAATCATCTGATGTTTCAGTTTTTCTGTTTCTATCACGCTGGATTTTTCTGTAGCATAAGGGAATCACACTCTAATTTGTGTTTATTTGTTAAGTTCTGTTGTGGCGCACATCCTCAGCGCCATCGTGCCATAAAAACAAACAAACAAACAAACAAATAAACAAATAAAATAGGAGGAGGGATGGGTAAGTGAAAAATTGTGCTTAGTGTTTTTGCCTTGTTGAGAGATTCATTTTGAATCACTAAGTATTTTACTATTTTTTGTTATTGCTGTCAATAACAAAAAAAATAATTGATTTCTTGTTTCTTAAGAAAAAAATATGACTGGTTTAATTGCGAGTAATTATTAATCTCGTGTTTCAATTGGTTATTTTTCGTTGTCTATTGTTTTGTGTTTTTAAAATAGTAAGGGCTGTTCATTGGGTCTTAAGGTAGAGACAAGTCGTATTCAAATATCGGTTCCGTTCCTTAATTTGCTCGCATAATTAACCGACTTATACGACACCTCGAAACGAGCGACAGCAATGAGCTGTCACAGACGTTCACGATTATTTCAAGTGATTACATAAAAAAAGTAAACATACTAGAGGTCTTTTATACTTAACCACGCTCGCTATCTTCAGAAATTGCAGGTACTGTTATATTTTACTTTTTCGTAAACCTTTAAGAGCGATGATAGGGGTTATAGGAGCGTAAAACGTTTAGTATTTTTATAGGCACAAAAACCTGAGTCAGGTAGCATCATGGTTCAGTCATGTAATGGAGATAGAACAGAAAAACGTTTTGCAATAGCCAGTCTAGATTGAAATAATGAATTTTCAGCTTCACTTTGTCTGAGTTTTGTCTTTACAGCTAATTCAAAGGAATGGTTGAAGTAAAGCGTTTTCAGCTCCGCTTACAGTGTCTGAAATTTGTTGATAACGATTTTTTAGCACTAAATAGAAGACACGGGGGTTTCTCGCGTTGCTAGGCGATCGCTCCTGGTATTCCTACCTTTTTAAAGTTGTTTAAACCGGGCTAAAGTAAATTATAGTAGCGCGTAAGCCTAGCCTAGCCTGCTCTTCTAAAAGTATTGAGTGAAAGTACAGTTATTAAAATAAGGAAAGGACTATCTACTTATTAGTAAACACGAAGACAGTTATTAACATATGAAAAGAAATGACTAGACACTTAATTAGTATGCAGGGAGGCACTGACTATATATAGGCACTTAAATTGGAATGCAGGAAGGAACTGACTAAGCACTTGCTAGGCCTTAAAATGAATTGAATATTCCGTATACTACCACTTACGAGGGTTAAATTGACCACAAACTCGATAATGGCGAGAGCTTGTAAATTAGTGTTGTAGGATCTTTAAATATTTTTATTACATCAAAATTTTAGTTTATGTTAGTGGAATGTAAATTGGATGGTCATATGTTAATAAAAATTTTTCCTTTGAAATAATAATAATAATAACTTGAACTTGAGAAGTTAGAAAAATACCAACTATTGAAAGATGAAATTGCAAAAGTGTGGCGCATGCGAAAAGTCATTGTAGTGCCTGTTGTTATTGGGGCCCTCGGAGCTCTATAAGTTAACTTTAAGGAGTACATGAAGCCAATCGGCGTGAAGGTGAGGTTGGACGTTATCGTGAAAACATCATTGTTGGGGACAGCAAAGATACTAAGGAAAGTACCGTCCCTGTAAGAAGAAGGAAAAGAGAGACCTGGGACCCGTGGTTACTTGTTGTAACCTTGCTCCCAAGGACTATAAACCAGGCCAAACGTCCTGCGTGAGTCTACAAGGAATGGACCGTAATAATAATGATATTTTTCTGAGGCTGTTCCTTAGAGCCCCAGGGTCACGTCTGACGCCCCTGGTGGTTGTTGCGATATGACACCCATATGTGTGTACTGTCATAATAATCAATTCATGGTTCATGGGTTAAAAAAAAATGAATTGCATATTTTTCTTTGGGAACAACGCCGATCGAGCAGATCTTATCACGAAAAGACTCTCGCTTATATTTCAAGTTTCACTATCATAGTATAAAAAAAACCTTCCCCCGACAGATTCTGAGTACCACAATTTGAGAACAACTGAGGCTAAATTTATGCGAAAAATTGACATAAAAATAAAAGCGTGTAGACAGCCGTGCGTCAATATTTCAGTCATAATTTACGCATCCCGCTATTTCCCATGAAGGTATTTGACTACTATTTTAAAAGGGTTATTTCAGTTTACAAACCGAACAATCCGAGGCGGCAGAGTCTCTCTTTCAATAACAAAAAAAATTACACAACGGCAAACGTAGGACATAAATTATTCCGTTACCAACATTTATACTCATCTCACTACTCACGTTTCATTACTTCATTCACATATTTGAGATTTTGTAACATTTGCGCTGATTATAAAAAATAAAGCATAAGACACACGCGCCCGGACAGGCCACGCATTACATCTTTGTTAATTGCTTGTTAGACTTTACAAGTCCAACAAGCTAACTAGTTATATAACTAATGTATCGCTTGTTGATCGGTGGAATCCACCTTCCTCTTCTAGCAATGAACAGTTTTCTGTCCACGACAGAATGAATTTTCGTATCCACCGTTTAACGACCGCAACAAGAACGTCAAAAAACAATAGTTTTAGTCAAGGTTTTGATAAGGAAAACTTGAAAAGCTTTGCGCTGCTTCGATTTAAATTTTTTGTTCATTTTCTTCCCGTCGTTGAACGACTAAGACGTAAAACTTTCTAACTTCACTTGTTGTGAAGGACTAGGGATCAAGACAACGATTTTTTTCCTTTTCTGATATTAGATACAGTCTTTTAAGGAGGGGGACATTGGGGGACTGTAGTAATAACGAACAAGATTCTAAGAAGTTTATTTCAGTCCTGCAGATTCGTGCATAAAGAATGCATGGTGGCGTGTTAAGAACTTACCAACTTCAATTTGTTTTTATGGAGGTAGTTCCGGATTCCCGCCCTTTTTCCCTCTTCATAAGAAAGCGACACAACCGGTTATGCACTCTGTTGTAGTATAAATGACCTCTATGTTGGAGCCATTGGCATCGCGTTTACAGGTTGAACTGACCATTAAAAACAAAAAAGTATAAAGGGAGTTTTTAATTCAAGTCTCACTGTTGTACTGTTCCTCGTTTTAGTAACTACGGTTAAGCAATACACATCAACACTGGCGAAGGGTCCGCAAGTTGTTTGACTTCTCCTTGTCTGTAGGTTAAAAATCAGAAACACCGCACACCGTAAGGTTTGAGATCACCGCAACACCGCCGGAAATAATTAGCGACACCGCAACACCGCAGATCCCAATATCCCCCCGTCCCCTCCCCTAAGTATCAACTCCAGAAAAAAATAAATAAATAAAATAAATAAATGAATAAATCCCAGCATTTGAAAAACTGAGTGAGATAGAATATTAGACCAACGAAGTTTGAAACAGTCCTAGAATTTACGTTGAAAGTGACGTTTTCGCTGCATCCCTTCTGCATCCTGATTTTTAAAGCGACGTTTACGGCAAACGGCTAACGCAGATTCAAGTTGAGAATTTCTAAAAATAGAAAATGTGTTGCTAAAGCCAGTCCAAAACAATGGTTAGAGACAAAACTAACGTGAGACTACTTATTTTGTGGTAGAAATAACTTGATTCACAGTAAAGCACAAGTTAAGGGAAAACTTGGTTCGCGTTTGCCGTTTAACGTAAACGGTCTCTAAATCTCTCTAATTATTGAGTATTGACCAGGGACGTCCATGATAAACAAGCGATATAGGTCTTGCTGGGGACTGGTGAGTTTTCTCGCAGTTTCTACAATATCAGAAACAGTTTATTAATAAAAGCAAAAACATGCAAGTGAAAAAAGCCGAAGTTTTCACGTGATCGTGAAGAAAATCGCAAAGGTAAGTATCAAATGTGTTTGTTTAAAGAACGTTATTTGAGTGTTTTGGTTAGTGTGAGTGCTGCGTTAATTACAGTCAAACCTCTCCACAACGGCCATCTTGGGGACAAAATTTTAAACCACCAAATTTTATTTAGGAAGTACATGGTGATATTATTCCAGTCATAAATAATATATAGAGATAAAATATACACACACACAAAATAATGTTTTTTTTTTTTTGTGACAAAACGAGCAAGGTTTTGGCGTCAGCGTGAAGGCAATCTCCAGAGTAAGTAACAAATGGGTTTGTTTAAAGAATTAGATTTGAGTGCTTTGGTTAGTGTGCAGACTAATTAATTACAGTCAAACCTCTCCAGAGCAGCCACCTTGGGGACAGAAGAAAGTGGCGGTTGTACAGAGGTGGCCGTTGTGAGGAGGTAGCGGGGTAATATGACCGTTTTTGGTTTTAGCGAGTACATTATTGTAATCTATTGCAGTAATAAATAATATATAGGGATAAAATATTCACAAAAAATCTTGAATAATGTTTTTTCACGTGACAAAACGGGCAAGGTTGGCAATTTTCGCTATAAGTATCGTAGACAATTTATTCTTACTACACCAACAAATGGAACACAATCAAAGTACGATTGCCGCGATGAATCATCAACGTGCCATGCGGATCAAATTTCATGACCATTCTTGCCTTTTTTATCAGTCGGGAAAAACACTACCCTGGTCCCAGAGGTTTTTCTTGATTTTTCTTCCTGAAAGAGATCAAGAGCAAGCGGCGAGGCGGCGACGACGAGTCTCGAAAGCGACGAGGAGAGAGAGAAAAATCTCTGGTTACCTTGGCCTCGAATCTCACTTTCATGCAGACGACAGCTGTCAAACGCGTCAAACTGCTAATAAAAGAGAGTGACCAATGGCAATTTAGCAAACACGTGCTTATCAGCCGCTATTTTTTTTAAGTGGGGGTAGACCTGGGGAAATTATGTCATGAACAAACCATTTCTACTTGAGTGGTAAAGGGTGATTTGTTAATCGGGGTCAAGCTAAAGCAAGTGTTAACGATGGGCGACACGAGTCCATGAATGAGAACACCACTTTATAAAGAAATCAACATTGTTCCAAACGACTGCTGCAGGATTTGCAGAATTTATGTAAAAATAAGTGGCCAATCTAAAATCAACGTTTTTGGGTATAATAACAAGAATTTTTCGCAAACATTGTCATCTGTTCTGTCGGCTGTGTACATGACTCAACGGGATTATCTGTCAGAAGTGCCAGCGGGAAGTTGTAAGGTTTGCAAGAGTCTATCAATCGCGCTTATTATATTGTTTACTTCTGCGGTGCGCGCCGTTCGTGTCGATTCGCGGGCATTCCCTCCAAAACAGTAATATTAATATGTATTCTGGCAATCTGGCTCGCATTTTAGTTTGGCGGCTCCATTTCCTTTTTTTCGTGGAACAGCGGCGCTAGGAAGGGTCATGCAGCACAACAAACCCTTAATGTTCGGAATGTACTTTCAGAAGTTTTTGTTGCCAAAAGTGCCAAAAATAACGTTGGTTAGATCTTTAAAGATAAATATTGGGCGTCGCAGGAAAACGCAAGCTGCACCGAAAATAATTACGTACTTGTACAAAGTTGTATGTTTTTTTCCTGCAAGGAAACTTTCATTCCGTATTCGGAGATTTATATTTTGCTGAGACGCCACGGTTTCGTAGTTCGCGGATATGCGAGTCCACAAGAGACTTTAGAGGACAGACAACCAAAATTATTGCATGGGGAGGGTATAAGTAGCCTCTTAAGGAAAGGTATTTGCAAACATCAGGTAACGACTGAAATATATACTTTCCATGTCCGGTTGATAAAATGGTGAACACATCCTTTCGACTCAACACGGCGAACAAAGCTTTATTTTGTTGCTCAGTGAGACTCAGGAAAGCGCTCATCAAGTACCGAGGTCAAAATTTCTTCGAATATTCTTTCAGGAACAACATCCATGTGAAAATCTCGAAATATGGCGTGCCTTTACGTGCCTTGGTCCCGTGCAAATGTTATTGCGAGTGCAGCATGCAAACAATTTTCTTCCCTGGTAGAGAGAGGCAAAATGAGGTATCAAAATCCTCAGCGTCCCCTCGGTAGTTACAATTAAACGAGCCAATCAAATTGGTTTGCGTGTTTGAAAAAAATAATATATAGATTTAGCCAGGGCTAAAAGGGAGGCTGCCATTAGTAAATTTATAATTTAAATTAAACAATAAACTTGTATTCGAATTCCACAATTCAGTTAACTTTAGAGCACATTTATGTGACTTTTGATTGAAAGGCTACCTGATTTTAGAGAAAATAATTTGCAAACAGCCCAAGAGTGAACCAAATCTTACATCGAGTTGATAGCC
>NC_133201.1:32843315-32870815 GCF_958299795.1 Porites lutea
AATCGTAAGAAATTTCTATCCTAAGAAATTTCACCCTTCGAAGCTTTTCAAAAATTCTTCGCCAACTCTGAGGAAATTTGCATATGATCACCCTTGATTATGGAACTGGGCTCGACATGTAGTCAAGCATATCATTCTGATTACAGCGTAATTGAGTCAATAAACTGTTCAACTGTTCAACCGTTTATTACTTATTTCAAATTTTACAAGCAATATCCACTGCCTGCATTTAGCAATTAGCTAGTCGAGGCGAGCGGAGGTTACACGTACTTTATATATTTATGTGAATATATGTTATGTATAGCAAACAAGTAAGACTAGAGAAAAAGAGCAAACAAAAAACTAAACGTTACTGATCATCTTCACTCCTTCTAAGCGGCGAAAATTGATCTAAATCTTGCGAACGAAGAAGCTCAGGACTCGTAACGTTTATTATAACCCTGCATCGTGATTTCTATAGTGATATTTACGGCGAACGGGTACCGTCAGATTCAAGTTGATATTATCTAAAAATAGAAAATGTGCTGCAAAAACATTGGTTATAGACAAAACTAACGTGAGACTACTAATTATCTGGTTGCAGTAATTCACAGTAAAGGACATTAAATTAAGGAAAAACGTGGTCAAGTTCAAATTCACTTTTGCCGTTTACCGTAAACGTGACTCTACATCTCTCTATTGAGTGCCTAATCTTATCAGGAACACCCGTGATAAATAAGCCCGGGGGGGGGGGGGGGGGGGCACTTTAGGAATTTCTGGGTGGGGATGTGCCGCTGGGAGCCTGGAACCCTTAACCTTTACCAGAGCTAGTTCAGCTGAATTTTGCTACCCTATACTAGAGTAAACTCCCCAAATCCCCCTATCCTAGAGTAGCTGTGTACCTAGTCTAGATAAAATCTTCAACCAACTGATCAGTTTCCTGAAAAATGATACCCTATTCTAGAGCCAAACGCTCTGATTTATATACCCTATCCTAGAGTAAACTGCTTGAAAACCATACCCTTCACAGCGGCACATACCTATATAGCCCATATATGGCAGTAAACCCACCCCCCCCCCCCCCCCCGGGTAAATAAGCGATATAGGTCTTGTTGAGAATGGGTGAGTTTCCTCGTAGTTTGTACAAGGTCAGAAGCAATTTACTAAAGCAAAAACATACAAAAATAAGTGTAAAAGCCGACGTTTTGGCGTCATCGTGAAGGCAATCTCAAGAGTGAGTAACAATAGGGTTTGTTTAAAGAATCAAATATGAGTGCTTTGGTTAGTGTGCTGTCTTAATTACAGTCAAACCTCTCCAAAACATCTACCTTAGGGACAGAAGAAAGTGGCCGTTGTTCAGAGGTGGCCGTTATGGGAAGGTAACGGGGGAGTAATATGACTATTTTTTTTTAGGAGGTACATTATTGAAATCTATTGCAGTCATAAATAAGATATATGGATAAAATATTCACAAAAAAACTTGAACAATGTTTTTTTTTCACGTGACAAAACGAGTATGGTTTGCAATTTTCGCTATAAGTATCGAAGACAGTTTATGCTTACTACAGCAGGGAATAGGCCTCTCCAGATTCTGCTCCAAAGAAGCTAAAAAGTTGCTAAGAAATATGCCAAAAAGTTGCTCAAAAGTTGCTCAAAATTGAAAAAGTTGCTCGAATATTTTTAAGGCAGCATGTCTAATTTTAATAACAATTGCTTTGTTACATTAAGGTAGAACTAAGTAACTAGTTACCACAAATTAGGCAACCTTTAGTTGAATATAAGTGGCTAGTTACAAAAAGTTAGACAGTAAGTGTAACAATCTGGTTTACAAATCTAGCTAACTGTTGTTTTCGTGCGATAATGGGGTTTTCGATTTCTTCGTCTTCGGAAGACAACGTGTCGTCCGCCATTTTGTTTACACACAGTCCACAGGTTACCCCTACCTCGTTCCCAGGGCTTTTCCCTTCTCGTGGGGGGCGCCCCCAAGAGAGGGGAAAAGCCCTGGGAACGAGGTTGAGGCTACCCAAACCCAATTCTTGTAATTAATTACCAAGTCCACATGATACCCATTCAAAAGGCAAAAATATGAGTTTTACTAGAAAGATGTTTAGAATCTTAACCAAGAGAATTTCAACTTGTTTATTTACAAAAAAAAAAGGGGGGGGGGGATATTCAGTATTTTGGTTCAAAATAGCCCAAAAGTTACCATAAAAGTGCTAGTTTTCCGAAAAGTTGCTAGAAGTTGCTCTCTGACAAAAAAGTTGCTCAAAATCCTAAAATTGTTAAAAAGTTGCCGAGCAGAATCTGGAAAGGCCTAGCCGAGAACATGGAACATAATGAAAGTACGATTACCGTGATGAATCATCAACGTTCCATACGGATCAAATTTCATGAACATTCTTGACTTTTTCATCAGTCTTAGAAATTCCTAAAAAGATATACCCGTAACACTAACTGGATCGTGGATCCGTTCACGCAAGTTAAACCGGCTGTGCACATGGCAAAAAATCAATTTCAAATGTACATTTTGTGGTTTTTCTTTCACACCGATGTCAAAATGTAGAAAACGTCCATGAAACCTTTATACATATAAAAATTCCCTTTTAAAGAAGTACTTTTCGTTGACCATAGAATACAGAATGTACCTAAAGTATCTTCCGAAACCCCGCTGCCTCGGTTGGTTCAAAACAACCCAAGCGCTCTGATCCGCCGTGAAGAAACAAGGTTGAATTCCTGGAAAGACAATTTCATAGGGAAAAGCTCTCGTTTGTCTACAAAAAGAAAACTGAGCATTCTTTTGAACTTTCTCTTTCCATTTGTGCATTTTATCGGCGTATTTTCAATCTTGAAATACAAAACTTCAGTCTTGAAAACCACCACGTGATGAATGCGCGCCGGACATTTTGTTGATGGATGATATTAGAGACCTTTAGATTCGAAGACGAGGACGACTACTTTCGCGTGTTCTCAAAGTATAGACTTCCTACAAAGCTTTATTTTACCATATTTCACTAGAAAAGTTAGTACTCTTATCTCTTTAATTAAGGAGGTTATGCGCTTTCCCGATCGCAAAATGATAAAACTTCCAACATTTAATATCTTGTTTTCGCGCCTAAAACTCGTAGTAGAATGAAAAAGGGTATACCACATTTTCCCGCCGAAATGACGCTGGTTATCGCTCGAGCACTACGTGGCATTGAGAAAATCTCGTACTCGTAGTCGTAATCGTAATCGTCTTAGAATCTAAAGCTCTTCATTTAATAAGGTGTCAAATCCGCTTCTTCCCCAACCCTATGTGGCTGATCATTTAACTTTTGTGTGGGAAGGGGTATGGATGATTTGGTCTGGGTAAGAATTTTTTTCCAAACCTCTGGACTTAGAAATTTTTTCCCTTGACATATAACAGTGTGAGATTTTTTTCCAGCATTATATACGTCATGAGCGATATCTATTTTTTCAGTGCAGGATATTATTTTTTACAGTTATATCCTTGCAAGCTTTTCCTCCTCGAAATCAGTCTGCATGGTCGGCCCCTAAAATCCACAAAACATTTGCACAGTTGAGAGATTCTGATTTCCCAATCATTTCTAAAGCCTTTTGAAACAAAAGGGACAAAACTCTCTAGGGAAGGAATTCGTTTCTACTTACTTCTACCCGGGGAGTCCGTACGGAGGGACATACGGTGACGTCATACCCAAATCTTCTCAGATGGGTAGTTTCCAAATTGTCTTAGGTATGGAACTCCAAGCGCGCGGAGGCTCCGCTAAAAAAATACAGCAGAATTTAAACCCTTTCTTCTCTGCCACATCCCACAGCTATCAGCATTGCTCACCTTTTTTACTCCAAAAAGGCTTAGCACACTTTATTTGGGCTGCACAGCGTGTTGACCGTTCATTCTAGGAACTGCTAACTGCATTGCCCTTTGCGCCGGGTTCAATAATCGCTCTTGCAAGCTAGTCAAAAAAGGTAAAAATGGTTCTGAATCATTTGTTTATAGCGCTGATCATGGGTTATGCTTTCAACCGGGTTACTGTAGTGAGCAACAGACTTAAACAGAAGGAAACAACAGCAGCAGCAACAACAATAACGATACAAGATGGTTCCTTCTGCATCCAAGTGTATCACCTGGAATGTTATTTTTGCAGCCGAGATTGTTGCCATAGTAACAGTGAACCTCCTTTCAATCATCCTTTTTATAAAGACCAGAAGCCTTCGCACTCCCAGTATGTACTTGGTTATAAGCTTAACCGTGGCGGACATGTTGGTTGGAGGACTTTCTGGAGCTTTTAAACAAGTGCTCATCCTACAGGAATGTCACTTCGTACAATTTCCTTTTCAAAGGGAAGTTGTAATAACACTTCTTTTTTTCTTCCCTCTAGTCTCCCTGACAAACATTGCTATGATTTCTTTAGAGCGAGTGCACGCCACGTTTCGTCCAATAGAGCACCGGACGATCAGGAAATGGGTCTACGTGGTAGCAATTGCTGTTGTTTGGGTTCTCCCTGTTATCACATCAGTCACCTCGATGGTAGTTCTCCTTATGACAGGATATTACCTTTTCTTTTATGGATTTCATTGCTGTTTGTGTTTATTTGTTATCTGTGTTTCTTACATCGCAATTTTAATTAAGTTTCGTTGTGGAGCACATCCTCTGCGCCATTTTGCAACTTCTTCAAAACAAAGAAAACTGACTGTAACATTGTTTATAACGACTTTAGTATCTTTACTGCTGTGGTTACCATATCATATACTTGTTATCGTTAACCTGAAAACTAGTGGTCTTCCTAGGTCATTTCCTCGACTAGTAGCTGTACGTTTGGGTTATTCATTGTTTGTTTTGTTTTACGCAAACTCCCTTGTAAATCCTGTTCTATACACAATCAGGATTCCGGACTTTAAAAGAGCCTTTTTCTCATTGTTTAGACGTCAATAAAAAGACAACAGCACCATTTGTAGGAGGAAAAATAAGATTGGTCTTGCGTAATAGGACTCGACTTAGCTAAGAATAGACCGTGACACTTATTCTTGGATAAGACACGTTTTAGCTGGAACATAGAAAACCTCGGATAACTTAACGACTGTCGTGCCGAAATATCTTTAGCGAAATTCGATTTTAAGTGTTTAACTTGTCTACAACTAATGAAAGAGAGGAAATTGAAATTATTTTTTATGGTAGGAATAAAGGTTACACTATGATCACTCATACCAACGTAAGACATCCCACAGCAAAGGATGTCGTCTCGATGAGTAGTGAAAAAAAGATTTATTATTTGTTAAGGGTACTTGTTTAAGGTGTAAATAGAAAAGCCATACGGTAAATATCGGTACATTCAAGAGAACCCTATTTAATTGATATTGTTGGTAAGCAAATCCAATTTCTTATCGTCCCATGTTTAACGTGCTGGGAATCTAGTCTTTTTAAAAAGGGATAAATATTCAAAAAACAGCTCAATATAGGTTAATTTGGTGGTCTGTACCAGTAGGTTACAGCAAAAGTCTTTGTTGTTCGCATTAACTTTTTATTAAGAGTACAAAGAGCTAATTCTCTAAACCTCAGGAACTATGTAATTTACGTTTGAACAAATATATCAGGTCTGCATCGCCCACCAAATCTAACCTACCTCTAGCCCTTACCCTAGCCTGGTCTGCATGTTCCACTGATAAACTTTTCGCGCTTGGCTGTTGACATCCGAAATCTTTACGAAATATGTCAAGAGCGTAGCGTCCAACGTACGCACAATTTTTTTTTTTACGCCCATGCGTACAGCTGAAAACTTAAAAAAATAAATGAATAAAATAATAAACTCCTGATAGCATTTTTGTCATTGAATCGGGGTGACTGGTAAATTCTTCGCATTATATTGGTGTCTTTGAGTTATTATTTCCTTTATTCTTTTTATTATTCAATAAACGGAAGACAAGAAGCGTTGTAGTGGGGTAACAAACGAGAGATTGAGCTCTCTTGAAATTCTGCACACATACAGGCACAATGACGATGATATTGGTTGCGTTATATCAGAGTTTTCCCATCTGAAGGAGGCCTACTTTGGGACCTTTTAAGGTCGTAATAATAATTACGTAATTAATGGTAACAGGACTGAGTAACTGACTCTGTAATCATACGAGTGATTAACAAAATCGGACGACCGCGTAGCGGGAGTCCGTTTTGTTTAATCACGAGTATGATTACACACCGAATTGGGCGACACGAAGTTCTGTTACCAATTAATTAATTAACAAAATTGTTGATATAATAAGCTATTTTTTAAATCAAAACACGAGAAATTCCAATTTTTTTTTGCTATCGGTAAAAAAAGTAAAGCCATTTAAGTGCACGCGTGATGACGCGTACTGTCCTATTAAACTGTCCGATTAAGACTGAAATCAGTGCAGTTGATAGCCAGTCAGATTTGACAATTTTGTTATAGTTATGACTAAGGTTGTAATTACAACTGCGCGCCGTAAGTCGCCTTAGGTCGCCTTTAGTCTTTTAAGTCACTTCAAATCATCATAATCTTAAGGAGGTTCAAGTTGTCTCGTTATTACTTTTCTAGTTTTCTATTTCCAGAATGCTTGATCCCTAACAAAGTGTGTAATAACCCATGTTCAATAATATTAGCCAAAGACCCACCTCCTCCCCCCCCCCCGCCCACACACACACACAAACAAAATTCTCACAGTGACTTAAGACCCACTAATTTCTTCTCCACCCCTCTAATTTACCCAGTTACTTTAGGCAATTTAATACTCCTAATAGATAGTTGTAAGTAATACAAAAATAATCATTCCTGTGTTGTTTATGCAGAAATGACAACATATGGTACACGACTTTATGTAGTCACTAGTATAGGTATTTTATCAATTTTATTGGGGAGGTTTTTCTCGTATTTCCGAGTAAAAGTGTTGTTAAGAAGGCATTCAAAGGTACAAGTTCTAGCTAAATTATATTAAACAGCGTGCAAATAGAGTAGACAGAGAAACAATGGAAATTAGCTTGCGACTGCAGTGACAGGGCTGAATTACGTACTACGCATGTCCGTGTCATCACCTGTTTACCAAGCATTACCAAGCATAGCCCGTACGCGAAGCACTCGTGAGAAGTGAAATTCATGCATCTGAGACTATCTGAGACCATCTGTCAAACTCATATTTGGGAATGCCAACGAAGGAGAAATTCTACGAATATGTTAGAAATGCATATCATGGAAAGGAATGCCTTTACGTAAACCAGGTATCAAGGAAAAAGCTTTTGACCGTCCCTGCGAGGTTTTTCGTTGTTTTGATCGTCAGTAAGTTTGCAGAAAGGTGACTGAGAAATTAAAAAAGATCAATATGCTGGAGTTTGGGCAACTTGTTTTCGATGGTACGTAAACGATTTGCTTAAACATTATTTTATTGTGGTTAAAAAGGGGCAAATCTTTGTAATGTAGCCTAGCGATAACAGTCTTTGGTATTTTCTTGGTGTCAAGGAAGCCGGCTTTGAGCTCGATGATACCATTAGAAAAAAGAATTCATGAAAGTCATAACCTTGGTTAAGCCTTTATGACGTACACAAATCTTAGTGCGATCAAAGAAGCTTTTTATTAGATATAGTTTTAGCCGGCTTAGAGGTGCTGGTCGAGCTGAAGTATCAGTATTTATTCGCTTAAGTTTATTTAAAAATTAATTTGCACCTCTAAGCTGAACTAATGAATAAACTTTTTAATGTTTGAAGCTGGTGAAGTTTTGAGAAACATCACAAGTTGGTTCAGCTCTATGTGAGTTTTCATACTAACTATAAGTTTACCCTTTATAACAGGTTTGAATGAAGCTGAAGAATCAAGGAATGAAGATCTAGACATCAAAGAGAAAGATAAAATTAAAGCTATCTAAAGAGTCAGATTGTTCTTCTCCCTGTAATGAAGCTTTGAGAGAACTTCAAGTCATTTATATTTTTTACCAGCAGGCGTCGAGTGCATTACTTACCAATTTACTGCTTTCAGCATTAATTTTGACTGTTGCCAGATACAAATTTATAATAGCTGTTGTGAGCTGAGCTTAGAATGATGTCAAAAAGGGAAAAAATTTTGGAAGAAAGAAGAGAATTCGAAACATCGGTGATCTTTTTGTGTTCTTACAGTTCTTATTGTGAAACTTAGCGAAACGTAACAAGAGAAATAACTAAAAGACAATCATT
The DNA here is from genome assembly GCF_958299795.1 of Porites lutea. Taxonomy (NCBI): domain Eukaryota; kingdom Metazoa; phylum Cnidaria; class Anthozoa; order Scleractinia; family Poritidae; genus Porites; species Porites lutea. Next base: position 32,851,471 of record NC_133201.1, read on the forward strand.
CAAGGAAAAATAAAGATAAATATAAAATGTGTCCAAATGTATATCTTTAATGCTGACACTGATATGAGATGTCTGGATGATTTCTTAGAAAACTGATAACATGTTGATAGTCTGTCTTTCTTTTCTGTTCACGCTTGAACTGATATATACATTCGAATGAAAGAACTGTTCTCAGTATCGTCCATCGGATGAATAATTACGGAGAAGAAAACGAGAATTGAATAAGATATGAATTAATCTGGCTTTAGTTTAGATGGCAACCTTAAATATTCGAAAACCACCTTAAAAATCGCCAAAAGGTGAGGATGTTTTGAAATTAAATGCTTTTGCAAACGATACTAAGTAGCAGGGACGCTTCGTTCGTGCGTCTTCTTTTACCATTAAGAAAAAGTAGAAAAAAATTACAAAAGTAGAAACGAGAACTGAATAAAGTATGAAATAATCGACCTTGTTATTTATTCAAAATATTTCCCCATTTCTGATTGGCTAAAAGCGCACGCATAATTCGCCATAACCATTTACTGATGACCAAATTTGGAAGAATTTTGTGTTTAACAAGGAAACGACGTCAAAAATACAGCCCGCTACAGGTTAAGGCACCGTTACCGAGAAGACCTGGGGACGAGCTTGTCTTTTTTGGTTGTGAAAAAAAAAAAAGCGGCGGACATCTCACTCGTTTCAAGAGTAAGAACTACAGGTGCAATTAGGCGAAATAATTATAGCTAAAACTATGGCAAAAACAGCAAGACAGCTCGGAGGGCGACATCTGCTATTTGGAGAATATTTCCTAAACTGGACAAACCTAAACGTACACTATCGAAGATGAACTTAACATCGATTCAGGTAAGCATGTTTTAGCTATGTTTATAAACTAGGAATTATTTTGAATGAATAATAAAGAAATTAATGAATTCGGCTTTCTTAGGATATGAAGAATTAAGCGGATCTCGTAGGGTGTTATCCACTTCGGCCCCTGTGGATAACACCCTCCTCTATCTGCTTAATTCTTCATATCCTAAGAAAGCCGAATTTATTAATTGCTAATTTACTTTAAATGGGAAGTAACCTGAGATCAGGCCCAATTTTAGCACAAGTTTGTGCTCACTGATTTTGGCCGTAACGCTGATTGGCTGTTAGAACAATGCCACAAGATCTGATTGGATTTCGGAATCAAAGGAAATTGAAAGCGCTTATTCCCGGCGTGGTTGTTTTCGTGAATGATCCGCCGTCAGCGGAGAGAAGGATCAATTTTTCTGTCTTTTTTATTGTTTTATGGTCTTATGGTGGGAAAATATGCTTCAAACTGTGCCTTGGAAATTCAGAAAATTAAGATGGTTATTCCTATCTTCGTAGGATTTGCTTTATTTGCGGAACTAATGTGAGTGTATCGCGGAGTTGAATCCCTCTGCAAGTCGTTGACCGCGAACAATGTGTCTTTTGATTTACCAACAAACGAATGCAGTCAAACTAATGTCCAAATTAAACTTGTTTTATTTGAAAGTTTAGCCGGGAATGACTTCTCTGAACGGAGCACGCAAGTGGAGGCTCACTGCGAAAGAAAACTCAATCGCCAGCTGTGAAGTATTAGACAAAAAACATCGCATCACTGTACAAGGAATTTTTATAGGCATTATCATAAAAGCTAGTGGCGCTAGTCTGAAGGTAACAGACTTGTTGTTTGCCTTCGCTTCTTTTGTAAAAAATAAAGCAATTAAAGAAACTAATCAAAGGGGAACTACAAAGTGTGTTTGAAATATTGTTTTTCGTTTTCTTTATAGGTCAGTTGAGCATGCAATTAGTAGTGTCGTTTCGTCTTTCCAAAGTGATAATATTTACATGGATTTAAGATTGTTATGCTGTACTAGATCTGCCTTTCCTTTCGAAAGACATTAGAAGCATATAAAAATGAAAAATTGCAAAATCACTGCCTCCTGCTCATCATCACGTTAACTATTTGTTCGCTATGCTAGCCCTAGTACAGCTGTATGCTAATCGTCATTTTAGGCAGTATATTAAACGGTGGCAAGTGCTTTGTGATCGACTAAGAAACGCAAACAAGTCAAAACACATTAGCCCCTGCCTGGCACTACTCGTTCATATAGCCGACTACTCTTCATTTTGCTGTTTTTTAAAAACTGGTAGCGTCCTTTTTAAAGAAGGTAAGACAGTTTAATATTAATTCCAGTGGAGTACGTGAAGTCACATAAGATTTGGCATCAGATTCTCATTTTGTTAAAAAAATATACATTCATATATTCTAAAGTGGCCACAGAACACTTTGATGAGATAGAAACTGGCTTGCTTTTTGTTAGTTAAATCTGAACGTTTGTGAACCTACAGTTTTATAACACAAGCGATCAGTTTGCATTTTTTTTTTCAAAGAGAAGAGACTAACGGCTTTATCAAACTTTCTTTTAGATCTTTCCATAAGTGTTTGTTTTCACCTGCAACGTAGTTGATAACGTTCTCCTCCCCTACTATTAGGGAGCTTAAGCAACGACGACGGCTACTGAAACGGGAACGGCAAAAAGGCAATAGTTTAGATTTATTCAGTAAAACAACAACTTTGCACGTGCATCAGGCTTTTTTGTACATTTCTTACCGTCACTGCACGACTACAACGTGAACGTGCCCAATTTCACGTTTTGTAGAGGACGTGAACACAAGGCAACGACTTTCGTCTTCTCTTCCTGAACTTCGATACAGTCTTTTAGAATTCATCTCCAGAAATCAATTGACAACATTTGACGAATTGGATGAGACACGGAGTAAGCGCGATAAAGTTTGAGGCAGCGTGACTTCACTTTTTAAGTGACGTTTTCGTAGCCGTGGCCGTCGTTGTAGTTTAAGCTCCATAACAATAAAAAACAGACGGCGTCTAAACAGGTGATCAGTTTATTAAGGTAAACTGGCCAGTGCGTCATTTCTAAGGGATGAGTTTCGTTGCATCAATACTACAAGCACGATGAATATACAAAATACACTCTCAGATCCTGTTAAGTTAAAAATATGGCTTATGCTCAAAGAAAGTGTCCCTGAGAGTGCTCAAAAAGTTTTCCTTCTCTGGAGGATAGATGGTTAGATTTTTATTTTCACTCTTACTGGCGTGAAGTAGAGATCTTAGACAGCAAATGATAATTAGCTAAGCCAGCTTTTCAAATAGGAGGCACGGACAGGAAATTGGTTCTATGAAGGAAGGGAGGAAGGGTAAAATCATTCGTTTAAAACCAGGAATGAAGGGTTATATTCCCTTTAAAATACCTGCCACGCAGGCTAAACTTGTTTCTAAACACAAACAGAGAAAAAGATGATAATCGTTCCCATTATCGCCCTGTTTTTGACGCCAACTAAAACCTGTCTTTTTACTAATCCTTTAGCTCAGATTATGAAAACAATAAATTTATCTTGTTCATCAATCATGTTTAAGATGTCTTTTTAACTTATAGTTGGTGCAGAAACTATTCGAATTATTTAAAAAGTACCAAAGCACGAAGGACTAGAGGTATGTTTCATGCTACGTTTTCTTATATTTTGTCCTTGTCAGTTCTACAGACAATTAAAAGCCATCGATTAAAGTTGACTTGCGTTTGTTTTGTTAACCGAAAACGTTTTGAATTATTTGCATTTGCATTTTCTTTTTAACTCAGAGAAATATAGGATGGGATATCTTTGAAAGCAGTTGTTGATCATGAAAGGGTCCAAGCAACAGATCTTCAAACCTACACTGCATCTTGTGAAAAGTGAATTGTCCTTTATTACAATATAGCTGCCAGTTCTGTCCGCCAACCGACGAAATTTAAACCAATCTACTTATAAACAAAACACAGCTGCGTACAGTTTCATTTTCGAACGTTTGCTTCTGTATCTAAGAGGCAGTCTCAGTAAAAACCGCCCACTCAATTTCGAATGAAAAATAATTTTGCCTGAAACTCATCTGGCAAGTGGAAGGCTTTATCGAGACTACAACTAAAATAGGTTTGCTTTGATTCACAATAATTTTCTTGCCCCGCTGGGGGGCGCTCAGTATTTTGTCCCGCCCTCCAATTTGCACGTCTTGAAAATTGAAAATTAGGCATTTTTGCGGCGCTGTAAAATGTTTGATTTACCCATCCGCCAATGAATTTTAGATCTATTTATAGGTAAATACCTCTAGTTTCACACGAATGTAATAGTTATTCGCTAAATTTAGCTGAAAAGACGAAATTAAGCAAAATATGACCCCGAGTAATTGCCTTGGAGCGAAAGGCCAAAAATGACCCTGGTTTAAAAGCTTATTTCTGACGTTTGGGACCCAGCTGAAAGCTCTAGACCAAATAGACGAAAAGACAGATTATCTGTTATTAAGAATATACAAAATCCGCTGTACGATTTCAGTATTTAAAAGTTATGACCGTTTGTATCAACGCATATGCGAGCTTCTGCAGACAATACATATATCCAAGACTAGTACATTTCAGGGTGACTATTGTCAATGTTTTACGTTCAAAATATGCGATAAATTCAAAACTAAAATGTGCTAGTCATGGAGGTATGTATAGTGCGCATTGTTTTGGAAAAATTAGCATAACGTCAAAACCGTGAATGTTGTAACGCAGATTTTTGACAGGTTCCTAAGATAGGTTTGTCTTGAAGCTTTAAAATGTTGCAGTGGATCAGTCGCAATGAAAGTTTCAGACCTTATTATATACATTACGAATATTATGTGAGGAGATTCTAAAATAATTCGTTCTAGTCATTTCAGAGATATGCAAATGCGCTGAAAGTCACAAATTTGAATGAAGTTGCACTTATACAGGTGGTGAGAAAGCGGGTTAGTTTTCAAGATCGCAAGAACAAAAAATACACCGAAATTTCCAAGCATCAAAATATGATATTAAGAGTGGTTGTCAAGGAAAACCGGGCAAAATGTTAAAAATGTCAATGGAGGGGGGTCAACAGAATAAGTTCATACTAACATCATAGATAGGTTTGGTGGAGTAATGGACAAATATACCAAACATAGGTTCTCCACTGCCCTTGTATTAGAGATACGAGCATCACTTTTTTCGACCCCCTCGGACGCCATTTTTATAAGCAAATTTTCACCATTTTCTGAAACTCACAGAACCCTCCAAATTTAACGAGCGAAGTTTATTTTTTGTATGCGATACAACACATCACAGAACTACTTTCTAAAACCATAAGATTTGGTAAGTATCCACGGACAAGACTAAAATTTTCTTATTTTATCTGACCTAAACTCAGTGTCTGCAAACGAGCAAAAAATCGGGCATTTTTGAATTGATCTACAGCGCACAACTAAAGCGACAGAACAACTCTGACAGCCAAACTGCAGTCTACTATCATCCATGCAACCAAAACACTAATAATCATTTTGGGCAATTGAAACAGGAAGAAATTAGAAAAATCACATTTGTTATAGTTTCCAAGCTTTTTCTTGTAAACAGGCCGATCCCTTCGTGTTTGTTTGTAGTCCTCTTCCTGAACTTTCTTTCATATCTCGCTGTAAAGTATGTTTAGCAGCTGAAGGACATATTACATTTTTAAAGGGCAACTGTTGAATATTGAATATGACCTTTTCGAATGAAATTTACAGGCGTCTGGATTTCGACATCAATATTTTAGATGAGCCTGTTGAGGGCATTTCAGTTCAAGAAATTGAAGTTAGCGTTCCTACTCGCAATCGCAGGATAAGCGATGATTTTTTCGAAGAGGAGTCAAATTCTGTGTCCCTCGCGAGAAAGCCGTGAGAAGAAGCCCGCTTAGAAACAGACGAAAATTCTTAAAATGATGCTGCTTGTTCCAGTAAGTTTTATCCTTCTTTTATCCTTTTTATCCTTCCTTTTATTATATTCTGACGGGAAGATTATGCTCTGGAGGGTTCTAAGTTTTGATTTAACAAATGTGATTTTTGCCGCCTGTTTCACACTGAGATATCATTACACGCATAATGATTTTCTGTGGTTTTTGTTTCTGGTCGGCAGGATTGGCCCTCTGATGCAAACTTAACGCTCTTTGTTACGGCTAAATAAGGGTTTTAGGTTGTTTAATTTTCTCCAAAGTGCCTCCTGGATATGAATAGCTAAAAGCGATTTTCTTTTGACCGCGAGTGTGATGGATTCCTGCAATGTTTTCAAACTCTGGGCCCTGACAACCTCGAATCTCAAATGAACTTGACGGGTTTTGTTTGCGTCCTTTGCAACAAGTTCCAGATACAATGTTTTTGAGCGTCGAGTATTTCTCCAATTAGCCATTAGCTTTCGATTGGCCGGTTTCCAAATTTTTCATGGCTTATTGCCAGAACTGTTCTGATACGAAGTTCTGACACATGGGACGAAGTTTACTTTCTAGTCCATTTTTTGTTAGCACGTCTGCTGCTTTCCTGTTTTGATTTCAGCTGTGATTTGCTTGTATCTTAGCGTTTTCGTTCGAATTGCGCGTCAACTTCGCTTCACTGGAATTGACGTTTGGCTGCTTTGATTGTTTTGTACGACGATTATTCCCACTCCTCCGTTTACCTTTTGCTGCTGTTTTTTTTCTTCCTGCCGTGGTTCCAGTACCAAAATTGCAATTTCGTGATTAGGATCGCTGTCCGCGGACTTCAATTCCTCCTAAAAACTGATATATCAACTAGCAAATAAGTCAACTCCAACGAAATCGTGAAATCTAGCTCCCAATCGGGACAATCTTTCAAGATAAATCCATTTCCTTTGTCTACAAAATCACTTTCGTCGATGAAACACACCTCCACGCGGGACTCCATTATTTCTTAATTAACAGCGCTGAATAAAAGTTTGCGGACCTCTCGGGAAACCAATTTCCCGATTAATCCAAGCGTTTAATTGGTCTAAAAATAACTTTGGTGAAATTCACATATCCCAAGGGCTAAACTGGGCGTTTCCTTCTCTGTCCCATTATGGTTGTTGATTTTCAGTAGCTGGTCTAGATCACACAAAATTCAGTCTTTATAAATTTCAAAGCCTTTTGTTTATTGTTGTCATAGTGATTTCGATTTTACTTAAAACTACATTTTTCACAAATTTCGATCCATAGCCAATTACTGGTGAAAATTTTATAGCGATCGGACAAGGAAAAAAACACTTTTAAGTCGACTGAAAAACATCGATATAGCCTCTGAAAAACTGTATCGAAACACCTTAACAGTCCCACATTGTTTGGCTCTCTGTAGCGTCGCAAACAAAAGATTTTTTTCTTTTTTTTACGATGGTCCTATTCTTACAAGTTAAGATACTTATTAACTATTGAATGAGGCTGAGTATTATCTCAGGAATTGTGGAGATTGAGGAGGATATTGCAGATAACACCCTCCGAGATCTCCATAATTCTTCAGATGATACGAGAGCCGAATTAATTTTTTTATTATTACTATTATTCTTTCAAATTAATTCCTAGTCCAAAAGTAAGCTAACTCATACCTCCATCTAAGTTCATCTCCGATAGTGCATGCTTAGGAGGTAAAGGGTCGTTCAATTCTCTAAATATTCTCCAGATAGCAGGTGCTGTGCGTCGAGTTGTCTTCTTGCTGTTCTTGCTATGTTTTTAGCCAACATTTCGCCTTTTTCTTCCTCCCGAAACGAGTGAAATGTTCTGCCATTTTGTACTTACCACCAAAACAACTCAACCTCGTCTCCAGGTCTTCTTGGTTAAATGTTCAATAATCTGGACATTTTGCTTCACAGTTGATGTCATTTTACACACATCACAAAATTCCTCCAATCTTGGTGATGAACCATGAGTGGGGTTTTAGCCGATCAGAAACGGAGAAATATTTTGAATGAATAATAATGATCTTTCTTTAGCACTGATCAAAGTTTATTGTTCTTGCAGGTTACTGTAGCGGGTAACACAAACTCAAGAAAAAACAACACCATCGACGAAAACTCAACATGATTGTTTCATCATCCGAGTGCATCATCTGGTTTACCGTATTCACCGCCGAGTTTATTGCTATAGTAACGGTGAACCTCCTTTCCATCATTCTTTTTATAAAGAACAGAAGCCTTCGCACTCGCAGCATGTACTTGGTTATAAGCTTAACCGTGGCTGACATGTTGGTTGGAGGTCTTTCCGGGAGTGTCAGTCAGTTGGATTTTCTCCGCAATTGTCACTTTGTAAATTTTTCTTTAGTATATCTGAAAGTTATAATTTTATTACGCAGTCTTTTGCTTTTCTTTCCCTTTGTCTCCCTGACCAACATCGCTGCGATTTCTTTAGAGCGATCTCACGCCACGTTTCGTCCATTTAAGCATCGACTTATCAAGAGATGGGTATACGTGGTGGCAATTGCTGTTGTCTGGGTTTTTCCTGTTATTACATTAGTCATTCGGGAGATAGAATGGCTTCTGATTAGACATCACCTGTACTTGTGGGAATCACACTGTTGTTTATGTTTAGTTGTTACCTTTGTTTCTTACACGTCCATTCTCTTTAACTTTCGTTTTGGAGCTCATCCTCAGCGCCATTGTGCAGCTGCTTTAAGACAAAGAAAACTGACTGTCACATTGTTTATAACAACTTTAGTATCTCTATTGTTGTGGCTACCATACAATACGTATCTTGTTGTTGTCTGGTTAACTGATATTTGTAATTATCGTATTACTTATCCAGAAGGTTTAAGTTTCGGTTTTTCTTTGCGATTTTTGCTTTATGCAAACTCTCTTGTAAATCCCATTTTATACGCAATCAGGATGCCGAACTTTAAGAAAGCTCTGCTCTCATTTATTAGATGTCATCAAAGAGCAAATGTTGGTGTCGCACTAAATCGTCACTAAGAGGAGGGGAGGAGGATATTGCAAAAAGATAATAATAATAGTTGCTAGTATCATTAACAATTTAGTGACCACAATATGAGTTTAAACCCTAAAGAGTGCAAAAAAATGTTTATTTAGTTAATTTCATGCATAATCATAACTTTGTATTGTCAGGCATAATTCTTGGCAATAACCTCGTGGATCGTGTGCCCATCTGTAAACTCCTCGGAGTATATATCAGTAACTATTACATCAATGAATGAATGAATGAATGAGAACTGTAACGTTTTGTAATGTTTTTCACGTACTAATTAGTTGAATTAGTACTTAAATTTAGACTAATAGCTTTTGCAATACTGTAATTTTTTATGGCCATGCAAATAAAGCATTTGGTGTTGTTGTTGTTGTTGGATTATATTTTCAAGAAGACCTCAAAGCGCCTATTCTCATTGCGAGTGTTAAAGAAAGCAGGAGTTCCTAGTAAACTAATCCTTAAAGTCTACTTAACAACCATAAGACCTATCTTAGAAAAGTGTACAGTGTGCGAATGCTTAAAGTAGTATAGTATGTACAGCATTTTTTAAAAAGTGTAAATTTTTGAAGCCGGTATTTTATCCCCGCAATTCCATTTTTAAAATGCATGGATATTGTTAAACAGTTTATTATAATTATTATTACTCTTATTATTATTATTATGATTATTATTACTCTTATTATTATTATTATTATTATTATTATTATTATTATTATTATTATTATTATTATTATTATTATTATTATCTCTATTATCACAGTCTTTGCTGGTGTTCTTTTTGCGCATCAGCCGGGCGCAAACCATGCACCTAGAGCGTCAGTCACTCAAGTCAATCATTCTGTTCATACACTGAGCACCTTTCGAAGGATTCGTGCAGATCCCAGCATGCAGATCTTTTGAATCTCTGTCATACTAGCTCTCTCTGATACTTTCTTGATGTTTTCTACCATACCCTTCTTCACTGTACCAAGCGCACCAACAACCACAGGGATCACTACGGTTTTCATATGCCACATTCTCTGTATTTCTAGTTCTAGGTCTTTGTACTTGCATTTTTTTTCAGTTTCCTTCAGTGCGATGTTTCTATCTGATGGAACAGTCATATCAATAAGTTTGCAGGTGGAATTCACTGAATCTTTAACGATGATATCTGGTCTGTTCGCTGTTATAGTTCTATCAGTATTGACTGGCATGTCCCACATGATGGTGATGTTGTTATCTTTATTGTGTATCACGGTCTCTGGTTCGTGTTCGTACCATTTGTCTGCAATCTCTATATCATGATCTTTACATATGCTCCAATGGAGATATGCTGCAGAATTATTGTGCCTGGAGATGTACTCTGTTTTGGCTAATACCTCACATCCAGATACAATATGGTCCACTGTCTCTTCTTATTATTATTATTATTTTATTATTATTATTATTATTATTATTATTATTATTGTTGCTATTATTATTATATGATAGTGCACCTTGTAAATCGCTATGAATTGAGAGAAGTTGAAGGGACTGTTATTATAATGTATGTATACATAGAAGCAAAGGCTATACAGTAGCCTACATTTCGAGGAAGTGCCGGAACAAATAAAGATTGCACAGAAGAAATACTTAAAGTGTGTTCCATTGAGAAATCAGCCGTTTAGAATTGGAAAGCCGAATTTTGAATTTTCGAATGAAAAAGCGAGGTGGGTTTCATCTTCAAATAAATCCGCCCTCGATGTGAATCAATAAGCAGATTTAAGAAAACGTCCCCCCCCCCTACCACTTTCCTTTCAACGAGTTTAACGATGTCCACACGGCATTGCCAAATTAAGAAAAACAAACAATACATAAAACTGAACTTGTGCGGCTAAATAGTACGTCCAGCGTAAAAAATAAAGAAAAAGAAGAATGAAAAAATAATAGTAGGAAAAGCGTCCCTCTAATTTAAACCCATCTGAGTCTACTCCTCTACAGTGGAAGCTGTTGAAGTTTTGTGTCGGAATTCTTGGACACAAAATTGTTGGAAAAGTCAAATTTTGAAACTCCCGAGGGTGTCGTCCCGACTAAAGCACGAGTTCCAAGACAGATATGAAACCATTTTTAATTACTGCCCCCGCCCCCACCCCAAGTCGATGTAAAAAAAAAAAATGTTTATAGGCCTCAATGTTTTCAAGATGAGGCCCAAAAAAAAAACAAGCATACAAAAAATTTTAATATGAAATTTGATCTAAATTTCTAAAGAGTTATTGTTTCTATTGATCTAAAAATCCCTGAAACAAGGTTACCATGCGGAGCCAGTTTGCTACTCTTGAATATAAATAAACATTTTGTTCGCAGTCTGTGTGCCACACGTGCACGTGAAACTTAACCTCGGACGTACACTCAAATTCAAACCTCAACTGCCCCACCGTGGTACAAGGAAGGTGGGAGGGGGGGTGGAAGGACCCCCCACCTCGTAGAGGTTTTTAAATGTTGCAGTTTTTCGAGACGATTTTACCTTCAGTGGAAAGCCTTTGATCTTCTCTGCAAGATAAATTATATTTGAGGGATGGTGGCGCTATTTGGGGCCTGTGACGTCACCAACAATGGTCGCCATATTGGTCGCCATCTTGGCCGCCATCTTGGATTTTACCAAGAATTAGAAATCAGGCGATAAAGGCCGTTTTTGTCACGCCTTTAATCCCTACCTTTGACGCGCATCAAAGGTATATTTCATTAGCATTTGTACCCCTATCAAAGGCGTCCTCAAATATGTCTGTGATTAAAGTCAAAGGCTTGTGAAAAGTGTCGTCAAATGTGTCTGAGCCTCAGGTCAAATGTGTGACAAAGTTGTCGTCAAATGCGTCTGAAATTTAAGTCAAAGGTTTAACAAAGGTGTTGCCAAATAGGTTTGATTTTTTTCCTCCCCTCGCATTGCGCCTCACACTCGTCTCGCGCTTCGCGTGAATTCCGCGTTCGCCTCGCGCTTAGCGCGAATGCCAAGTTATTGCCTCGCTAGTCATAAGCGCTTGATATACAGGCTAGAATCCAACTTGAGATTCCAATCAAATTCAATTGCGACCTGGATACCGTTTAAAAAGGTGGACAGATAAGAGACTGAGTTCTTAATCTCGTACTTTGTTGTCCTAAAACCTCACTAGATGATTAGAAAGCTGAATAATTCCGATTAAAACTTAAACGCATAAAAGTGATTTTTTAAAACCTTTTCACGATTTATTGGCTAAAGTACTCATTGCAGTCTGTCAATAGACAATCATAATGACTGCCGCAAATGTTTGAAGCACTATAAATGTTGCAGATACACCCTGTTGTCACGGACGGCAACCTGCAAAATAGTTTAAAACACTTCTTTCACGAAAGCCAGTGCAAAAATCATGGTAAGTAAGAAATGTTCTTGATTAGGAGCCCATCTGTCTTGATGTTATCTTTGCGAAGATTTTCATTCTAGAGTGCTTTTGATTCTTGATGTAAGTGAAAGACAAATGCCATGTATCTAACTTCAGTCTTCATCTGTTGTGTGTTTCTTTCCACTGGAGACTTATCACTTTGCCTTGTTTCTTTTATCTGTGATAATTGTAAAAGAATATAGCAATTTAAGATAAAAAAATTCAGTCATAGTGTTTTAAATAAATTTTTCGGCCCCACTCCCTTTTTACTATCGCTCCTATTCTGCAAAAAATCCCCCTTTCTCTTTACCTTTATCAAAACTTAAAGTCCGGTTAAAAATGTGTAGCGAACCTAATGCTTTTGAATAGGAACATTACATTTCGTGTACATGCATTGTCATTAAGTTCGTCACCTGTGAAATTTGACGTTTGAATCGAGCCTTATTATCACTTAATAAAGTCCAGGAAAATTCAATCAAAATTTCCCTCTACGCCCAAAGCTTAAAATTAAACTAAAGAAACACTTTATATTATACCTAGCCTGCATAACAAGCGTTTCCAATAGAGTTATTGGGCGAGTTAGCCCCTCCCGGCCCCTCCTTCCTCTTTTTTTGCCTTCTACAAACTTAGTCTCTTCCACAAAACTCGCGCGGAAATGTTTACAATAAAGTCACAATAAAGAGGGGACAGCTAGGTATGTTTGAATGATTATTATTAAATGTTGAAACATACCTAGCTGCCACTGTGGTGGCACAAAAATCAATGGAATATTTTAAAAATGATGCAGCCTGAGCCCCATTACGTATAGAACCCAGAAAAATCAATAAAAAGAGATACTCACGTCTGTAAAACATCCGAAGTCTTCAAATAACCACACTTCTTTGTTTGATCAACTGCACTGAATCCTGTTCAAATAATCTTATGTACTTTCTTCAGTAATATGCCCATCAAAGTCTGGTACAGATATTTTTATTGAAGTACACTGTCCATGAAAAAAATATATATGTAAGTCTTATATTATTTCATTACCCTGAAGTAGTTTTCGTAGTTAAGTATAACTGTTAGAAAAACCAGAGTTGGTTAATCTTGATGTTAGTAGGTTCTCGCATGGAGTTTTGACTTGAATTGCATTATGAAATATAAGCCAGCTATTACTTTTGCAGAAATGCACTAACCCTATTAAGAGAAAAGGGCTTGATCTAATGTAAACTCTACTGTGATATAGAAAAATTTTTATAGTTTACTGAACCAGATTTAACAATCAGAAAAGCTCCCAAGCACGACATACACGCCTGTTCGGAGTTGGTTTCCGTAAGCTTAACACAGTAAAACAACTATGAAGTTTGAAGAACAACTATTGCATGCACACATAGAAAAGAATGACACGTACCTTTTGAACAAGTTTGTGGTCTAAACTCTATCAAAGATAAGGGTGGACCGCTTCGTACAAAAAGCAGCTTTTGTTTTCTTCAGATCTGCGTAGTTTGTTTGTTTGCGCAGGCGGAGAGAGTTTGCAGCCGCGACAATTTCGCGTCAAAAACAGGGTGTCTTGCTTGGGTTCAGTCTTCCATCGTCCAATTGTTGAGTCATTGTTTTGCGTCGCTATCATTACATGGTATATTGATCGATCAAGGAGACAATGATCCACCGAAAAGATAAGAAAAAAAAAATCACTTCGAAAAAGTACATATTCTAGAACATTTTCAAAAATAATTATAAAACAGCAGTTACAATGATTACCCGCCCGTGTTCGGTATTGTCGTATAAATATCTTTAAAACAGTATTCAAATACAGTTTTTTAATTTCCTTTCATAATATCAGTTTCGACATAAGTGTTTGTAGACGTAATTCATTGCATATTTGCTCTCACCTTTCAGCACCATTCAAAAGTGTTGTAAAAATGTAGCGGTCGTATTTGACTTCATTTTTGACTAGTATCAAAGGTGTGGTCACAGCCACTACACTTCTGACTTCATCTTTGACGTGCGTCAAAGGTAAAGTCAAAGTTACCAGCATATTTGACAACGACTTTGATAAGGGTTAAAGGAATAGCAAAGCATTGATTTATTTGACTTCATCTTTGACGCGCGTAAAAGGAGAAGTCAAAGTTATTACCAATTTGACTTCACCTTTACCGAGGTCAAAGGAGTAAGCAAAGAGGTTATATATTTAGCGACATCTTTGACGCGCGTCAAAGGTGAAGTCAAAGCCAATACCATATTTGACTTAACTTTTGACGCTTGTCAAAAGTGCACTAAATCCAATTTTTCGTCACGTGTTGTTGAAAAAAGTTGAAAAAACAAATCCTGTACTTTCACATAAAAATGGCTTGACCACCTGCCACTTATGACGTCATATCTCGTAACCCTAGGAACTGACCATTACTGAACTTGACGCAAAATGCGCCTGAGGGGTGAAGGAACAGCTAATAAAAACGTCAAGTGCTGATGATTTATCCTCTAGGAGAAAAGTCAGCAAAACCTTAAGCGGGGGGTTGGCATCTACCCCCACTTGTACGTTCGAGGGTTAAAATTACGGGCTCATCTTTTATCTTACGAAGGCGTTGCTCTTTGTGCAAATACATAACAATAAGCCCAATCTGTTCCCCCTCGACCCTCAAATTAAAAAAAAAAGGAAGAAAAATTTAAAAAAAGAGGAAGACTGGGAACGTGGCCGATTGAATCTTTATCATATGCCACCATGAAATTAATATATAGATTTAGCCAGGGCTAAAAGCGAGGCTCCCATTAATATATTTACAATTTAAATCAAACAATAAACTTGTATTCCACAATTCAGTTAACTTTAGAGCACATAGCACATTCATGTGACTTTTGAGGGAAAGGCTAAGTGATTTTAGAAAAAAATAATTTGCAAACAGCCCAAGAGTGAACAAAATCTTACATCAAGTTGACAGCCTCATATGTACACCCAAAAATAGCAATCATCTTCGATCACATTTACGAGCCATAATGGCTCTTGATCACCGTAAGATTAATTAAGCCTGGAAAAAAAATCAGGCCGAATTTTTTTGCGTTCGACAGGTTTACTTTACAAAATCTTGCCAACAAATCCGGGTGCGTGCACGTGTAAACCAACCTTTTATACCATTTATACATCACATCTGAGGTGAAACAGAGGTACTGTTTTTATCATACAGACCTCGGACAGAATGCAGTATTTCACAATTTTGCAACACAAATTGCACTCATTCAATATTCAGGACGATCGAAGCACGCGTGGGCTTTTTAAACCGTTAAAAAAATTTCCAACATCATATACGGCCAGCCGGTTCTCACTTTTGCAGTGCGAACTGTAGCGAGTGTTTGAACGAACATAATAGAGTTAAGCTACAACATAATAAAGAAATTATTATGTTTATTCAGTTTTATTAAATTGTTTTATCGATGTGTAATCTTTAAAAGCCGGTTTGATACCCGCGGCACTGTGAGTACTCCTGCGAGCGATGTTCACTGAACGATTGAAAACAAACGGCACGGCGATTAAAATTGCAAGAGAGACTACCAATAATCAATAAAAGAAATATAACTCGGTGAAACATATACAGAGACAACATTTTTCATTGACGATGACAAGTATTAAAGTGTCTCTAAAATCCTGAGTCTTCAAGCTTAAAGCTTAAGTTTATGTTTTAAGCCGGCTTCCCGGTATTTACTTTTTTCAAAGATGAACTCGAGGCAAGAAAATCGCTCAAAGCTTTCTTTTACAGCCAGAATTATAGATTAATGATCTTTGGAAAGTTTTCTTTCTATTTGCGGCGAGAAAATGTCTAAAGGCTTTTTAAAGTCCTGTAAGATTATATCAAACCTGATTCTTGGTCATATCAGATTGTCTCAAATCTTACAAACGTGCATAAACTACATAGCCGCATAAACTGCGCTCGACTTTATTAAATCAGATATAAAAAACAAACATCAAACACAATAATTACTGAGGCTTACCATTCGAGATGCAGCTCCTGAAAGGTATCAAGGAATGCCAGTATCGCTTCAGACTTTTCAACCCTAACCCATCAAGCAAGGTGAAAAGCGAAATCGATGCCATCGGAAATCGGATTTCCGACTTTAACATGTAATGTATTAATTTCTCAACCAAAAACCAACTAGCCTTGAATAACAGAAGACTCCTGATAGCAGCTGAATTTCATTTTGTGCATCCAGTGGAAAAAGACAGCTAAAAACATCACAAGTTGATACAAAACTCTGTCAGCTTCAGCTGTCAAAGCAAACAAGATTCAAGATGCTGCATAAATTTTCGGCATGAGCTCACCTGTCAAATTTTGACCAATCAGAGCGTTCCCTTCCTGCCTTCCCTGCCTGTAATAGCTGGCTGAATTTTCGCGTCCGAGGTCAGTTTTAAATCAAAATTTTAATTGTGCGGCACAAAAACAAAACATATTTCATATGAATTAAAAAACAATCAAACTTGAGCCTGCGATCATTTGAAAACTAGTAACTTGTTAGCGGATAACTTCAAAAAAATACTCGACCTCGCTGGGTCAACACCTGAGCCCGCGATACGGTCAAGTGATACTGGTCAGCGGATACCCTGTTTTGACAGCTGTCAATTTATCACCACATTGATGTCCAATGGATGTGTGCATTAGCAGTTTTCCTTTGCTCTCAATTTAGCTAGAAAGTATGAGATTGAACATTGATTGCGAGATAGTAAAACAACTGGTCAGCGGACAGCTTCCAAATAAATCACGTCACCTTGATGAGTTGACACATGAGCCCCAGATATGGCAATGTGATACTGGTCAGTGGCTATCCTGTTTTGACAGCTGTCAATTGACCATATTGTGAATGGCCAATATATAAGATAAAGGTTTGCCAAGACTCACCAGAGACACCCCTCCCTTCCTTTTGATAGTCTCCCCTACCCTACCCGTACAATCTGTAGACGCGTACGTACGTACGTACGCTCGGTCAGTCACGTGACAACCAAACGAAAAGTGGTTGACCATATTCTATGAGTATGGGGCTCTGTCCCACGCGCGCTTCGCGCGCGAGGGAGCCCCGCTATCATTTGCTGAACGAAAGTGACAAAAGAAATATCAAGTGAAATAGTTGTATTTTTTTTACTTCCTGCAACAATATGATATATGTCACGTAATCTTTTATTTGTGTTGTTTTACAAATAGATTCTCGCTATGGCCAGTTTCTCGATATTCTTTCGACTGATGATCTATCACATTCCAAAAAAAGATCACTAGCATCCAACTTGCGGCATTTTGCTTAGCTTTTCTAATAAATATTTTTACCACTACGGCGGCCATATTTAGTAAATGAGATTTTCGGACCAATTCTTCTTGAAGTTTTCCATGAAAAAGATTGCAACGGGGAAAAAAAAAGATTGTTGTGCCGTGTTTGGATGGAATAATGTTCGCATTTTTCTCGAGAAATATACAGTGATGTTTCTTTTTGCCCAAAAAGCGCGTGTAAATACTGAGCGAGTGCCCCCTGGGCATGCCATACGTAAAGGTAAAGGCGCACACGAACCAAAGACCCACACGGCCGGAGCTTATTTCCAGTTTCCGTAGCGAAAAGTAAGCCAAGGAATATTGCTACTCTCAACTGGACGAGATGCAAGTCCATCGCAGGGTTACCCCCCAGCAGTATGTCGCTGGTACCCATTTATACACCTGGGTGAAGAGAGAAAAAGTGGGGTAAAGTTCCATGTCTAACATAAAGACTAACACATAGACTACATCGGGCGCAAAATATAGGCAAAGCTAGGCATGCTTCGTAATGCGTTCAAGGTCATTTCGCGTGAGTGGTGTTTAACACTTTATAACGCCATGATACTTCCAGTATTCGACTATTGCGCTGTTGTATGGGACTCCTGCAGTAAGGCTGACCGAGAGTACTTGGATAAGCTGCATAGGCGTGCTGCCAGTATTATTGAAGGCTACGCAGTCCCACAATCGCAGATATCTTACACTTTCGGTTTGCCGGGACTGCCTGAAATGCATGCTAGAGTTTAAGAGCCTTCATGGCCTGGCTTCAGCATATTTACTTAATAAATTTAGCCACCAGCGCGATTTTCAATCATATAACATGCCATAGAGATTTGTTCCCTCTGCCGCTAGCTCGGACAACTAAGTACCAGAGGGCTCCTTCAGATTCAGCGGAGCTAAGATCTGAAACACGTTTCCTCTGGCCCTGAGGAGCGAGCATGGTTTAAATAAGTTTGGGTTTAGTCTAAAAAGACACTTTAGATCCAAGTCTCCAATACTTTTGCTATACTTAGTTGTTCAGTTTTTTTATCTGTTATTTATTTATTTATTTATTTTTTTTTTTTGTGCCTTGTTTTTTTTTTTTCCTTTCATCAGGGCTTCATTCAAAACAGCCTTGCTGAACTGGACACCCCTGAATAAATATTGTCCAAAATGTCCTTTGGAGGATAGATTATTAGATTTTTTTATTTTTTTATTTATTTATTCTATTTTGTTCTTCTATAAAGGAAGTAAGGAAGGGTAAATTGAGGCGTGTAAGATCAGGAATGACGTATATATTTCATCCCCTTAAAAATACCTGTCACGCAGGCAAAACGTGTAAAAGACCTTGCTTTTTGCACTGGCTAAGCAAAAAAAAAATTGCTTCTCATTTATCGCTCTGTTTTTGACATTAAATGCCGTCTGAGAAGCAGCCAGGTGTTTTTTTTTTTTTTTAACACATAACTCGTCAGTTAACTAATAAATAAATAAAAAACGTCATAAGTTTGAAGAAATTTTGAGCGATTTTGAAGGATTTTTAAGTTCGCCGTTTACTCTCTACTTTCCCTTCAAATAAAAGCAGGCAAAAGACGGTAATTTATCGTAGGCAAGGTAATCCAAATAACATCATTTATTTAGGATTGATCCATGCTTATATCTAGCGAGATATGGCTAAGCAATCGATAAATCCAAAATTACAAACCTTAAATAAAAAAGATTGTGTGGGTTTCCTGTTGAAATTTAACTCTTTAGTGTACATAGGCATTTATTGTTACCTGCTCAAGGAGAATATAAAACTGATTATCCCTATTGAAGCCCGAGTTCACGCAGCTATGCCGGCTAGTTTGCACAATATTTCGTGTCTTGGCTGTCGTATAAAGCTATATATAATTTCATTTTTAAAACTCTGGCGACCCCCTGGAGACCTCT
>NC_133201.1:32875815-32880815 GCF_958299795.1 Porites lutea
CGGCTACAAACTCCCAGTCTGCGCAAACAAACAAACAACGCAGATCTGAAGAAAAAGCAATCCAGCTTCCGTCAAGAAATATTTTCACCCTTATCTTTGATATAGTTTAGACCACAAACTTGTTCAAAAGGTACGGGTCATTCTTTTCTTTGTGTGCACGCAATGAATACTTGCTCTTAAAACATTATGGTTGTTTTGATATCTTAAAGCTTACAGGCTGACCAACTCTGAACTAGCCTGTTCCAGGCTCCAAGATAGTGGTGAAAAGTCGTTCAGAACTGGCGCTTTATATGTCGTGTTTGGGAACTTTTCTTGTTAAATCGAGTTGTTATACCATAAAACACCTTTCCATTTCACAGTAGATTTTTCATTAGATAAAGCCCTGTTTAGGGCTAGTGGATTTCTGCAAAAGTAATGGCTTGCTTAATAATACTTCACAACGCATTTCAAGTCAAATCTCCATGCGACAACCGACTGACATCAACATTAACAGTTTACATACTTGACTGCGAGATCTACTTAGGTAATGAAGTAATATGAGACAAATATTATTTTTTTTTCTCGTGGACAGCGTTTAATAAAGGACTTCAATAAAAATATCTGTACCAGACCTTGATGGGAATATTACTGAAGCACGTACATAAGCTTATCTGAATAAGATTCAGTACAGTATGAGTTTATCAAACAAAAAAGTGTGGTCAGTTAATTGAAGACTACGGATGTTTTACGAACGTGAGTGCCCCTTTCTATTGATTTTTCTGGGTTCCATACTTAATGGAGCTCAGGCTGCAAAATTTTTAGAATATTCCATTCATTTTTGTGCCACCACAGTGGCAGCTGGGTATGTTTCAACATTTAATAATAACTGTTCAAACATACTGAGCTACCAATTCTTTATTGTGAGTGGATAATAACTTTGGAGGTTAAAAAAGGTATAAAAATAGCCTGCGTAGATTTTTTTCAGCGCGAGTTTTGTGCAAGAGGCTAATTTTGAAGAGGGCAAAAAAGAAGAAGGAGCGGGGAGCGGGATAACTCGCACAATAACTCGATTGGAAACACTTGTTTCGGGAGCATAGGAGAAAATGACAACAAGAGAGAGGGGGGCTGGATGCAAATTTAATACATACAGGAAGGGGGGGGCATTACTTTTTCATTCCTTTTTGCAAACTGGAAAAGTAAAGGAAGACTAAAACTGACAAATTTATCAACTCTAAGGTGTTCTTATCTATGTACTGTTGTTGTCCTATCTGTCATGCAGTAGGAAAGGAATGCCTCTGTTATATATGTTAGAACAGTGCTACTTTATTTGCACTAGGATTTAATAAAAACAGGAATTTTTAATTAAAAGTTGTCAAAGTAGCACTATAATGTTATTCAGCACACATGGCATCATAGCAGAATGACAAACCCAACTGTTGAAATTTCAATAGCAATACAAATTCAAAGTATGGTAGATAAAACATGTAAAAGATGTAAAACCGCTTACCAACGAGCTGCTGAAAATGTATCTAAAGAAAAATGGTCTTAAGATAAGTGGAAGGAAGGCTGAGTTGATTGATCGAGTTCTCACCCAGGCACGCGGGAACCTTAGTGCCAGAGATGCTGTAGAAGATGAGGAATCTCCCAATTCATGCGAAGACGACGCAAGCTCAGAGTCCAGTGATTCTGATGACTCTTCAAATGACTGTTATCACATTTCTATATTCTTTTACAATAATTTCACAGCTAAAAGAAACAAGGCGAAAGTGATAAGTCTCCAATGGAAAAAAAAAACACATAACAGAGGAAAGTACATCAGGGCGTTCGTCTTTCACTTACATCAGGAATCAAAGAGCTCGGCATAAAAATCATCGCAAAGATAACTTCAAGAATGTTTCTTACTATGATTTTGCACTGGCTTTCGTGAAAGAAGGGTTATAAACTATTTTGCAGGTTTTCATCAGTGACAACAGCGTTTATCTAACTTGACACTGTTAATTGGAACATTTATAGTGCTTCAAAAATTTGCGGCAGTCATTCTGATCGTCCATTGACTACATTGAGTACTTTAGACAAGAAATTTAGTTGTAACATTTAGCTTTAAGATCCATGAAAAGGTTTTAAAAAATTATTTTTATTCGTTTAAAAAAGTTTTAATCGGCATTATTCAGCTTTCTAAACTAATGAGGTTTTAGGACAATAAATTGCAAAATTAAAAACCCAGTCTCTTATCTGCCCACCTTTTTAATCGGTATCCAGGTCACAATTGAATTTGACTGGAATCTCAAGTTGGATTCTAGATGATGTTCTTTCAAAATAATTTAACAAATCCCATAATTTCAAAAATTTAATTTTGATGACGTCATCACTTTAGAACTCTGTTGCGGATAACTATACTGCGCAAGCATGAAAACCATACCGGAAAGATTAATTCATTAATTGTTGTGATGTGCTTACACTTTTCCACATAAAGCACAACCTGTTTTTTCATCTAATCCATCACGTTCTTATCATTAAAATGATAAATAATAAATTTCTTGTACACCTGAGTGTTCAGTTGTAATTTCCATTGGTGTAGGAAAAATTGGAAGAACTAAAAGAGTTACAAAGTTTAACTTATGGAAATACAATAGAACGTCTTATTGCTTCCCTTTGTCTAAAACCATACTTTATTCAATATATTCAGGAGTATATTGTGTGAAAGAGCCAGCCGACAACAACAACAAAAATAGTGGAGCGTGGGGGGAGGGGATCTTAGTGTGGAATGGCCGTGGAATTACTGAGTGTACAACACCAATTACTCCTTGTTTTTCTTCGTAGATAGTACACCTTCTCACTTCCTTTCGTAAAAAAATACAGATAATAAAACTTCTAACTAAAAAATTAAGTTAATAAAGCATTAATTAATTTAAAAATACAATAGGCAACTTTAAAAAGCGAGCCACAAATGTTGTTCAATAAAACAAAGCAAGTCAGGATACATTGGCCCGTGTATGGCTCCACTCGTTCATAACTACCCGCACGATCTCCATCATTTTGTTGTTTTAAAATTTAAAAATTTTAACATAACTGGCATTGTGTCACTAATTAATTGATGCAACATTGACTAATTTTTATACTCCAATAAGTACAGCTGTTTACTAATCGTCATTTTAGGCAGTATATTAAATAGTGGAAATTAAAAAAGTGCGTTGTGATCGACTAAGAAACGCAAACAAGTCAGAACACATTAGCCACTGTCTGGCTCCACTGGTTCGTATAAGCGGACACTCTTCATTTTGCTGTTTTTAAAAACTGGCAGCGTCCTTTTTAAAGAAGGTAAGACAGTTTAATTCCAAGAGAATACGTGAAGTAACATATAAGATTTGGCATCACATTCTCAGTTTGATAAAGAAAATATACATTCATATTTTCTGAAGTGGCCACCGAAAACACTTTGATGATATACAAACCGGCTTGCTTTTTGTTAGTTAAATTTGAGCGTTTTTGTGAACATACAGTTTTATGACACAGGCGATCAGTTTGTATTTTTTAAAGAGACTAACGGCTTTATCAAACTTTTTAGATCTCTCCTTAAGTGTTTTTTTTTTTCTTTCTCCTACAACGTAATTGATAGCGGTCTCCTCCTCTACTAACAACAAAAAACAGACGGTGTCTAAACAGGTGATCAGTTTATTAAGGTAAGCCTGCCAGTGCTCCATTTGTGAGGGCTGAGTTTCGTTGCATCAATACTACAAGCTCGATGAATATACAACATACACTATCAGATCGTTCCTTTTACTCTTATAGTAAAAGTAGAGATCTTATACAGCAAATAATTATTAGCTAAACCTGCTTTTCAAATAGAAGGCATGAGCAGGAAATTGGTTCTATAAAGGAAGGGAGGAAGGATAAAATCAGGCGTTTAACAACAGGAATGAAAGGTTATATTCCCTTTAAAGTACCTGCCACGCAGGCTTAACTTGTTTCTAAACACAAATAAAGAAAACAAATAATTATCGTTCCCATGTATCGCTCTGTTTTTGAGGCCAAACTTTAGAGTCGTCTGCGAAAAGCAGCATGGTGTTATTTTCAATAACACCTGTCTTTTTTACTAATCCCGGCCTTTAGCTCTGGTCATGAAAACAACAGATTTATCTTGTTCATCAAACATGTTTAAGGTGTCTGTTACTAATAAGTGGTGCAGAAACTAGTCGACGAATTATTTAAAAAGACTAGACTAGACGTGTGTTTCATGCCACGTTTACTGTCATATTTTCTCTTTGTCAATTTTACAGACAATTAGAAGCCATATTAAAGTTGACTTGCGTTTGTTTTGTTAACAGAAAACGTTTTGCATTACTTTTCATTTGCATTTTCTTTTTAACGCAGAGAAATCTAGGATGGGATATCTTTGAAAGCAGTTGTTGATCACGAAAGGGTCCAAGCAACACATCTTGAACCCTACACTGCATCTTGTGAAAAATGAATTTAGTCCTTTATTACAATATAGCTGCCAGTTCCGTTCACCAACCGACGAAATTTATACCGATCGACTTATAAACAAAACACAAATGCGTACAGTTTCATTTCCGAACGTCTGTTTCTGCATTAAAAAAAAAAAACCTCTATCCGTCGTATTCTTTCATTATATTCGCATGGATATGTGTATTTAGTATAAATGGAAAGCTGAACAAAGAGTTTTCTACCCTCTGATTGGTTGAGCGGTTCGGCATATGACGCTATATTCACCGCCTAGCGCGGTGAATATAGGCCAAAACAAAATGGCTGCCAGCAGCCGTTTTGCAAACGTTTCGGACGAGGAAATCAGAGAAATAAAGGTTAACGCGGTCCCGAAATCAACACAAAATGCTACGAAGTATGGTGTAAGACTGTTCAAAGGTAAGTCAACTTCTTCCGCTAGTCTTACTATTTTATTTTGAAACTTAACAAACTGTCACAGATCGACAACAAAAGCTGAACTTGCTGTTTATTTTTTTTTTCTCAGAATGGTTTGCACAACAAGCTGAATTCACAACTGA
>NC_133201.1:32888315-32890815 GCF_958299795.1 Porites lutea
GCCGAGTTTATCGCTATAGTAACAGTGAACCTTCTCTCCATCATTCTTTTTATAAAGAACAGAAGCCTTCGCACTCGCAGCATGCACTTAGTTATAAGCTTAACCGTGGCTGACATGTTGGTTGGAGCCCTTTCCGGGGGAGTTAGTCGGTTATTGGGTATCCTTCAGGATTGCCGCGTTGTAAAATTTAATTTAGCACACTGGGAAAACGACATTTTATACTTAGTTCTTCTCCTTTTCTTTCCTCTTGTCTCCCTGACAAACATTGCTATGATTTCTTTAGAGCGATTTCACGCCACGTTTCGACCATTTAGGCATCGGCTTATCAAGAGATGGGTCTACGTGGTGGCAATTGCTGTTGTCTGGATTTTTCCTGCAGTCATTCGGGTGGTAGGAATGCTTTATGAGACGAGATACATGTATAATCACCTTTACTTGTTGGAATCATACTGCTGTTTGTGTTTACTTGTTACCTTTGTTTCTTACACGTCCATTTTTTTCAAGTCTCGTTTTGGAGCTCATCCTCAGCGCCATTGTGCAGCTGCTTTAAGACAAAGAAAACTGACCGTCACGTTGTTTATAACAACTTTAGTGTCTTTACTGCTATGGCTACCATACAATATCAGTGTTTTCCTTGAATCGACACATGCTATAATTCTTGATTCCCTTTCTTTCTCAGAATATTTTCGTTTGAATTATTCATTAATTTTTTGGTTTTTTGCAAACTCCCTTGTAAATCCCATTTTATACACAATCAGGATGTCAGACTTTCAAAAAGCTCTCCTCTCATTGTTCAGACGTCATCAAAGAGAAAATGCTGCTATCCCGCTAAATCGTTATTAAGGAGGCTATACTGCAAAAGGTAGTCATGTCATTTAACATGTAATTAGCTAAGAATTAAGAGAAGCTGGGGATGCTTTTGATTCATTTAGAAGCAAAGGCTATAGTAGGCTGTATGACGAGGGAGTACCAGAAGAAATAAAGATTATACATTTCATATGAAATGCATTAGTGTGCTCAATTGGAAAATTTGGATTTAGTTTTTGAATGCCAATTTTCCAAAAAGAAATGTGGGTTCTATTCTCGAGATAGATTTCTATTAAGAAATTAAAATCTGGATTACATGGATTTCCTTCTTCATTTTTTTATATTTTTTCTATTCTTTTATTATTGTGTTTGGGTAAACACACAAAAAAAAAGGATTTGCAAACCTATTCTCGTGAGCAGTGATAGACTAGTTTGTTCTGCCTACAGTCAAGGGACACAAGTATTCGTCACTTTCATAACAGTTAATAGTGAAAACTCGATGCAGGCTGCGCGTTTGGTTAATAAAGGCGGGAAAATCGACAAAAAAAGAAACAATCAAACATCCGACCCAGAGTACGAAAAAAATTGCATAGTTTCCAAAAGAAAAGGAATAGGAGCTGTTTGTGTTTTGACACCTCGTTTATTCAGTCATTCACCAACATTAACTTCAAGGTTAGGTGGGTTTTTGTTTTGCTTCTGAGAATTAATTTTTAGTTCTTATGAGTCGAAAAGCTGCTGAACTGTCAACAGAGACCAAAGAATTAATTGTTACTCTGTCGCATTCCGTGCAAAACAAAGCGGAACTGTCAAGACTGTTGAACACTCCGTTTAACCGCCGCCCGGTTAGCTCAGTTGGGAGAGCGCCGGTCTGCTGAGCGGGAGGCCGTAGGTTCAAACCCCGGCCGGACCAACACTCAGGGTCTTTAAATAACTGGGGAGAGAGTGCTGCCTTTGTAATAACATCTGCAAACGGTTAGACTTTCTAGTCTTCTCGGATAAGGACGATAAACCGTAGGCCCCGTCTCACAAACCCTTGCACATGTAATAAATCTGTGGGACGTTAAAGAACCCACACACTCTTCGTAAAGAGTAGGGCACGTAGTGCCCGGTGTAGTGGTCTATCTCACTTTCACACTCATGTATGGGGGCATCATCACTCATTCCTTCAGTACTTTAAACTGCACCTGAAGCAGTCTGGCAAAGTCCCCCAACCAGTGTTGTAAATTATCCCTGAAAAGCCCTGTGGGGAGTGGATAATAAGATATTTACAGTTTACAATTTACAATTACTCCAAGAACGACTATCGCGAGTGTTCGAAGCAAGTGTCGAATGACTGGCACAGTGAAAACTTCGACGCGAAGTGGAAGGAAAAAGAGCTTCACAAATAAAGACAGAAATAATTTAAAGCGTTTGGTTAAAAGTAACAGACGTCTTACCTTACCGAACATTACTGCAAAGCTGAACGAGTGCAAAACAAAGACTTTCAGCCAGAAAACCGTGCATATGGTATGGCATTCGGAAGGATATAAAGGAAGGTAAGCGAAAAAGAAAATGGTGGTTCGGGAAGCGAATCGAAAAAAGCGAGTCAAGTGATGTAAAGAGCGAAGAGGTAGAACAGTAGACATCTACTGGAAAAGAGTAATATTTTCAGATGAAATTAAAGTCAGATTGTGCTCGGTACAAACAACCGTGT
>NC_133201.1:32895815-33028315 GCF_958299795.1 Porites lutea
GCCTGAATCCACAAAGTCAGCAATCGCCTTCGACATTGCTTTGAATTGGTGGAATGTAGTAGTGTTGCTGTAACTCTCAATACTCGCTTCTCTTTGGTGACAATTTATCGCCTTTATCATGTGTCGACCCTCGTAGTTTGCTGCTGATGAAACCGTCTGACGGTGGTTGCCCTGATCGATTGATTCGTCAAATACGGCTGTATTGCTGCTCTTGAGGTCATACCGTGGAGCATGTTTTAAAGCGAATTATGACCCATTGAACTAAGCAGAACCACAATTCGTCTTTGGCAGGATTGAATGATTTGCAAGGGCTTCTTGGCCTTTGAAAAAGATTACTGGATTCCGGATTTAGGTGTCTGATATATTTCGAGATGAGCTTTACTGGACAGCGCTTGGAGCCGGGTCTTTCTATGTCGTTGGATTCGTCATATTGGTCATCAAGACCGCCTTGATGGTTCTTTGTAGCCAACAGAGCTCCTTGCTGGTTGCTCACTTCGTAGTATTCTTCGCCACCTGGTGTTTTCCTCAAGGCAAGCATGGTTTTCTTCATGGCATGCTGGTTTTCCCTGCCTCTTTTGCCGAGGAAAAGGCTGATAACGAACCATGCGGTTTGTTGTAATTTTCCAGGATTATAAGCGTTTCAACAAACTCGACGAGCTCTGCTTCATCGTACAGCTTTTCAACTACCTCTTTTGTCAACGCTTTCATATGGGCAGTAGGAGCTATGTGGCCTCGATCTTTTGCTGAGAGTTTTTTATTAATTGCTGAGGGTTTTGTTTGCTTCTGTAAAAAGAGGTTCTCCGATAATGGAAAAAAGGCTTATTCAGCGGTGGACTTCTCAGATGTCGATCAAGGGCTGACCGAATAGCAGTAAGCGAGTTTTTATTGTAAAAAGTTCCGTCTCGCCTTCTTGACGACAAATAAAACTTTTGCAGGCACTTGTTAAGTTGATGCGGTATCATTTCCTAAATGGTTGATTAAATTCCTCCTCTTGATGAAACCAAGGCTGTAAAGCAGAAGTTAGAGAGATTAAATAACTTACCATTAAAATTAATACTATTACACCAAACTTTGTCGCCATTTTTGTGTTTTTTGGTACAGCCTCCTCGTTCATTGACAGAATTTCCTCTTCGGAAACCGAAGCGAAACGGGAAGCCATCGGCTGCTCGGAGGTGAATAGCACTTGGCTAATCACCTCCGAGCTAGCCAATCGGCGTGCGCGAAAAGTACTGTTCACTTGTGTGGTTTATACTAAATAACAATTATTCACCGAAGTGGAGGTGGCTAGTCGTGGATTTTTATAATTGAGCACAAAAATGGGAAGATTTTTAACTCGAATATTGTTGCCAACAATTACAATTTTGGCGGCTAATAACCGAACGGCCGCGGCCGTCGCTTTTTCTTGCCGATAGTTGAAGGCATTTGTTTAGCTGTTGAGGGGAAATTTCTTCAAAAGGAGTTGTGAATTCTTTTTGTATTTAAAATAATTCTGTAAAAATAGATTATTAAATTTAGCTTTAAGCTTATTTATGAACAAGTCAACTAAATAAAGTAACGCAAGACTTTAGCTCAATTTGCATTTGTAAACAAAAAACTTTTTCACCGGATTTATCGATAAATATGAGTCAAAAAGACAAGGCTTTACCTGTTAAAACTTCCAAACCGAACTTCGTCACCTTCTTCGTGTATTTCGGGAAAAGCTTGCTTGATTAGTTGTGAAATTTCTTTGTTTGTTAAGGCAGCGAACCGGGAAGGCATTTTGCTCGCAACGTACGTGAGTTTGGCGTCGCTCGCTCGGAGGAACTGGAGGTGAATCAGAAGTGAATAGTGCAGGATATTCAACGAAAAAATTTAACTATTTTAACTGTTAGCCGTAAAAAGGTTAAAAAGATTAAACCGTAAAAAAATTTTGCTCCTTAGATTTAATAATTTTGAGGAACGTGCTAAACTCACTAAGAACGGTTGTGTTTCTTATTTCGCGGCTACTTTGACTCTTTACGTTCCCGTTTCTACTAGTTTTGTTTTTCACGAAGATTCTATTCAAATAAACTGTCACGTCTTTTATCAGGAATGGTCCTTTTCATGGCTCACAAAAATTTTAGTTGACTGGCAATAGCTTAATCTTTTGTTTCTACTTTAAACAAAGAGTTCAGAATGGGAAAACTGCGGCAAAGATCTTCAAAGCCGCCTACTTCTCAGCTTGGCTCCGACGCTTGTAAATGTGAGAGTCACAGAAATGTTCGAGTCTCAATCTTATGCTTGTTCTTTTTTAGTTCATGTTGTACAATCTCTCTTCAGTGGGGTAAAGACCCTATAATGGTAGTAAAAAGAGAAGAGGGTAGCAAATACAATGCGACGCGAAGAACAAATCAGTAGCCCCTGAAGAAAAGGAAATCACGCCAAGATGACAATTTTTTTCATAGTTAACCTTTCTATGCGTAAAATAATATAAGACTAGTGGAATATTCTGAAAGCATAATTTATGAAATATTAAAAATTTTCAGAAGAATAACTTATTTCATCCCGA
Organism: Porites lutea; assembly: GCF_958299795.1. Lineage (NCBI taxonomy): Eukaryota > Metazoa > Cnidaria > Anthozoa > Scleractinia > Poritidae > Porites > Porites lutea. The sequence goes on from NC_133201.1 coordinate 32,898,343, forward strand.
GATGATCCTAAGACATTTATTTTGCTTTAAAGATACAAAAAAATACAGGTTTATTAATAATTAACTCTTTGAAACAAAGGAATTAATTTTTAACTTTATAGTTAACCGTAACTGAAAAAAATTAACCGATAGCAGTAAAAGAGCCAAAATTTTAGCCGATAGCTGTAAAAGCCACCACCCCATTGAGACCCTCATATTCAAGCGACGTTCTTCTGTACGTTTTTGCCATTCTAATAAACACTCTTTTCACTCATTTATTTACCTTGGGCGATTTTGACTAGTTAAGGGTTCATCGGAACGTAATTGCGTATAATGCGTAATTGCGAAATTGCGACTCAGTGAAAACCATTCTACCACTGCCAATTTATTTCCTCTTTATTCAACTGGCTCAAATTTGAACCAGGGGTATTTATTACCAGAAGAACTTGGAGGATACTCCCCAATACACCAATGCAGCTCATTCATAACAGAAGGACAGGTACATCGAAACGGTTCTGGAACCCAACCTTTAAACGATTTTCCCACATATCCCCCCCCCCCCCCCCCCCCCCACGCCCTGAAAGCCAAACAGGTGTCTTGCCCTTGCCATCCCTCGCGATCAAAGTTGTCATTTTTCGCTTTAACTTTGAAAAATGTGTGCAGCTTGTCCTCGCCTGATATCTGATGGCTCAAGTATTCGAACGTGAACCTCTTGTTGTTGTAGCTTGAGCTACAGGGCAGGACCTTAAAGCCATACTTGCGGAATGATGCTCCACGGGTCTCCTCCGGTTCGATTAGGAAAAGGCATTTGTTTTCGTCATTCCTTGGCCGCAGTGTGTTATCAGCTTTGAGTTTCCATTGTTGGTTTTGCGCGTTACTTGAACAAGATCGTGCTTCAGGCTCTGTCTCCCCAGATGAAGTCTAGTAAGTGAGACACCTGTTTTGAAGGAATACAATGGGAGAGTCAGACAAAAGGTAACTTATATGACGAAGAAGAAGAAGAAGAAGAAGAAGAAGAAATTGTGAAATTAAAATTTAATGTAATAAACTCCTGCGAGCGCTGAGTTCTACTCTTCTGCCGGTCTCATTAAAGAATCTTCTAAAATTACTCCTAGAACTTAGATTATAATTAGGAACTATCGCTTCTTTTCTGGGTAAAAGAAAAGCTAATGGATGTTTCAGGAATTTTAACTTTTCTATGTAGTTGGTACATATGGCAGATATCTTCTATCCTCTAGAGTCGTGAGGCTGGCAGCAGCCAAGGCCTGTTCAGTTGACAGCGATGCTTAGGATATATAATACTCATGACTCTTTTCTGCACACTTTCTAATGTTTGGGCCAATATACATGTTAATATTCTGCAAAACAGGCACTGCGTGTTCTAACAGAGTTCGAATAATTGATTTATATATACCATACTTGTTTAATACTTCCATTATTAGACATGTTCTTAATTTCACTTGTAGCTACTTGTAGTCATTTATTTAGCATGCTTTTGTTTTTTACCATTTTACCTGTTTTTTTGTTTTGTTTTGTTTTGATTTTTTTCATCTTGTAATAAAATCCTATTTTTTTTCAATTTATCACTTTTTAGTCCACTAATGGAAACTAAATGTTTTATGCATTATATATTACAATTTTGTTAAGCATCTTTCCAAATTCGCCGTCCAGTGGGCCGGTAAGCATAATGGAAGGACATAAACGTTTATCTCTTTTGTATCTGGATTTTTGTTTTCGGATATTCTATATGAAAATACATCTTTTGCAAGAAGCAATTCTTGCGAATCCCTTGTGTAACTAATAATTCTCTTATCTTTAAACATTGAGTTTGAAACCTCTTATGTTTTAATTTCATCGAAAATCATATCACTTGTGTTGTAATCTTCTTTTGCGATTATTGTCTCCATCATTTTCTTTTTAGTAACATTTTTACTTCATAATATAGTTTTTGATATAATCAGTTGCTTTTTTAAAGCCAAAATCATCCCAACCAATTATCAAAAGTGCACTGGAAAAAAGTGGCCCAGTATATCGTACTAAAATCTGGGTAGGATACTCACCAGATACAGATTGGGATCCCATTCAAACCAAGAAGTAATCAAAATAAAGCAAACAAGAACATTTTGAAAACTTCATAAAACACTGTATATCCTAACAAACCTATCGTAAGTTTCTCCACTTGAACTGTTGTGATGTGAATGTGACCAGCGAATTCTCCCAAAAATGGGCATACCTAGAAAAAGTGATAATAACGATTTAGAGGCTAAGTTAAACAAACTGTCATGAAAAACAAACAAACAATAGAGTGTTTTCACACACGTGATGAGACGGCCGTGTTGGTTTACAAAACAATAGCAAAATATCGCACACGTTTTGCATAGTAACAGAGTCAAATTCCCAAAAGACCCTTTCGCTATTGTTCTGTAGACCAACATGGGCGCCGTTACGTCAGGCGAAAACACTACAAAGAGTGTTTTGGCCTGACGTAACGCCTGACTCCATGGAGTGTTTTCACGTGACATCAGGGCGGCCATGTTGGTGTCCCTAAACAAAGGAACGGCAGCCATATGGGTGTCCTAAACTAATCCTCCGGGAATTGAACTCTATTCTTATGCATGCGTTTTCTTTTGGTTTGGTTGAAAAACATGCTCATTGACCACGTGAGTGAAAACTCTACAAAAGTATGGGTGAAGTAGCGTATATGGGATACAGATCAACAGTGATCATGAGAGTGAATATGCTGCATCACTGTAATTTTCTGTTTAAACCCTTTTGCAATCCTCAATAATCGTTCTTCTATTACTGGGATTTGTTACTCGAAATTCCCTTACTACTTCTAAAATAAGTAGGAACAAAGCCATCAAAATCGTGACAACACTTTTTAAAAAGAATGATAACTTTTCTGATTGAGTACTGCAGAATATAATATATAGATTTAGCCAAGGCTAAAAGGGAAGCTCCCATTAATAAATTTATAATTTAAATCAAACAGTAAACTTGTAACCCCCCAAATCAGTTAACTTAAGGGCACATATGTGACTTTTTGGGAAAAGCTAAGGCTAAGTGATTTTAGAGTGAAAAAAAAACTTACATCGAATTGATAGCCGTATATATACACCCAAAAAAAAGCAATCATCTCCGATCACATTTAACAGCCATAATGGCTCTTGATCACAGTAGATTAGACCTGGAAAACAAATTCTTGGAAAACAAATCAGGCCGAAGTTTTGCGTTCAACAAGTTTACTTAACAAAATCTTGCCAACAACTCGGGGTGCGTGTAAACCAACATTTCATACTTTTTATACATCACATCTGAGGTGATATGTAATATGAAGGCGCTGTTTTTATCATACAGACCTCAGACAAAATGCAGTATTTCACAATTTTTTAAGACAAATTGTACTCATTCAATATTCAGAACAGTACGAAGCACGCGTGGGCTTTTAGCAAAAAATTTCCAAAATCACCCACACGGCCATCCGGTTCTCACTTTTGACAAGCGCCAAATTTTCAGTGAACATTAAAAGAGTTAGGCTTCAACATAATAAAGAATTTATTGTGTTTATTTATTTTTTTTTTATCTAACGGTTTTATAACGATATGTAATCTTAAAAGCGTTTGATACGCACGGCATTTTGAGTACTCCTGCAAGCGATGTTTATGAACGACTCAAAACAAACGGCAAAGCGATTAAAATTGCAAGAGACTACTAACAATCAATAAAAGAAATGTAATTCGGTGAAACATATACAGAGACAACAATTTTCATTCACGAAGACAAGTATTAAAGCGTCTCTAAAAATCCTGAGTCTTTAAGCTTAAGCTTAAGGCTTTTAGCCGACTTCCTGGTGCTTACTGTTTTCAAAGATGAACTCGAGGCAAGAAAATCGCTCAAAGCTTTCTTTCCACAGCCAAAATTATAACTAAATACTCTTCGGAACGTTTTTTCTTTCTATTTGCGGAGAGAAAATATCGACTAAAGGCTTTTGAAGCTCTGTAAGCTTATATCAAACCTCATACTAGATCAGATCATTGTCTCAGATCCTTACACAGACGTGCATAAACTAGCCTCATAAACTGCGCTCGACTTCATGAAATTGGATATAAAAGAAAACAAACACATACACTGTATACAATAACTACTCAGGCTTACCATTCGAGATGTAGCTCCTGAAAGCTTTCAAGTTAGGCCAGAATCGCTTGAGGGACTTTTCAACCCGCATTCAGCAAGGTGAAAAACGAAAACGATGTCATCCGAAATCGGATTTCCAACTTTGACAAGCGGCGCATTTCTCAACCAAAAATTCAATAAACAAACCGCCATGAATAACAGAAGACTGTTGATAGCAGCTGTATTTCATTTTATGCATCCAGTGGAAAAAGACAGTAAAAAACATCACAAGTTGACAAAAAACTCTCTGTCAAAGTAAACAAGTTTCAAAATGCTGTATAAATTTTCTGCATGAACTCACCTGTCAAATTTTGACCAATCAGAGCATAAAAATTGGACGGTCGTAGAGCGTGATCAACTCGTGACTATGGTGAGAAAAGTGAAAAGTCTCTGTCTTCTCTGCTTGTATTTGTAAATCACCGGCTGAATTTTCGCGTCCGACATCAATTTGAAATCAAAATTTTAATAGCGCGGGACCATAGTGACATTAACACAACACTTTCTGTCATCATGTCATTATTTTGCTGCCGTTCTCTTTGCCTTTGTACTTCTCCTTCGCGTTGCCTTTGTCTATTCATTCTAGTTCTGTCTCGTTCTGCTTGCCGGCGTTTTTCACCTTATTTTTCTCTCCTTCTTCTCGCCCTGACTCTTTCTACTTGACGACTTTGTTCGCTAAAATTTTGTCTTCTTCTTCTACTTCTAACGCACTCTCTTTGGCCATCGTCTTCGCTTGCTCTACGCGTGTTGACTCTTGCTCTCTGCCGTTCACCTTCTCTTTGCTCTCTACTTAAAACCTGTCGTCTACACGCTAAAATCTCTCTGCTGTTGTTTGTTGACATAATAGCTTTCGTAAGTTGTAATAAAAAGTTATAAAGGCTCTGTCGAAAAATCTTTTTGCTAAGTTGCTTTGAAATTTATTTTTTCAAAACCAGTTGCGCGACGTTGCGCCCTACCCCAAGAGTCCATGCGGACTACTTTCCACTACCCGGAAAGTCCGGACGGACGGACGTACGCTGACGTCATAACCAAAATTTCTCGGATAGATAGTTTACCAAATTATCTTAGTTATGATGCTTTGCGCGCGCAAGGAGCTCCGCTATAAAGGACACGTAGTTGAACTGCGGGCAGAAGCATGTAAAGATTAAAGTTCGTCGCTGTTATGAACGCTTCGTAATCAGTAACCTAAGGAGAGCCTGGAAAAAATCCAGGCTTGAACGTGAGTCGAACCCATGACCTCTGCGATACCGGTGCAGTGCTCTACTAATTGAGTTAATATATAGATTTAGCCAGGGCTAAAAGCGAAGCTCCCATTAATAAATTTATATTTTAAATCAAACAATAAACTTCTAATCCACAAATCAGTTAACTTAAGCGCACATTCATGTGACTTTTGAGGGAAAGGATAAGTTATTTTAGAGTGAAACATCTTACATCGAGTTGATAGCCTAAATATATGTACACTCAAAAAATATTAAACATCTTCTATCACATTCAAGAGCCATAATGGCTCTTGATCACAGTAGATTAGGCCTCGAAAACAAATTCTTGGAAAACAAATCAGGCCGCATTTTTTTGCGTTCGACAGGTTTACTTTACAAATCCTTGCCAACAAATCTGAGGGTGTGTAAACCAACCTTTTATACTTTTTATACATCACATCTGAGGCGAAACAGTACTTTTTATCATACAGACCTCGGACAGAATACGGCATTTCACAATTTTTCAATGTCCAGGACGATCAATCGTGGGCTTTTAGCGAAACCGTTCAAAAAATTTCCAAAATCACCCATACGGCCAGCCGGTTCTCTCGGTTCTGCGAGCTGTCAGTGTGGTCGAGTGTTTGAATGAACTTTAATGGAGATACGCTTCAACATAATAACGAATTTATTATCATTACTTTTTGTTATTTAATGGTTCCAGTCATAACGATGTGTAATCTTATAAAGCGTTTGATACGCGCGACATTTCTAAGTACTCCTGCAAGCGATGTTCATGAACGATGAAAACAAACACCACGGACAAGCGATTAAAATTGCAAGAGAGACTACTAACAATCAATAAAAGAAATATAATTCGGTAAAACATTTACAGAGACAACAATTTTCATTCACCAAGACAAGTATTAAAGTGTTTCTAAAAATCCTGAGTCTTTAAGCTTAAAGCTTAAGCTTAAGTTTATTTTGTTTTACTTTTAGCCGGCCTCCCGGTGTTTGTTTTGTTTTTCAAAGATGAACTCCTCAACTTTCTTTCTACAGCCAAATTTATAACTAAATATTCTTCGGAACGTTTTTTTTCTATTTGTCGTGAAAAAAAAAATCTGAAGGCCTTTTAAAGTTCTGTAAGCTTATATCAAACCTGATACTAGATCAGATCATTGACTCAAATCTTAACAAACGTGCAAAAACTTGCCGCATAAACTGTGCTCGACTTCATGAAATTAGATATAACAAAAACAAACATCAAATACAATAATTACTAAGGCTTACCATTCGAGATTCAGTTCCTGAAAGATATCAAGGAAGGCCATAGTTGCTTGAGACTTTTAAACCCTCTTACGCATTGAGCAAGGTGAAAGACGAAAACAATGCCATCCGAAATCGGATTACCCAATTTTGACAAGCGACGCTTTTCTCAACCAAAAACCCAATAAACAAACCAGCCATGGATAACAGAAGACTCTTGATAGCAGCTGTATTTCATTTTGTACATCCAGTGGAAAAAGACAGTTAAAAACATCACAAGTTGACACAAAACTCTGTCAGCTTTACCTGTCAAAGTAAACAACTTTCAAGATGCTGCATAAATTTTCCGCATGAACTCACCTGTCAAATTTTGGCCAATCAGAGTACAAAAATTGGACGTAGAGCGTGACCAACGCGTGACCATGGTAAGAAAGATCTTCCCAGCCTTTATTTTTAAAAAAGTGGCTGAATTTTCGCGTCCGAGGTCAGTTCGAAATCAAAATCTTGACAGTGCGGGGCCATAGTGACATAAACACAACATATTTCATATGAATCATTGGAAAAAATAGACTTGAGCCTGCGATCATTTGAAACTGGTAATTTGTCAGCGGATAACTTCAAAAAAGTACTCGACCTCGATGGGTCGACACTTGAGCCCGCGGTACGGTCAGGTGACACTGGTCAGCGGATATCCTGTTTTGACAGCTGTCAATTGATCACAACATTGATGTGCAATTAGTTTTCTACTGGGCTCCCAAACTAGCTAGAAAGTGTGAGAGAAAACATTGGTTTCCCTGTGGTGCAGACGGACGGTCGGGCGTACGGTCACGTGATTACCAAATTTTCTCGGATGGGTAGATTACCACATTTCCTTAGCTATGGAGCTCCGTCCACACGCGCGCTTCGCGCGCGGGTGGAGCTCCGCTATCAAGCCAACTGGGAGCTGATCGGTCCTTTTGTCAGTTCGTAATGAGCCTGTAGATGATCGCAGAGGTCATGGGTTCGAATTCTGTTCAAGCCTAGATTTTTTCAGGATTTCCTTTCGTTACTGGGGTCCGTTTCTCGAAAGCCCCGGAATCTTTTCGGGCCCGTAAAGCCATAGCAAAATCTGGAACCTTACGATTACAGAACTGTTTTATTCACATATTCTTAATATGAAGAGAGGTTCCCTTCATACAAGAAGTTTCAGGCGTATACACTTCTCCGTTTTTAGGTACAGATGACCTAACAATGGCTTTACGGGCCCGAAAAGTTTCCGGGGCTTTAGAGAAACGGGCCCCAGCTTAGGTAACGATGCAAACTACGATGAACTTTAATTTGAATATTTTCTGATTGAGTTTGATGGCTGACCAGTACATATATTGTATCATTAAAAGATTTTTATATATTTTTTGACTAAGCTCTGTGATAGGTTAAAATTTTCCGCGCAACTTTGTGATAGAAATAGGTTTAATTATTGAGACAAATTTCGGGGTTTGATCTTGCCTTTTTTAAAAAAATTTAGCCTCCTCTGTGCCTGAATTAAGCTATTAAGGAACGATATAACTTGCTTAACTTTACTGGTTCAGATACTCATATTACGCTTAATCAAGAAGTCTTTATCAGAATAAAAAAATATTTCCTTTTTCCACGCTCCAAGGAGACATTTTTCAAAACCCACCAACCTTGATGATCAACCATTCTCGACATGGCCCTGGCAATCGCAGGGCCTTCCCATGTCTTAGTCTTTTCCATCCGAGTGTTGATTTTTCTTACTTCTATGTTCTTCCGCGCTGTGTCGTCCTTGTACTTTTTCTTAACAAAATTTTTTCGCACGGCATACCCATTGGCCTCTAAAAGGCGAAACCTAGATATAAATTCCATTAGACTTTCCACGCTGCCTTCAGCTGTAGATTGCTGTCCGTGCTTCCAGGTATAAGCTTCGTACAAACTTGTTTGGGTCAGCAAAGGTTTTCCGCAAACTTGCAAACGTAGACTGCTTAGAGCGTCCTCAAGAGAGGCGTCTCTGGCTTCAATCTGACAACCAAAGAGAATAAATGAATAAATACCCACGTTTCTCTAACATGCAAATTTAATAATTGATTCCAAGATCCTCAGGCTTAACTGTTTTTGGCAGAATTGCTAAAAGAAAAGATACTTGTATAAAAAAGCATCATTGCTTCAAAAAGTGAACTATTATGATTGACATACAATGGGTGTGGCCTTTTCTTTATTTATTTAATGTATAGTGTTAGTTTCGTTGATGTACGGTATGTTTGTAAATTTGTAGATTTTGGATAAATGAATAACAAAATCAACAATGAGCTTGGTATTTGTTACAGGCTATCTATCTATGCCGAATACAAAGAGCTAAATATTTCATTTTGAATCAAAACTATGCAAAACGTTGGTGGGATGGCCACGTAATGACCCTTCTCTTACAGAGTACCCTAATAATAGCTGGATATCTCTACTTTTGATGCCAGCCTAATGGCTACTGTCTGGATGAAACCACAAACTTATCTAAAAGCCAAAGGTACCCGGTGGGGCACTGTTGTGTCCGGGAGAGTCAAGCCGTCGCCACGTTGCCGAAAAGCTATAGTTGTCTTATCTAAAACATCACCTGGGGGGTTCGAAGCCTGAGTTATTGTTGCCGGAGCTATGAAGTCAGAGAATAAAAACTGGAATGCTTTCCTTAAGAATGTAAAAGTTTATGTGTAAATACTACTGAATCTCGGCATATTATCAAAGTTTAGGATTCCATTTCAAGTAAGTTCAATATAAAATGGTTTTGTACTTTCTCTGCTATGGGCAAAGAAAATGTTACGTACGCACTTATTTTGCAGCACACGGAGCTCACTCACTCTGGGGTTATAAGTACTACCCTAGCTAAGAATGCCATCATTTAGGTATGGAAGGATTAAAGTGTAATGCAATTGTTTCATCTTTTTATTAGTCTAGATAATACCTCAGTCTGTTTATTATCCCAATGTTGTATCTGGAGACTTGGTTATCGGGAGATTTTACAACAATATAGTTGTCTTTGCTTTTTTTTTTCCAACGACAACGATCGAGTAAAATGTTCTATTATAATCTACCCTGTTACGTACATTTAACAACACATTATTTAAGAACATTGAAGTCTTTAAAAATCCAACGACGAGTTAGAATTCCACCTTTTATATTGTCTCGTCATCTGTAAGCACTAAATAAGTACAGGATATGATACCCAAATCGGTTTTTGCCTGACATCAGATTGAATTTCAGATTTGTTTCTCAGTGTGTGGCGTAAAGATGGCTGCTGCTAAAGAAGCGAAAGCGTCTGAGAGTAATCGAATATAACATGAAACGTTAATTCACCATGTATTGAGCTCTGAACAGGTAATAGGTAAGATAGGTGTTTATGTGAAGTTTGCAGGTTCAGCAGAAAAGAGAATGGTTTTGAGAAAGCCGGCCAAAGTGAATAACAGATGTTTCTACTGACCCTTGAGAGACACCAACGTGGAGCCCCAACACTGAACTCTAAAGTTTGGCGTGGTACATTTCATCAAAAACTCCGGTATGGGATATCGGGCATCCCTGATACTGTTGTTTATGTATTGCTTACTCGTCTACCATATCTCAATTCCTTAAATTTTTTTCAAAAACTCATTAAGAACTCAGGATGGAAAAACAAACGAAATAAATCAAAATGTTTAATGAGTGTCTTTATATCTGATAAAGATACGGCTAAATTTTACGTCCGATTTTCAAGGCCAAAATAACCCAAAAGCTAAATATTAGTGTAAGAATGGATAGATGTACGGTAAACCTTTTGAAGCCGTTCAACAAATTCGCAAATCGTGTTTTACCAAGTCTTAAAGCACTCGGCTGCGCCTCGTGTTTTAAACTTGATAAAACACTCCTGCTCATTTATTGAATATTACTTATTGAATGGGAAGCGATTTTTATACCTAGCGTTACTCCCCAATAGTCCAATACGAGATTTATATGCCAATTATGGGAAATATAGAGGGCTTGGATGTATATGTTGGACGAAATAGGGATTTTCCCCCTGAATAGACAGAGTAAGAAACAAACTCACACACTCGAACCAACTGTCTTTGCTTGCAGCCATTTCATCGCTATTTCTCTCTCCTGCAGGTCGTTCTTTGTAATGCTTTACATTTTCTAAGTATTCCTTTTGATAACGATCAACAAGCTGTAAAATCCTTCCGTCTCCGGCCACAATATTCAACACATCTGTGTATTCAACTCCAGCAAGAAGGCTTTTGAACCCGTCTATGGAAAAGATCAGCAAATGATATAACAAATTGACTACATTCAGCATATATAGTCATCAATGAAATATCTTTCTGTGGTTACAGTAGTAAAACGACAGTCATGTTGGGTGGTCGCCCTCTAAAGCGTTTAGTGGCCCTTAACAGGTCAGGAAAACAATCACCTCACAGTAAACCTAGTTGCATGCGATGTCCACAATTAGAGGGGAAATGGCGAAACTTAACTATCATAAATTACCGACCCGAAACGATGCTACAACAAAGCGTTTTTATATATCCTTCTACCAATATCCGACCTACCGAAAGGGAGGTTCGGTCCGTAAAGTAGACGGCGACCGACAACAAATTTCAAGCATTGTATACCAAACATATAATGTTGGATGTTTCATTTCCTTAAATTTTCTCTAAGAGAAGCGAATCCGTTATACATTGTAAACATAAACATTCTGTGTTCAATCTTACACTCCACGTCAGTCGCTAAATCGTCCAACCCTGTCTTCAACTCATTGATCTGTTCGACTTTAATTTGACTTTCACTTTGTGTTCCTCCTGATCCCATAAAGCGGTCGATGTTGTCAAACCAGCCGACTACGTTGTTGACCCTCTCCATAAAGTCGGCAAGATTGTTAAAAAGAGTGAAGGCTGCCATGATTCCGCCAATAAAACGCTTATGTACGACCTGGAAAAAAGAGAGAATGAATGAAAACAAGGTAAAAAGGAAAGTGCATAAGAAAGGGGCAAGCAGGAGCAAGAGAGAGAGAGAGAGAAAGAAAAGAAGAAAGCGCCACTGAACATAAGACGGGGAACGAGCAAGAGTAGAGTTTTGTGGATGGGATGGAATCTGCAATCCGGAATCCGGAATCCGTAATGCGGAATTCGCAACCCTTTTCCTTTTGTTATTTGTCGGAAATCATTTCGCATTTACAATATTTTTTTGTATCTCTTTTTCTAGAATTATAGAATATTAAGCAGGAAGTGTTAGAGGTCTTCTTAGCCTGCTCTAGGCACTAGGGGGATTCCCTATCCAAACTGTCGCTGCTGTTGAAAGATGCCTCAATTTAAATATTTTACTTCCTAAGAGGAGATATCTGAAACTGATAAACTATAATTCAAGAACAGCTGAACAGTGCAAATGTGAAGTGTCAATACGTCATTTTAAGTTTATATTATTATTTGGGCGTGGCCCAAATAGAGTAATGGAAACGGCTTGTTTTGACGCAAATGTGCAATAGGCACGCAATACGTGTTAACGTAAACAAGGCAAGTAAACAAGCGAAGTGAGGCGAATGTCTGTCATGCGAACGTCTTGCACACGGTAAGAGGCATGTGGGAAAGAAATCTCTGCTTGCACACGGCACTTAATCGCACTTTTACGATCTCAAAATTTAATCTGAATCCTCAGTATTTTTGCCTCATCGGAATTTGGAAGTCTGAAGTCCAGGGATGAAATCTATCAAAAATATTTGGAATATTAACGTCGGGTTTTGGTCACAATAAGATCACAAGCAACGAACCTTGAAACACAGAAACTCAAAAAACGGATCTAAATCCACCAATCACAAACCATAAACCATGACCTTTTGAACCCGTTGAAGAAAACTTTTGTTTCCTAAGAGGTCCGCTAAGATGATTGACGTCTGACATTTTTTTGACGAGAAGATCGAAGTGCACCAATCATCGAAAGACAGTTTTAATTGCATGTTTCCTAAGAGGTCATCTGAATTTGCTCTTTTCTTTATTTTATGTCCATTTTTTGTGATTGGTCGATTTTGTTAGGTCGAGTGGATAATCCAATGAGGGACGATTTGGATATCGTTTGATCCGAAATTTTTCGAAGCAGCAGTGAGAAGCAGTTTGAACATTTGGCCACGTTGTTTCGAGGAACGTTTCAATATATTGTTCAATCATGTTATTCCGGGTTAAACTTACAAATGCACACACTGTTCGCGGTAGGCCCGCACTAAAAAATAACACTGAGTGTTTTCGGAATGGGCTGGTCCGCGAACTCAAAGAAAAACAAGGGAAATTATCAAGACATTCAATAACATCAAAGACCCATGGACCCCACAGACGTAATAACAAATCGGAACATCAGGAGTGTACGCGTAAAATGGATAAGAGTTTGAATAGAGGAATGTTGAACAAGTTTGAGTGTCGCAAGATTTGTTTAGCTGGTTATCAATGTGACACTAGTGATTCTGATTTTGCATTGCGGAACACAGCGAGTTGCCTGTGATAAAAATCTGTTCCGATGAAGGAAGAGACGATTGTCAACAATTGAAACCAAAAGGAACTGAGGCTCCTTTTGGAACTACTGTGATAACTGCAACAATTCTTCTTCAATTTTGTTTAGCAGGGTGACGGTTAATGTACTTGTTTTTGTATTGCGTGTTGTGTTTTTTCATACGATGCTGTGCGTCGGGATTTTGCATTATCAGCAAGTTTTGTGTTAGAGTGTTGTGATGGCAGCGAGGTGACGACAAGAGAAGGTAATGAGATAGTTGTACAGAAGGAAAATTGTGTTGTGGAGGAAATAAAAGAAGTTCAATTGAGTTCTCGTCGTGGGAAATTTATTTATAACAGAACTTACGATTTCATTGGTTTAAATCAGGTTAGTCCATTATATTTTCGGCATGACAAATTACCATGAAATCGAGATTGTAATTCGAAACTCGCGTTGTTTTCAAAATTTGCATAAATCGGGCGCTGCAAAGAAATATTTAGGTTACAAGCGCTTCGAAATACTGTACCTTCAGAACGGCTTAGCTTTTACTTGCTGTGCTATATCTTTCAAAACTATCGATCGATTCTAGCTCAAAAACTCTCAAAGCAGCGGTTTAAATGTTAAAGCCCGTGGCTGGTTGAAATCGTCTCTTGTTTGTTTTCAAACGATTTAGAATGGATCGAATAGTTGGATCGATTATTATTTTATCAGCTTCTGGTGTGAACGAAACGTTTTTCTTCTCGATAAAGTTCACTCAACAAATTTAGAAAGATTTACTTGACTTTTCATATGTGGAACGAACTGACTTTTTTGTGGAACGAACTGACTATTTTATGGAACGATCTGACTATTGATTGGAACGATCTGACTTGCAACGATGTCAACGATCTGACAATGGAACGAAATGACAGGTTACCGTCATGCCCCTAGCAGACTACCAATGAACAAATTAAAAAACACGGAAAGTGACACTTTTTGTATGGAAGAGTATTCGGAAAAATACACCATTGTCGTCTGAAATTCATTGTTACGTTAGAAAAGTTAGAAGTACAAAAGGTTTACACTTAAACAGGTACAGAAGTAACTGTAACAGTGTGGGGGTTTTTACTTAAGGGGCAACTCCAAGCATCAGAGCACAGGCGATTTAGGTGGAATGAGATATCCAAATAGGCTTCTAAGTAAGAATTTGCCCCTCTGTACATGTAATTATCCATTTTATTCTGCTTAAAAACAGTTTGAATCACCGGGTTAATTTTGGCCAATTTAAGCTTTGTACTGATATAGAGAAGAACCCAGGACCTTCAGTTTATGTAGATGCTGCAAAAACAATTAATGCTCCATACTGTCAAGGAAATGGTACAGGATTTGGGGAAAATGGTGGACAACGATGTGTCGCAATGAGTCTGTGCACTCTAATTTACAGAAAGATAACAAAGATTACTTCAGTTGATGATATGACTCAAATAATGATTTTTGGTATTCAATTATATTCTTGTCTGTCACTGCTTGCACGACAATCTATGTCAATGTTAACAGAATTGCCGGGAATGGTTACAGTGTTTGAGCAATTTTTCGACCTTGAATACAGTGACAGTTATACTTGTAACATCAATCACTACTGTATATGCCACTCACAGGTTACGGCATTTGAAACACTCTTGGCACTGAACTACAACTCATTCATTTTAATGGTGGCAATTATTAGTGTTGGTATCCACAGCACTGAGGCTGGGGGATATAATGCATTTGATTCTCATGCTAGAGATATGTATCATAACAGTCATAGTGAAGGGACATGTGTATTGTTGGAAATACCATCCATGCATAAATTAGTACAATATTTTCAGACTCTACATAGGAATGAGGATATATATGAACTTAAAGGTGTACATATTGCCACCTTTGAACCTCATCTTTTCTCAAGCAATGTTGAAAATTGTAGTATATCAAATGTTAATAGTTACCAATGTTCCTGTAAACAGTGCTGCCCTCTAGCAGTTTATGCAATGTGTTACTCTCTTATTAATCCTTGTGGATACTGGACTTAGGGAACTTTATTTGACCTTGTTAGTAACCGGAATACACTGTACAAAGTGATGGGTGTGAAAACACATCTGTCAGTATCAGTGGAACTGAGATAAACCTTACTCTCTGGGCTGTAACCACTTATGTCCTATGATTTGGCTCCAAGCATGTCTGCATTGAAGATGTGCATATTTTCAAACATTGCCGTGAAGTGACACTATTCTTGTTGTGGATTGGGACATACTGTATAAGCTGTGTGGTTCAGGAAACAAATGGAGTAAATGATTTGTCTTCTCTGGTAAGATATGATGACAATTCTTTAGCTGCAATAAGGCATGTTCAAAGTATCGTACCCGTAGTACGACCACGCCCAAATATACGCTCACACAGTGTCTTGTTTTCCTTGCTCTCGCTATTTTTCCTCGTCTTTTCCTTTCTAAGTGTGATTTTCGGGCTCAGTGAGAAACGAACCATCTTGGCCTAATTATAATAATATTACCTGTAAGTTGTCTCTTCTTTGCACTCCAAGAAATCGACTGGTTTACTAACTTAGAACAAACGCCACTGAATCGTAGCCAACAGTTACCAGCGCCGTACAAACGGCTAATTGACGAGATCAAGCAAAACTAACTACGAGAGAATGACAATTTGACTAACAATAGACGACTGTTTAACTGTGACAATAGACGGATCGAAACGCACCAGTTACTGATTACGAGTCTTCATACCCAATAACATCACGGCTTAACTGACAGACGACCAATAACATCACGATGTAATTGACCAATCAGATCAATAACCAGAGTATAATACCATCAACTGACATCAACTACCGCACAGGTTGTCGAAACGTCAGTCACTGTCAACAACAACAGTCCTATTCAGGACTACGTTCACCCGGACGATCAAACTCAACCTTTTGAAATAATAATAGTGTTTGTAGACAAGAGAATCCAAAAACAGCTATGACAGAGTCCCCTCTTTCACAACTTGTTTCTTTAAATTTTATTTTCCTTTAAACTTAAATTCACAAAATGTACTGACAACACAACTATGGTGCAAATAGAACAAATTTTGGTTTCTAATATGTTTGTGTACATCACAACCAACTGCAAACAATAGCGAACCAAGCAGTAACCTCAGTAATAAAACTTTTAAGGATATCTTACAGAAGGAAACTGCTGTAAATTTCCTCAAGGGAAACGAATTTAAGGCAATCTTACCGGATTTAAAGAAAGTGTAATTTTTCTGTGGTTTATGTTCTATTTATAAATTGTTTCAAGTTACTCGGGTTTAATTGATTATTTAAATTACATTGACAGCTTCGTTGTCCCTAGACAGAACAAAAGAGTCAGCAGTCTCTTGTTTATTTTTTCTTGGGCTTACGCCCTCATTTCTCGCTCGCGTGCTTAGGTTTCGCGTGCAGTAACTTTGCAAACAAAAATACGAGACTGCTCGCACTCTAAAGTGAAACGATGAAAATAAATGTTTCTAAATGGAAACTTCACTCTTAAGCCATAGCAAATCTGAGAGATCATGTCAAATAACTTTACTTTTACTGGAACACAAATCAGAAAAATGCCGACGAGAAAACGACCTTATTTCACGATGGAAACCGCCATGACTGCGATTATATTGCGTGATGCTTCTGGAAAAATGCATCATGGGATACTATTCGATCGTCGTCTGACTACAAAACAACGAAATTCTACTCCTTCAGATCCCCTAAGTCTTTACATAATTTTACATTATCGTCTTCGTCGTCATGGTCTCGTTTCTTGCTTAGTATTGAAAGGTTAAACCAAATAAATACACCTGTTTAGTTATACTTTACTTTAAACGGTTAATGCTGGTTTCATTGCCCACTGAAATGTTAGTTACTGAGAGGTTGAGTACTTGACACAGTCATTGGAACTCATCCTAAACAAGTTTGGAATTAAGCTTAAGAAGTTAGAGATAAGGCGAGCCAGGACAACTTTCCTTGCCTTACTAGCTGCTCTTTTCAGCGAAATCTTGAGTATCGAAGAGCATTAGTAATACAGTCTTGGTCTGTGTTGTGAACATTCCAGTGTTAATACTTGCGCTTCACACGATGTTTCTATCTCGATTTCTGACTGAGTATCTCGTCCCGAGAGGGTTGCTTCACACTTGAGAAGTGATCGATTACTGAAGGCTGATAGTGCAATAATAGTTTGTGACAACCTTAAGATGTCCTGTGATGCTATCAAGAAGCAAAAGATATAAACGAACTCCAAACTTCCAAAGAAGCAAGTTTGAAATCGTTGGACACTTTCAAAATTGACCCCAAGTCAACGAACCTGATAGAGCATGTGCAAAGGAACAAGCCTGCTGACCAGGTGTCCCTTCACTGTATTGTTTCCAAGCCCCTTTCTTTCAATAAATTGTCCGTTCCCAAAACTGAAGTCCCCAAATTTACAATATTCCAAACAAAGGAAGCGATAAAGTAGATTCAACAATGGAGCCAGTACTCCGTTGAATGTAAAATAGAGTAATTTGTGAATGCGTTCTTTCTCTATAAAAGTAAAACTCGCGGTTTTGCGCGGCGATATTTATTCTTTATTTTTCCAATTATTTAAATTAGATCAAATTACAGTTGAAACCCTCTACAATGGCCACCTTGGGGACATCGAAGAAAGTGGCCATTGTAGAGAGGTTGAAAAAAGAGTGAGGGTCCGCCATAAAAAAAAATAGCCGTTGTAGTGAGGTGACCGTTAGGGAGAGGTGGCGTTAGTGGAGAGTCGACTGTTACTACCTCAATTTTTTTCCTAGCATTTCCTGAGCAACAAAGTGTACTATCAAACACAGTTATACAGACTGAAATCAATGCAGAAATACAACTGAGTATAGAGGGCTATTGTGTTTGCCGCGACAGATATGCCGTTTTTCGAAAATTGCCACACAGTCGCAAGCTATATATCTGCATGTGCTCGGCTAGCAGAATTTTCCTTTCAGCGCGATTTTTACGCGTGTACAAAGTCGTTCGCACCGCCAAATAATAATAAAAAAAAAATGCATGGTTGGCTTGTTTACATCGCATACCAACATCGAACACCAACTGAGTGATCAAAAAACTGTGCGAACTAGTGTCAGGGACGCAAACGACTTACTAAAAACAGTGCCGGGAATAAATTCCTGTTAGGAAGGTAGCATTATATGACAACCTAACTTAACCTTTACATGTAGCGTAAATGAGCGTAAAGCTATTACAACAACTTTATGCTAGCTTTAAGAAACCTTTAAGAGCCGAGCGCGTAAATTCACCTTTACAAACCTTTACGCGCCGTGGAAAGTTTGCGTAAAGTTGGATGACCAACTTTACGCTAGCCTGCGAAGCGCAGACGTATTTCCGGTCGTCGCCTCTCTCCCTCTGAAAATTTTTATGCTGTGAATCTATGATGGGATATCTTTGAAAGGAGTTGTTGGTCATGAAGGAATCCAAGCAATAGGCTCAGCCGCAAGTTGCTCGGCAACTTTTCGGCAGCTTTTGAGAATTTGGGCACCTTAGCTTTTGCGATATTCGACAACTTTCACTGGTAAAATTATCGGCAAGTTTTGATTTTAATTATCTTTTTTACTTTTTTTGAGACATTTATTAGCTTTCGAAACAAAACGTCAGCTAAATTCAACTGGCTTATACTACTAAGTGAGAGTGTGGACTTTAGCAAAATTTAATTAGTGAACATTGTAATTAGCTAAGAATTAAAGAAATGGAAGACACCCTTAATGCACTTGTGTAAAAACATACATAGGAGCACATTTAAATCTACATTAGGCTGTATGTTAAGGAAGCTGTACGGAACAAATAAAGATTAGACGTGATGAAGAAATACTTAAAGCGTGTTCAATTGGGAACTCTCCATTGCGGAAGAAGGAAAACCATGCCGGAAAGATATAACCCCTCAAATACCACACTTTTCTAACCAACATGACAGCTGCTATAGGCCGCAATGTAAATGCCACGTCACGCAAAAGAGTAGAAATTCAAGCGTACAGACTATCAGAAAAGGAAAAAAAACATTTCGAGACGAGAATTTGTCTCAATATTAATTTTTAGCTGCTCTAATATGGCATGAAAGTAAAAACTCAGAAGGATCGACAATTCTCTAGTTTGAAATTTTAATGACGTCATGTGAAACCAGCATTAGATGTCACAGATTATATCAGAGTCAAGTGACGTTCAAGGGACATGACATACAGCGAAGCAGTATCTCCGGGCCAATTAATTATCCAGTTAGCAAACTCTTGCTGTAGTAATAGAGCTCACGAATGTTCGTATCATTACCGTCGTCTACATCGTCACATTCTCCCCCTCAAAAAACATTTCCTTTAAATTTGTTTTTATTATAAAAAAATAATAATAATAATAAAAATTATGATAATTTAAAAAAAATATATGTTTGACCACAATTTATAACAAACAGGATGCTCAAAATTACACAAACATGTAGTTATTTTCATTAACTGCCGTGATGCGTTAATACTTTTCCACATAAACCACTTCCTATATTTATTCATCTAATCCAAGACGTTATGATGATAAATGAAAAATTTCCGGTACACCTGTCCAGTTGTAATTTGCATTGGTGTAGGAAAAATTGGAAGAATAAAAAGTGTCATAAACTTTAACTTATGGAAACATTTTAAACCGTGGGTACCGACAAAAAAAATCTCAATTGGAAAAATTCAAGGCAGTCAGTGCCATGCAGTAAACAGTGAATTAAAAGACTATACCACATCTCCTCAAGTAAAAACAAAACATACAAATTGTCACAGTTTCGCGCTATAATTATAGTGAAGATTAATTTATTGCTGTAAAAGAAGAGTTGTAGGCCAATTCATTACATTAAAAATAAAGACAAAAAGTAGGTCAACCTTTTAAAGGATGGTTTTTAATGGTCTCTAACATTAAATGTGGTTAAGTGAACGTTATGCGATATCGTCAAATGTCTTTTACGGAGCTGAAATAATATTTTACCGCTCAAATCGGGCCGAATCTTCGTAGAATTGCCGTAACTCGTCAACCAAAAATCTAGAAAAAACAGGAGTGTAATACTCTCCGCTTTTTAGAATAGCGGCAACTAAACTGGCACTTTAACAAAGGGGAATTAATTCCGGCGAATGCGTCATTGAGTACATAGCATGAGATGGGTATCAATTTTTTTGTTTTTTCAGAAGAATATTAAACAAAATCAACCTTGTGTTGCACGCAGTACTATCTAATGACGGACAACCATGCATGCTGTATTATTTTGTCAGTGAAATTTACATACTAGAGCAGTTATAAGCTCTCTGTTAATTTGCTTCACTTCGAGTCATGTAGTGACTGATAGATCACCTCAGACTTTGGCAGAACTACATAACTTGTAAAATCATCATGAAAATAGGTAAATATATAAAGAAATATAAAGCCTGTTTTCACAGTAGAAAGTCTTGCTTCCCTTTGTCTAAAACTATATTTTATTATGTTGTGTGTGCCCAACTGGAAGAGCCATCCCACAACGAAAAAGAAAAAAAAAGTGGTACTAACAATCGAGCAATTAATGGGCTGGCCTCTTAAGGGATATACAATTTAACCAAAGCTTATACTGGCCATTCTCTATCCTAATCAATTGCCGCTTTCGAATATTTGACTGAGCTAGTGATTATTCTAGAAGTTAATCGAAGGATAGCATGCGAACAAGCTCTCAGGGGCGCTCTCGCGGCAAGGCGGGTAAAGGAATGAGACCTTGCAACTACGTCTCTGGAATTATAATATCTGCATCGAAAAAGTCGATGCGAAATGCTGATAGGCGGAGATGACATTAGTAATGAAGTCATTACCCTTGGCGCGTGTCGCGTCGATGTTTGCTTACATTCGCACTCGTTTCCACTTTCCTCTGATTGGCGGAAATATAAGAGCACAGTAGACGGGGAGCCACAAGGGAATTAGAGGCGTAATTCCAATCGCAAAGACGTAGTTGCAAGCTCTCCTTCCTTTTCCGGCCCCGCCGCCAGAGCGCCACTGAGAGCTTTCTTGCAGGCTTATCCTTTAAACAAACAAACAAAAATATAATATTTGACCACAATGTGTAACAAACAAGATGCTCAAAATTACACAAACATGTAGCTATTTCCATTAGTTGTCGTGATGTGTTTTTAAATTACCACATAAAGCAATTCCTATTTATTCATCTAATCGATCACGTTCTCATAATTAACTGACTAATGATAAACTTCCGGTTCACCTGTTCAGTTGTAAATTTCGTTGGTGTAGGAAAAATTGGAAGAATAAAAAGAGTCATAAACTTTAACTTATGGAAATGTTTAAACTGTAGTTAGGGAGAGACCAATCTAAATTAGAATAATTCAAACCAGTAAGTACCATGCAGTAAACAGTTATTTAAACTGAAGACCATACCCCATACCATATCTCCTCAATTGAAATACAACATATTAAGAATTGTCGCTGTTTCGCCCTATAATTACACTGAAGTTTAATTTACTAAGCCAATTCATTTCATGAGGAATAAAGACAATGAGCAAGTCAACCTTTTAAAGCATGGTTTTTAGTTGTCTCTAACATTAAATGTGGTTAAGTGGGCGTTACGATATATCGTTAACTTCCAGGCTGTTATGAAGCGTGAAATATTCGTCTCCTCTTCACAGTGATTGGCGGAAATCTGACAGCTCAGTTGACGGGGAGCCACAGGAAAACTGAAGGCGAAATTCATATTCCAAAGACGTAGTTGTAAGCTCTACTTCCTTTTCCCGCCCCGCCGCCAGAGCGCCCGGGAGAACTTGCTCGCAGGCTAATGGAGGGACTGCTGTTATTCTCCAGAAAAGCATTTGTAAAAACAGTGATGGTTGGGGGGAGGAGGCCTCGGTGTAAAATGGCCGTGTAGTAAGATATGACTGAGTTTTTGCATCACCAATTATCCCTTGTTTTTCTTCGTGGATATGCGCCTTTTCGCTTCCTTTCGCAACAAATAATTACAGCAAAAATTATCACTAAAAAGGCATCAGTTAATCTGAAAGGACAATAAGTAATTATTTTTAGCCAGTGTATTAAAAAGCGAGCCGCAAATGTTGTCAGACTAAATTGGCCTGTGTCTGGTTCCAGTCGTTCATAACACCGGCATTGTCTCCATTTTGTTGTTAAATTTTAACATAACTGGCATCGTGTCACTAACATACACCTTTGCTAACCTTTACTTGTAACATGCACCTTTACAACTAAACAAAATACTAATAATGATAATACTAATAATGATAATAACTATAATTGAAAGTGCATATTAATGAAGTACTGTCTAATTTTGATATACCAATAAGTACAGCTGTATGCCAATCAGTATAGGCAGTATATTAAACAGTGGCAAGTGCTTTGTGATCGAGTAAGAAACGCAAACAAGTCAGAATACATTAGCCCTTGCCTGGCTCCACTCGCTCATAACGCCGGCCGGCCTTCATTTTGCCGTTTTTACAAACTGCCAGCGTCCTTTTTAAAGAAGGTAAAAACAGTTTAATTCCAGTAGAATAAGTGAAGCTTCATAAGAGTTGAGATATGTCCAGGAAGGATCTTGTGAACAGAAATTGGCTAGCAAATTCTTTTCGCAATTTTCGCAAAAGAAATGATTCACCAGAAAATTTTGTGAGACAATCACTTGCAAATATCACAAGAGTTGCAAAATAACCAATTTAACAAAATTCTAGACTTAGAGAGAGAAAAGGCCAAAAAGGGCCCCGAAAATCCCGCAAAAGTAACAGCGCAAAAGTAACTAGGATTTTACTTGCTACCTAAAAACACCGAGTAACAAATACCTCAAAAATAGCAAGAAGAACAAATTCCACAAAATTCTAGACTTAGAGAAAAAACAGGCCAATAGGGGCCTCGCGAAGGCCTCAAATTTCGCAAAAATCGCAAAAGTAACAAGCAATTTCTTTTCTACCCCAAAACATCGGGTAACATAAATTCTTAATATTTTAAAGTGGCCACAGAACACCCACAAACCGGCTTGCTTTTAATTTTGGTAGCTAAATTTGAGCTTTTGTGAACAGTTTAATAACACAAGCGACCAGTTTACATTTTTCAAAAGGACTAACGGCTTTTATCAAACTTTATTTTTTTGGATTAGAATCCAATTTTGGTGATGAATCATGCGTAGGATTTTTGCCAATCAGAAACGGAGAAATATTTAGAATGAATAATAATGATCTTTCTGTAGCACTGACCAAAGTTTATTGTTCTTGCAGGTTACTGTAGCGGGTAACACAAACTCAAGGAAAAACAACACCAACAACGAAAATAACTCAGCATGGTTGTTTCATCATCCGAGTGCACTATCTGGTTTACAGTATTCACCGCCGAGTTTGTTGCTATAGTAACGGCGAACCTCCTTTCCATCATTCTTTTTATAAAGGACAGAAGCCTTCGTACTCGCAGCATGTACTTGGTTATAAGCTTAACCGTGGCTGACATGTTGGCTGGAGGTCTTTCCGGGAGCGTGAGTCAGCTGGATTTGCTTCGCAATTGTCACTTTGTAAATTTGTATTTAGTATATCTGAAAGTTAATATCGTTTTACGCAATATTTGGCTTTTCTTTCCTTTTGTCTCTCTGACAAACATTGCTGTGATTTCTTTAGAGCGATTTCACGCCACGTTTCTTCCATTTAGGCATCGACTTATCAAGAGATGGGTCTACGTGGTGGCAATTGTTGTTGTCTGGGTTTTTCCTGTTATTACATTAGTCATTCGGGATATAGAATGGATTCTGATTAGACATCACCTGTACTTGTGGGAATCACACTGTTGTTTATGTTTAATTGTTGCCTTTGTTTCTTACACGTCCATTCTCGTTAAGTTTCGATTTGGAGCTCATCCTCAGCGCCATTATGCAGCTGCTTTAAGACAAAGAAAACTGACTGTCACATTGTTTATAACAACTTTAGTATCTTTGCTGTTGTGGCTACCATACTGTATATATCTCTTTGTTGCCTGGTTAACTGGTATTCGTAACTACCGCATTACTTATCCAGAAGGTGTAAGTTGGGGTTATTTAATGCGTTTTTTGTTTTATGCAAACTCTCTTGTAAATCCCATTTTATACGCAGTCAGGATGCCGGACTTTAAGAAAGCTCTGCTCTCATTTTTCAGATGTCATCAAAGAGAAAATGTTGCTATGGCACTAAATCGTTACTAAGAAGGGGGGGGGGGGGGGTATGGACAAAATGATAATAGTAATATTTGCTAATATCACTAACAATTAAGTGACCACAATATGAGTTTAAACACTACAAAGTGCAAAGAAATGTTTATTAAGTTAATTTCATGCAGAATCATAACTTTGTATTGACAGCCATCATTATTGGCAATACCTTTGTGGATCGCGTTCCCATCTGTAAACTCCTCTGAGTGTATATCAGAAACTATCTATGGTGGAACTATCACATCGATTAAAAATTTTTAGAAGGCCTCAAAGCGCCTTTTAGAAAAGTGTACAGTATGTAAATGCTTAGTAATAATACATATGTATAGCATTGTTAAATGGTATAATTTTTGAAGCTTGTATTTTATCCCTACAATTCCGTTTTTTAAATGCAATGGTGATTATTAAACAGTTTATCATATTATTATTGTTATTATTATCATTTTTATAAAATATAGTGCACCTTGTAAATCGCTATGAATTAAGAGAAGTTGAAGAGACTGTTAATGTATGTATACACAGAAGCAAAGGCTACAGTAGCCTATATTTGGAGGAAGTGTCAGAACAAATAAAGATTAGACAAGAAATCTTTAAAAAGTGTTTTCAATTGAGAAATCAGCCTTTTAGATATGGAAAACCGAATTTCGAATTTTTCAATGAAAAAGCGAGGTGGGTTTCATCCGCCCTCGAGGTGAGAAAATGCCCCCACCCAACATCTCTTTTAAGTTCGACATTGGCTTTCTTATCACGGTTGGCATCAATGAGTTTAACGATGTCCACAGAGTGAGAGAAAAAAAAGCCTTTATTTTAGCATTGCTAAATTAAAACAACTTTTCAAAAGAAAAACAAACCATACATTAAACTGAACTTGTACAACTATATAGCACTTACAGCGTAAAAGAAAACCGAAAAAGAAGAAGAGAATAGAAATAAAAACGTCCCTCTGATTTAAGCCCATCTGATCGAGTCCCTTTTTCTGCAGTGGAAGCTCTTGAAGCTTTGAATCTGAATTCTAGGCCACACAATTGTCGGAAAACTCAAATTTCGAGACTCCCGAAGGTGTCGTCCCGACTAAAGCACGAGTTCCAAGCAAGATATGAAACCTTGCTTAATTACCCCCTCTCGCCCCCACCCCTGGTCGATTTGAAAAATTTTGTTTATAAGCTGCAATGTTTTGATATGAAATTTGAGTTAAATTTCCAAAGAGTTATTATTGCTATTGCTCTGAAAATCACTGAAAACAAGGTTACCATGCAGAGCCAGCTTGTTACTCTTGAACATAAATAAACATTTTGTTCGCAGTCTGGGTGCCACTCGTGCTCGTGAAATTTAAGCCTCTGACGTACACGCAAATTCAAACGGTCGTGACTAGAATGGATGCTCCAAAATCAGGTATCCGCTCGGAGACTGGAAATGAATAAAATTATTTTTCGGCAAATCGCTCCGACTCTTTACGACCTTGTTGTGTTGAAAGACTAATACCCCCTCTATGGTACGTTTACAAAGAGGGTACAAATACAGTTAAGGTCAGTTAACCATCTTGTAATTTTATGGGTTAGTTGATTCCAAGTGTTAACAATAGTAAAAAACACATAAGGGACCTGTCATTTATTAGAGGCGGGGGAGGGCTGGTGCAATTGGGGGGAGGGTCATTAAATTTTATGTAGCCAAAAAGGGGAGGGTCACCAAAAATTTAAGCTGGGCTTTGGGGAGGGCCATACCATTTTTAGCAAACATTGCTGTTCACTTAAAATAAAAATAAATCAACAAATAAAATATATTATTTAACAAACAAGTCCCTTGCACAGTAAGCATTTTAAACTTTCATAATGATCAACCTGAACTACCCAACAACCCAACATGTACGTCTTTTTCTTGATTTATTTTTCAACAGCAACACACTGCGAAACATGTCTTTGCATTGATCAAGTTTCTCATTAAGATATTTCAATTCACTGTTTACTCTTTTTTTAGCTTCATCAAGCCTTGTAATAACAGCTTCATCAAACGATTTAGAATACTCTTCTCCTCGTATAAAATTACCAGTCTTTGAGTGAAACAGGGTGTTCAGGTGTGCTTTAATGCATCTATCCATATCTAATATGTTCTCTAGTAACTCACTGAGCTTCATAATGTTCGCCCTCAGTATTAACTAATCAGCTGGGACAAGAACATAATCGGTTGTGTAAAATTTTCCAGCAGCACCAGGATTGTTCGTGCTCAATATTGCTTCAATGCATGAGGTGATCTTAGATACCTGTTCCTGAATGTCGTATTGGCGCCTCACTTCATCACAAGGTAAAAGTTGATCTCTTTTAATAATCCCTGTCATATCTTTTAGTGTGGGGAGGGTCATAACTATTTTGGGCCATACAAGGGGGAGGGTTACATTTTTTTCTGCAAGAAATTGGGGGAGGGCATGAAAAAAATTCACAGGTCCCTAATTTACTTCAGGTCATACTTCTTGTAGCTTGGTGATCACTATTACAAGCTCAAGTTTCTAAAAAAAAAAATGGTCCTGCAGATTGTATTAGTGTAGTGTCTCTGTGTAGCTCTGATATAGGACCTGGAGCCTACAGTGGCAGATCAGAACCTTCAGATAAGAAGAGGGGTGGGGCAGGGAGGGGGGGGGAGAATTCTCACCAGACCTTAAGGTGGCGGGAAGGAACCACTCATTCAGACCTTAAGGTACGGAGGAGCTCAATCTAGAAAAGAATTTTCTTGGCACTGTTGTCCTCAATTTGATCTAGAAATATGGAGGGCCGGGCACCTCCCTAGATCTACTGCTGGCCTCTGCCAGCCCGCCCATGTTCACCTGCTATCTTTTTACATTTACTAGAAACTCTAGTATCAATTCAAATTATTTATCCCAAATATTAGGATTTTTGTAAAATTATTTATAGTTGCTTTTTTGCACTTGTATTTTGTTTTGTTTTGTTTTCAAATCCTAGGAGCCTCATTGTCACCAAAACTCTCCGCCTTCGATACCCTATTCCACACTGAACTTTCTGACAACAGTCCTCAGCCAAGTGGTACCATCATGGTGTTGAAAAGTGTGGAAATAGATCCTGTTGATCCTGGGATGAATTCTTTTTCTTTTTCTTTTTCTTCCCCCTTCCTCCACTCAAGGGGGGAGGTGGGGAAGGCGTTTTCCTTCCCCTCCCTGTGACCTATTACCTATTTCCTTGACTGCCTTCTGAGCTCCTGATGAGACAAGACCTTCAGCATTAAGCTGGTTATGGGCTATTTTTTTGTTTTTCACTCAGTATGGTGAGCTTATCATAAATTTAAAATGGAATAAAAATGATCATGCAGGTATATCCTATACCTGCCAACTCTCACGCCTTAGGCGTGAGTCTCACGCCTGCGGGTTGAAAACTTCGATCTCACGCCCGCTCACGCCTGCGGACCAATTTCTCACGCCTGATTGAAAAATGTGAGTTGCTGCCGTCTTGCTTGACACAATTTCCAAAAATATGTTAACTCAGACCCATGTAAGGAACGAAAACCATGTGTAAAATGAATAAATGTCAACACCTTCCTCGCGATCTCTGATTTTGTGGATAAGCGTTTTCTCGATAACTTCACCTTCGGCAGACTTCGGACGTCTTCGGAAGACTTCGGACTTCTTCGGGAATCTTCGGAAATGATCGTGTCGTTTTCAAAAATCCCAGCACTCCCAGGATAAAAATCTCACGCCTACATCTCAGAAAAAGTTGGCAGGTATAATATCCACGTAAGAATGTAAGAATGCTTGTGAGGAACAGAGAAACCAGTTGGAGAAAGAAATGAAGAAATGAAGAAAATTGGAGAAGACTTCAAGAGAAATAGCAAATAAAATGAAAAAAAAAAAAGAAAAAAAGAAAAAAGAAAACAGTAAAAAAACAAACAATTTTCATTGAGGCCAAGCAGTTGGCTGCTCAGTTGCATGTCTGGGTAGCTTGACCATTTGGTTAATAAAATTCTCAAAACCACAAACAAACCACTCTAGGAATTTGATAAAATGTGTAAAAAAAATTGTTTATTACTTTTATAAAAATAAAGTTGTTTGTTTACAATTCTACAACCATTTTTTCATTTCTTCCTTTTCCCATAATTCTTTCCTCTGTTTTACTTTCCTCTTACTCTTTCTCCACTTCCACAATGTACTTTTATGTTCCCTCTATACCTGGGGTGGAAAGTCACCTGAAAATTTGAAATTAGCCATGCATTAAATAAAGCTTCCATTATAATCATTCTTTCAGGAAATAAAGCTGCTACTTTGGCGATAATTCTAAAAAGCACTGTGTTCCACGATACAGTGCCTTGATTCAGCAAAGAAGCCTTGACCCTTTTGTTTTAAAAGTTAAAGATTTTCTTTTGGTAGCAGAGAAAGGACCCCAGTTCAGTGCATTACAAATAATTATCACCTACAAAGTTATCTATCATCTAAATTAAAAAGGAACAACCAAATCATTTCCTTGTGGTACCTGCCTAATAACAAAATGAATAACTAAAATACTGATAAATAAATAATAATTATTGAAGTAGGGTATATCCAGGCCGTTTTAGCTTAACAAAACAAAAACACAAGGTAATTAAGTCATTCTCATTTCTATTTTTGTCAAAAAATGGAATTTAGGACGTATTTTGTTTATTGTCATACATTCTCTTATAAATTCAAAGTCCAACAAACTCCTTCAGAGTTTGGGCTACCTGTGGATGGGGCAACATTTCATGACAGAATGGACAGTAAAGGGGCTGCATTTTCATTACCTTCAATGTGACTGGAAATTACAAAGGTTCAGACAGCAGATTCAGGAATACAAAATGACTAACTTGGAATCACATAGTTTACATTTGCCAAAAGTAGCTAACATTGGGCCTTTTTGTCATAGAAAGGACTGTAAAAGGATTTGGGTTCTGGTTGGCTAATTGTGCCAGATACCCAGCGCACCAAAAGGTTGACCCGAGTATCCCACAGGTTGTGAGGGTCACTTTGGTTTTTATAATCTCATAAAGTACCCATTCTTCTCACACTAAACTAAACAGCAACTTACCACTTAAAAGTGAAAAAAAATCAACCATAATATATAAGAAAACAGAAATACTTTATGTTGAGCCATAAATTTAACAACTGTCTGCTATCCCTTGGGGGGGGGGGGGGGTACTCCCTTATATGGCCTCCATGGGGATGTGCCGCTGGACAGGGTATGGTTTTCGTCCTCTCTGTCCTGAACAGGGTCTATAGTTTGGCACAAGTCTGTCCTAAACAGGGTATACAATTTCCTGCAAGTCTGTCCTAAACAGTGTGCATGATTTGTGCGAGTCTGTTCTAATTATAAACAGGGTGTTTCATGCATTATTGATTTCGTCTTAGTGCAAATGTTTGCAGATATTTAGTACGTCATCACCCAAAGTATTTACTGGAATAAATATAAATGTTATTGTTCTTGGCACCCTTGTCTAAATAAGATAAGTACAAGTTGACAGGTTTGCTTGATAACCTTGTCCCCATCTGAGGGAGTTGTTCTATCTGGGTACTAAAGTTGAGGGTGTTATCCTAAACAGGGTATGGGTTTCAAACCCTCAGCGGCCCACCTACACCCAAATTCCCAAATGCTTGCCTTTTGGGGCACCCTTTTTATTTTGGCTATCAAGATTTTAAAAGCTAAGCTTCAGACTTTTCATTCCCACGTTTTAATGCGGGAAAGTTAGGAGAAATGCTGCAGCTGATTTAAGTCACGCAACACGCTTTAAGACCGCATGACTTGATGTTTCTGTTATCTTTTTTTCTTCTATTGTCTCCAAAACAATAACGATGTTTCAGCAATTTCCACCTACAAATAATAGGACACATTTGATTGACAGAAAAATTTGCATTTACTAGCGACGCATTTCTACAGGCGCGGTTCCGTAATGGGCCAAAACTTCCATATTTTGCCATTCTTATTCTGAAGTATCCACCTTATTCTGAGCTATCCAAACGGATACTTTACTATGAATAAGCTTTACACGGCAGTCGCGGTAGTGGTACTGTAATTAAACAGACATTGTTTGCTCCTTGCACTAAATTCTTACAAAGAACGTGAAAAACAACTAACCTCTATGTAGGCTTTGATCCATATTTTGGAGTAACCATTCTCATGTTAGCCTTCTTCCGTCTTTGTAAACTTATATCAAGAGTCGGAGCGATTTGCCGAAAAATAAGTTTATTCAGTTCCAGTCTCCGAGCGGATACCTGATTTTGGAGTATCCATTCTAGTCACGACCAAATTCAAACCCCTATCGTGGTACAAGGGGGGGGGGGGGGGGGGAAACCCCACCCTCTAGAGTTTTCGTTTTGTGGCAGTATTGCGAAACGATTTTATTTTCAGTGGAAAGCCTCTTATCTTCTCTAAAAGACGAGGCATATTTTATGGGTGGTGGGGCAGTGGCGGCCTGTGACTTCACCAGCAATGGTTGCCATCTTGGCCACCGTCTTGGATTTCACCAAGAATTAGAAGTCAGGTTAAAGCCGAGAAATGGTGATTTTTGTTGTGCTTGACATGAAACATAACACACAAATAAGCACTTTGCATGATTTTAGCCACAATAATATATACTTTTATTGTTGAAAAAAGTTGAAAAAACATTACTTGTACTTTCACTCAAAAATGGCTTGACCACCTCCTACTTATGAAGTCATATCTCGTAGCCCTAGAAACTGACCATTACCGAACTTGACTCAAAATGCGCCTGTTCGATGAACGAACAGCCACTGAACACGTCAGGTGCTGATGTTTTATCCTCTAGGAGAAAACTCAGCAAAACCTTACGGGGGTGGCATCAACTCCCACTTGCACCTCCGAAGGTTAAAATTACGGACTCATCTTTTATCTTACGAAGTCGCTGCACTTCGTGCAAGTGCATGACAATAAGCCGAATCTGTTACCCCTCGACCTTCAAGTTAATTTTAAAAAAAGAGGAAGACTGAAAACATGGGCGATTGAATTTTCATTACTTGCAACCACGAAATTATTATTTGTTGCTCAAAAATGCCAAAAGAAAATATCAACTGAAATGGTTGCATTTTTTCCACTTGCTGCAACAATATGATATATGCCACGTAATCTTTATATTTGTGTTGTATTACAAATAGGTTATCGCCATGGCCAATTTCTCGATATTCGTCCCACTGATCTATCACATACCAATGACTTGCGGCGTTTTGCCTAGCTTTTCTAATAAAACTTTTTATCGCTATGGCGGCCATTCTGAATTAATGAGATTTAAGGAGTGTTATAGGATTCCCAGGGGCCATGTGCACGATTTGATATACTCGCTCCCTATTTACGCGCGCTTTTCGGACCAATCTTCTTTAAGTTTTCCAAGGAAAAGATTGTAATGGGAAAAAAAGATCGTTGTTCCGTGTTTGGATGTAATAATGATCGCCTTTTTCCCGAGAAATATACAGTGAAGTTCTCTTTTTGCTCAGAAAGCGCGCGTAAAGAATAAGCGAGTGCCCCCTGGGGATACCATAAGTAAAGGTAAAGGCGCACACGAGCCAAAGGCCTACAGGGACGGAGCTTCTTTCCAGTTTAATTCCGTGGCATTTTGGATGGGATGAAAGTCCATTGCAGGGTTACCCCCCAGCAGTATGTCGCCGGTGCCCATTTATACACCCTGGTGAAGAGAGACAAACTGGAGTAAATTTCCTTGTCTAAGGAAACAACGTGGCGGGCGAGGCTTGAACCCTGGACCTCCAGATCCAGAGTTCGAGATGTTAACCGCTCGGTTACATACCATAATGCTCCTTATATCTAATAAAAACAATATGGCTGCCTTATTGGCAAAAAGGTCTATTTTGATCCACCGCTCATGATAGCGTGCCTCCTCTGGCGGGAAAAACGTGGTAATAATAACATCCCTGATCTCGGAATAAAGGCAAAACATCAGCTGGGTGAAAGTAATCTTAACTATATCAGTGGACTTTAACATGATGTTATTAAGATTAATACAATGATGTGAATGCTACGCGCGCTGTGATTGGTCATTGCCAATGATCTAACAGAGTACAGATACATGGATGACGTCAGGCGAAACTTGTTTTCTTAGTTTGTTTTGTTCAACATGGCGCACGGTTTTTAATATGTTTCTGAGATTATTTCGGATTAAAGCAAGTGAAATCCTCGAAAAATGTTCAACAGGAGCTATTTACAGAAAAGAAAAATGGAGAAACGGGGACAAAAAGAGCACTTGACTACTTTAGAATGCCTAAACTATAAGAAATCTCTCATCGCTATGAGAGACTCGCCGTTTTGCAAAATGTTTTAGCCATTATTCGGCTTTGAGCAAGGAAGGACGTTGAAAAACGTTTCGAAGAAACTGTATACAATTAAGATAAAGAAAAAAAAAAGAAAGAAACAGAGACGAAGAGTAGCGCTTGGGACTTAAAAAATCCCTAAACTAGCACAAATCCTCGAACAGTCAAGCGGTACGAGGCAGGTATGTGTATTGGTCTTTTTTTCTTTTCTGATCATTGTATAAAACAAATAGATTCCATGTTGCCGTGCGTCTGTTCAGTAATAGATCACAGAGGACGTCGAAATGTGGTAAAAACATCAGTGACACACTCGCCTGCGGCTTGTGTGCCACTTCATTGTTTTTGCCACATTTTGACGTCATCTGTGATCTATTATTGAACTGACGCACGGCAACATGGAATCTATTTGTTAAGTAGACTGCGGATCGTTAGACCACCCTGGTAACTTATATTCTGCTTCAGGGGGGGATCCAGGAATGTTTTTAGAAGGGGGTGCTCTCGTCTCTTGCTCTACTTCAACACCAATAAACCACATAGTTTTTTTTTTTTTTTTTTTTTTTGCAGAATACCAGTTGTATTAGAAAACCGCAGGTCATCTCAGGGGGCGGGGGATGGACCCCCTGCACCCTCCCCATAGATCCGCCCCTGGGCTTTTCCTGGTTTTACAGCTCTTTACTGACCTGAACCTCTCTTTCCTAAAGGATAAAATATCAGCACCTGACGTTTTCAGTAGCTGCTCATCCCTCGAGCACATTATGAGACAAGTTTAGCGATGGTCAGTTGCTATAATGACAAGATGTAACGTAATAAGTAGCTGGTGGTCAGGCCAATTGTAATTGTATGTAATTTCATTTTTAAAATTTGGCGACTCCCTGGAGACCTCTTTCTTTCCTTTTCCTTTTTGTTTTTTTGTTTTTTTTTTCTTTGTTTTCTTTTTTTGTTGTTGTTGTTCTTTTTGTTTTTGATGATATTGACATGAAGAGCATGATGTTTCCTTTTTTTAAGAGAAAAGCTCTAAAACTCAGAAATAATTAACTTTTGAGTAATAATCGGTGAAGCATATGAGTGCGAGCAGAGTAGCATTATTTTTTAATCAGAAGTAACGTACTATTGAGACGCAAAGGAGGCCAAGAGTGAAACAGCTTTTTCTTTAAATTATGAAGCGGTTCAGTAATTATCTCTATTTCATTACTTTGCCTGAACAAGATCTAAAGAACAGATGTTTTTATCTTGGTGGTCAAAGAGAGAGCACCTCTTAAAAAGAGTTGATCTTATTGGTTAATACTCTGGTAACATGTTTTTTTGTTTTTTTTGTTTTTGTTTTGTTTTTTTTCTCCAGATTAATTGATGTTATCTTCGGTCTAAAGAAGTTTACCACCCTGCTTCTCGAAAGAATCACTTACCTGCTACATGTAGAAGAAAAAGGTAAAAACTAAATAGTCATGTTTTCTTTATATTTCGCAGGTTTATCTTAGGCTATCAGGGGCGTAACCAGCCCATAGACCTGTAGGCCTGGGTTTACAAATTTTTAGTTCGTTCACTCTATCGCTTGTAATGAATTATGCCTCGTCGGGGTGAGCTAAAAAGGGTAAGAGCTCAAATTGTTGGTGAGGTCAGCGCGAGCTAGTCTTACGAGCAGTTTTTTAGGATATGTAGAAATGAAAGTCAGCCATGCCTACAACCAACGAAAAGCTAGTTACTCCCCTGGCTACAGTTCTCCAGCCTACATTTGTGGGTGACTGCTTCAACTTCAAGCGGTTTATTATCGACAGCTGCCATAAAAAGGGCAGAAAATTTTACTCCCACCCCTTCTTCTCCAGATATCATAGTGTACTACCGTGTGTTGCTCCAGACAGGCCAGCTTACTATCAAATAAAGAAAGTTCAGTATGCTTCGGATCTCCTGTTGCTATTCTGAAAATTTTGACTTCGGTTTACTGAACCAAGGCATGCGTACAACAACCGTAACCGCAGGATTTCTACGGTCGAGATTTATGTCCTCAGAGTCTTCCGTAACGTTTTCCCGTTGACCAACAAAAAGCTAGAGGACACGTACAGGACGCTGGGTACGAGGTTGAGTGTCCAGTATCAAGTTTAACACATTTGTTGATTAGACTCCACGCTAGTAAGCGTGAAATTTCACATCCGCTTACACCAATGGACCCATATCGAAAAAACCCTGCTCTGAAATCAAATATTGGCTACATTTTTAAGGTACCCTAGTATGATATAATATATATAATTGAACATGACTATTAAAAATGTGTGCATGGACTTATACGGATCAATTCCTTTGCCTCAAATGTGGCAATTTTTGACGAAAATTATATTTATTTTGAACATTTGCCCTAAAATCACAACTAGATGCATGGTAAAGAGCAGCTGGTGATTAAGAAAAGCTTGAAAAGAATGTTTGATATTGACGCTGTATTCGATCACCGATATGAAAGAGGTATTTGCGGTAAGGAAAATTCAAGAATTTTAAAGGTTGTTCTTGCAGAAAATCCCTAAAGAGGACGGCATGCATGTCTCTAATAGGTTTAGACCTTTCCAGCATTTCCAAAATTGATGAAAAACGAAACGACTTTATGCCTCTCAAAGCAAACGTAAGGTTAAGCAGACCTAAAGCACAACAACATATTCTAAGGATTTGAATAAGACTGAACTTGCATAACGGCTCAAAATATGTTTCAATGGCTTTAGGAAGCTTAATTTTGGAAGGTTTTTTGATTAATGTTTAAGATATGTGCTCGCAAGCCTTGGAGGTGGTCAAGCCAATCATGAATTGTCACAACTTTAATAATACTACTGTCCACGATCATTGGGGGGTAAAATGACTTATCTTCTTTTGTCCTAAACCATTTGCTTTAGCTTTGCTTTAAGATTAATTCATAGTCGCCAACCACTTTTTGGCTCAAACAGATATTGACGTCAACTTTAGAACAGCAGTAACACGGAGACTGGTCGGGACTTTTTCCGGCATAAAACAGTCAGAAGAGATAAAAAGGGGCTAGCAATTCGTTAATATGAATGAGGAAAAGTACCAGACATGATACTAGTATTTTGAGTGATTTTTGGGAATTTGAAGACGTTCACCGTCTCTTCGTTAGTGTACCTCGTCTGATAAAAGAAAGCAAAAGACGACAATTTGCCGTGATAAAGGTAATAGAACGTTTATTTAGCATTGATCCATGCAGATGTTTAGTTAAATATGGCTAAAAATAAAAATAAAAAAAGATAAATAAAAAAGTTAAACTCAATACACCTGTTTTAAACTCACAAACGGT
This sequence comes from Porites lutea, assembly GCF_958299795.1. Lineage (NCBI taxonomy): Eukaryota > Metazoa > Cnidaria > Anthozoa > Scleractinia > Poritidae > Porites > Porites lutea. Next base: position 32,934,241 of record NC_133201.1, read on the forward strand.
TACACTTAAAAATTAAGTGGGTCCCTGTGTCACTCGGCCATTTCACTCTGATTTTACATCATACTAGGAATGGTTTTCTACCTACACTTGCTAAGCCGCGGATGGAATGGGGAAGACGGACTACGTATTTTAGAGCTTTTGACGATTGGGCTTTCCTACCTATTGAACTTAAAAGACCAATTCCGGACATGAGTTTTAAAAGAAAGTTGGAAAGGTTTTTAGGTAATTCTTCTTAAGTTTAGCTTTATGTACCTATTTTTACATAGTTCTTAATTTTTATGCAACTCATTTTAATAATTCATTTTAGGATTTTTATTTTAGTTTAAGTGTTTTAATTTTCATAGAGGACCCTCCTGAAACCACTCTTGGTGATGGAGGCCTCCTCTTGAAATAAGTATTATATTATCATTATTCTTACCCTTTTTTTTTCTTTTTCTTATTCTTATTCTTATTCTTATTCTTATTCTTATTCTTATTCTTATTCTTATTCTTATTCTTATTCTTATTCTTATTCTTATTCTTATTCTTATTCTTATTCTTATTCTTATTCTTATTCTTATTCTTATTCTTATTCTTATTCTTATTCTTATTCTTATTCTTATTCTTATTCTTATTCTTATTCTTATTCTTATTCTTATTCTTATTCTTATTCTTATTCTTATTCTTATTCTTATTCTTATTCTTATTCTTATTCTTATTCTTATTCTTATTCTTATTCTTATTCTTATTCTTATTCTTATTCTTATTCTTATTCTTATTCTTAGTGGCTTGCATTCAAGGTAGATAGATTGTATTCAAGTCCATCCTTATTTTCAAGGAGAATACAAAAATTCATTGATTGAGATTGACTGATTTTTTTAGTCCAAGTTTATGCATCTCGTTTAATTTTTACCCAATAATTGCGAACGGGCGTCCTTTAATGTCTCTTAATAACTTGTTTACCCAGTAGGTAATCGTATCAGATTACCACGGCGAGCATGATTGTTTTGAACTGTGGTGATAACTTTGTAACTAATAATAGGCCCAGCATACATTAGGAAAGCGAGCAATTGAGCATAGAAACATTTCATCAAGAGAAAAGTTTATTTTAGACGCAAGGCCCAGAAAGCAACCGGCATTTCTTTCAACTATAATGCGACTCAGTAATTATCTCTTATTTAGTTTGCCTGTGCGATAACACATCAAACCTTAAAAACAACTCATCCCCCCTGGAATTCACCAGGCTACCCCAAATGCATACCAGCTAGCTGATAGCTGTGTCACAACATGACTAAACACAGCTTGACAAAAGCCCCCTTCAATTTGAAGGAGACACTGAGCTTTATAAAATTTCAGTAAATCCACAGTCCAGCACAACCAGGCTCTTTAAAACATCTCCACCCCAAGTTTTGTAATGGCCAGTTGCTATGGTTACGAGATATGACGTCGTAAGAAGCAGGTGGTCAAGCCAATTTTGGGTGAAGATACATGTTTTTTCAACTTCTTTCAACGATAAAAGTAAATCTTGTGGCTAAATCATGCAAAGTGTTTATTTATGTGTTATTTTTATGTAAAGCACACAAAACTACCATTTCTTGCGGTTTTAACCTGATTTCTAGTTCTTGGTAAAATCCAAGATGGCGGCTAAGATGGCGACCATTTTTGGTGACGTCATAAGCCTCCAGCGCCACCACCTATAAAATATACTTCATCTTGTTAAGAAGATCAAAGACCTTCCACTAAAAGAAAAATCGTTTCAAAATACTGCAACATATCAAAAACTCCGGGGAGGGGTTCCATCTACCCAACCACTGCCTCTAGTACCACGGTGGAGGTATGAATTTGCGTGTACGTCTGAGGGTCCAAAAGAGCGACCCAAAAGTAATTTACATGATACGTCATTTCAATGATCGCCGAAAATAAATCGCACGCTCATCACAAGATCCATTTGCATACAATGAAAGTTTACAACACTCGACCATCGCAATTAAGATACTCATTTTTTTCCCCGACCACTCAGTAGTGTTCACTTGTTCCAAACTAATCAACGCTTTCAAGCGATAGAATATTAATCTTTCCTAAGCATTCTCCGCAAAATATGCGTGGCTTCGATCACGCAACGATTCTTAGTCCCTAAGTTTCCACGGTCTCCGCAAGTAACGCCTGGCACAATGGCCCCCTATTTGTGCACAAAATACGACGAAAAATCCTGGAGGGAGGTACTTCCAGAAAAAAAATTGGGTGGGGGTGAGCGGCACGCTTCCTGAAGCCCTTACTGTATTTCAGACCAAAATCTAGGATTTTCCCTACACTATTTAAGACCTGATCAAAAATTTGGTACCCTATTTCAGACCTGAAGCCCTGGAGCCCGGCGCGTAACAAGCTTTTACGGCACGTACACGGTAGTTGGCGCAAACATTATAAGGGAAATCGACTTATCGCCAATTACAAATGATGAAGAAGTAGCTAATAGGTCTAAAAAACATACCCAATTCAAGACTAGAGTGCACAAACCATACCCTATTTCAGACCAAAATGGCTAAAAAAACAGTACCCTTTAGCGCCGCACATACCTATTTAAAGAAAACGTTTTCCGTGTTTGCATAGCCTGATATAAACACGAGAGGGGCTGGGAGAATTCGAGACAGTTATGCAAATCCGAGACGAAGTCGAGGGTTTGCATAACTGTCGAGAATTCTCCCATCCCCTCTCGTGTTCATATCAGGCTGTGCAAACGCAGGAAAAAAGTTTTCTATTACTTTTATAAAATAACTTTACCGAGAGAAAAACTCAAAAACTCTTAGTTATCGTACTGATTAAAACAGAAATTCTTACCAGTCCCAAAGTCTTGTACACGAAGTCTTGCACGCGTAATCAGTTCTTGTTTTGCAAAAAGATGCTTTCCAAAATACGTATTTTTCTCGCTTAAATGTGAGCTTTAGCGAAAAAAATTGACACAGCTTGTTTATAAAGATTTTCCAAGTTTCAGCCGACGAAGGAATGGTTAAATAAAGTAACCTTGTCGAGTTTTGAAGTCAAAAACGTTTTCAAATTCGTGCTTACGTGATTAGCGCGCGAAAAGCAAAACATCTTGACGTTACAACCATGTTTACACACTCTCATGTAAACACGCCTCTCGGCCAATCAGAGCGCGCGTACTATCTTACCTATTTTATAAATAGCTTATATAAGGGGCGAATTGCAGATTATGAGTCTCGCTGCTTACGCAAGCGAGACTGACATCACTGCTTATGCAAGCGAGACTGACAAGCGAGCAATTTACATTTTTTAAAGAAACTAACGACTTTATCAAATTTTATTTCAGATCTCTCCCCAAGTATTCGTCTTTTCCTGCAACGTAGTTGATAGCCGTCTCCTCCTCTACTAACAACGAAAAACAGAGGGCGTCTAAACCGGTCCCCAGTTCATGAAGGTAAGCCAGCCGGTGCTTCACTTCTTAGGGCTGAGTTTCGTTACATCAATACTACAAGCTCCATGAATATACAAAATACACTATCGAAGTTAAAAATGTGGCTCAGTTAGACGAAAGTGTGCCTGGGAGTGTTCAAAAAGTTTTTCTCCTTTGGAGGACAGATTGTTAGACTTTTATTTTAGTCTTACTGACGTCAAGTAGAGATCTTTTACAGGAAATAACCGAAGCGAGATTAGCTCAGTCTGTAGAGCGCTTGAATGCAGAGCAGGAAGTCGCGGGTTCGATTTCCGGGGCCGGACCAATACTCAGGATCTTAAAATAACTGACAAATGAAGGTACTCCCTTTGCCTTGCAAACGGGTAGACTTTCGTGTGGCTCGGATGACCACGTAAAATGGAGATCCTGTCTCCTGTAGGAGACGTAAAAAACAGTGTCCCCAATTAGTACTTTCGTGCTAAATACATTGACAGTCAAGTAAGGTGCATTTTTATTATAAACCTTGTTAATGCAGTTACAAACTTTAAAGGCTACTTTGGGTCGACCATGAGGTTTAGCTTGTTTCTATATACAAATAAAGAAAAAAAACCGTTCCCATCTATATCGCTCTGTTTTTGACGCCAAATGTCGTCTGTAAAAAGCACCTTGATGTTATGCTTGATAAAACCTGTCTGTTTGTTAATCCTTCTGTTCTGATCATGAAAACAACATATTTATCTCGTTCATCTAACATGTTTAAGGTGTCTTTACTTATAATTGGGGCAGAAACTATTCGAATTATGTAAAAAGTACAGAGAAAAAGCAAGACTGGACGTGTGTTTCATGTACTCTTATTTTTCTCCTTATCAATTTTACAGACAATTAGAAGCCATATTACAATTGACTTGCGTTTGAGGTTTTGCCTAAAAAGGTTTTGCATACAGTGTATTTGCAGTTTCTTTTAAACACAGAGGAAATTCTAGGATAGGATATCTTTGAAAGCACTTGTTAATCACGAAAGAGTCCAATCAACAGATCTTGAACCCGGCACTGCATCTTGTGAAAAAGTGAATTTCGTCCTTTGTAAGGGTACAGATTTTGAGAGAGTCGAGGTACACAGGAAGTTGAGTAAGGGGTTGAACAACGGTTTATTCCTGCGCTTCTTAGTTCTTCTAAGTTCCAGGATTTTCTAAGATTCAATAAGATTTTCTAAGCGAAATTAAGCTTACAAAGTGTCTGTATTTAAACTAAACTATTAAGTTCAGTAGTTTCTAAGACAGGTCAGTGGTATTCTTATGCGTAATAGGTATATAGGTAAAATAGGTGTTAGGAGGTGGTAGAACTGATAGAACAAAAGATACTGAAGTAAGTAGAATTCAGTTTGTGGGAAAAATTTGCAAAACTGAAAATATTTCTAGAGCCAAATTCCTATTCAAGAAGGTAAAACGGTGGTTTGCAAGAAACCAAATTTTCCTAAGATTCTGTCGAAAGAAACCCTAGTTTGAAAGTAGCAAAGTAGGTAAAATTTAGCTGAAAATAGCTCAACTGAAAACAAAGAACTAAAAGGGTGTTAGGTCGCGTGAACCCAACAAGATTTTAATGAGCTAAGGAAATCTGACTATGATTCAAGTTTGGAAACGAAAGCGAGAACTATCTTCAGGTTTTAATAAACGAACTTCGTCTACAGAACACGCTTATTTTCCCATTCCACAGCTCAATACATATACTAAGGGAAGTTATTATTTCTATCATCGAACTTGTTTCTATAATGATTCTTACGTAAGCTATCCTCAGTTAAACCAGTTTAATTGCGAAAGACTGAAACCACACTAATCTTATGATGTTTCCTACAATTAACCGTGCGTCCAACTTCTATTTTTTGATTGATCCCAACACCAATAAAGAGGTCGGTGAATAAATCTTTAGCCAAAGACTTAACTAACTAGCAAAGGTTTGCTAGTAGAATCTAAAGTGTATTCAGCTGTTCAACAGCTTGTAAACACCACCCTTTGTCCCAAAAAACAAAAGATATTTGAGATATGACGGAACTTTTGATTTCCGAACCTACCTAAAAACAAACTTTTTTATATATTATATATCCCTGAATAAAGGTAAAATGCCCAACACCGAAATAAATAGAATAAACTGAATAAATATTAATGATTACGAAGATAAGCGCATACAATAAAGCAGACTGAGCAAAAACGTACCCTGGCATATTATTCCCCCCTTTCAAGTGTCGCCTCCCGGCGACAAAAATATGAATGAACTTAAGCAGACTAAGCGCAAAAACTAACGAATACAGTAACAATAAGTATAATAGTTTCAAAAGTTTCCGTCATTGAGAGGAGAAACTTGTTAGAACTAGACATGTTTCCCAGACATGTTAGGCGCCACCGAAATCATATTGACTCTTTCGACAAATTCGTAAAATGTGGCCATTTTTGCGACAATAATAGCAAATTTCATTTGCTTCTTTACGTTGAACAGAGAAATGTTGCGACTGCAGTTCTTGTCTAATTATCTGAGTAATTTCTTCTCTTCCTAGAAACGTATCTGAACTGTATTCTGTGTTATCGGTCGCCGCAAATTACTCATTACATGCAGCCACTTTAAGTTCACCAGTTGATGTTAATTTTGATAACGCGCTTTAAATGTTCTCTTTCCTGTCTAGAGGCTTTTCGCCGAGGAGTATTGCCTCCTTAAGTTTTGCGCACGTCTCTGCTTCGAAAAATGTTTTTGGTCGCTGTAAAACTAGGTAGTCTTTTTTAATTCAGATTTTAGGCCGTCTATAAAGAAATGTACGCTTTCCTCGACTGGTAGATCTAAGCGCAAACAGAGTTTTCGTATTTCAGATGCAAACTGTGCTACGTTCTCACTTTCACTTTGCTTTTTATTTAGAAGTTGTTTTCTTAACAGCCAGATTTATGATTCTGAAAGAAATTGCTTGATCAGTGCTTCACAGACGTATCAAGAAATAGTCTATTGTACCGTGTCCAATTCACCAAAACAATAGGCTTTTGTCCTACGTGTTGCTTCCGAAAACAGACCGCACAGTGTGTGCATGATCGTTTAATCTTCGGCGTGACAAATTTGTAATATTAGGGGGAAGGAGAGAGGTTTTTTGCCTCGACGCGCTACTATTTTAACTGGGGTACCGAGAGGAAAGTTTCGCCACGAGGCGCTCATTGTCAAGTAAAACATAGGGGCGTAAACGTTTCCTGTTTGCTCATCTAACATGTAACTACTACTAGACATAATAAATTAACAAGTGAGATTTATTGCGGCACACAACGCAGGAGTGTGTATTTTGCGAGTCGAGCGGAAAAAACTGTTTCACTTTTCATCAGATCCGTCGTGCTTTTATACTGAGCGCTCTGAACAAAAAAATATAACTTCAGAAAGACTTTACAGAGAACGTTCTTAAGCCGTTATTAAGACAAGCTCAGTATTATCTGCGTGTCCTACATTCAAAGGTGCGATCTTTGAGTGTAATTCATGCCTTTTTTTAATTTTAGTGCGCGCAAAATGCGTCCCGTAATTCTCTTAACAAAATAAAATTGACAAATGAGTTCTACAACAGATAAAACGACTTTCATTCTTATTCGCACCCAAGCGGCCCAGAATACGTTTTCACGATCTTTGTAATCAACAAATTTTTCCTGCTTAAAAAATAATTCGATTTTTTTATGTGCGCAACTTCATTATCAAGAGAAAAGAAAAGAAAAAAGATTTTAGTCTTTAGTTCATTTTTACTTTGATCATAGGTTTTGCCCGCCAAATGCGGCGATGCTGAGAACTAAACATTTGCGTTGCCAGTTAACAAGAGCAGAAGAACTTCAGCGTTTTGGACATTTGTAAATCTTTCACAAGGTTGCCTTTTGATCAAGCTGTCTCAGAAACTGTTTTACATCTTCACCTGGATCTCCTGAGAATTTTGGCAAGTGAATGTCGTTCGCCGTTAGAAAAGAAGGATGTTGCACCTTTCCTATAGATTTTGCTAGCTCCTGAATCAGCTCCATCCATTTTCCAAAATTCAGTTCGTTTTGTTCCGTAATCAATTTAGAAACGTCCTCGTAAGTCAACGTCATTTGTCAGTACACAATTATTCTTATAGTTCACAGTTCACTTAGAGAAACATACCCAAGATTTTCCGAAACATTTTACCGATACTCAACATTAGATAAATTGAAATCCGCAATTGCGTACTAAAAGAACTCAAGATGAAATGGAACTAACAATAAACTTCAATATGGGCATCTAAAGAAATATAAGTAGTAAAAAAATTCACGTTCAATAAAATTCGCTACTTTATAAATCGTCTCTACCTAAGTTAAAAATCGCTGGCTTTGTTCCTTAACCACTTCCACTCACTTTAAGTTCACATAATTTGGCGCTTTACTCACATAGTCCCATTCAGCTTGGTTGATCCTGGACTCTTGGTAGCGAGAGGTAATAGTAGCCAGGATCGAAGTAGCACAGAAGTTCTCCCATCGAAAATCAGTAGGCTGCGAGAGGTATTGTTGTTAGCCAAGATTGACTGCCCGGTTTACAAACTCCAGAAATCTGTAAGGGGACAGATTTTGAGAGAGTGGAGGTACACAGGAAGTTTAGTTGAACAACGGTTTATTCCTAAGTTTCTTAGTTCTTCTAAGTTCCAAGATTTTCTTAGATTTACTAAGTTTTGCCAAGCGAAATTAAGCTTACAAAGTGGTTGTATTTATACTAAACTATTAAGTTAAGTAGTTTCTAAGAAAGGTCAATACTATTCTTATGCGTAAAAATAGGTGCTAGGAGGTGGTAGAACTGATAGAACGAAAGTAACTGAAAATATCGTATCTCTATAGCCAACTTCCTATACAAGGAGGTGAATGAAACGGTGGTTTAAAAGAAACCAAATTCTCCTAAGATTCTGTTGCAAGAAACCCCAGATTGAAAATAGGAAAGTAAGTAAAATTTAGCTGAAAATAGCCCAACTGAGAAAAAAAGAACTAAAAAGGTGTTAGGTTGCCTGACCCCAACAAAATTTTAATGAGATAAAGAAATATGATTATGATTCAAGTTTGGAAACGAAAGTGAGAACTATCTTCAGGTTTTAATAAACCAACTTCGTTTACAGAACACGCTTATTTTTTCATTCCACAGCTGAATACATATACTAAGGGAAGTTATTATTTCTGTCAGCTATCGAACTTGTTTCTATGTTTCTTAAGTAAGCTTGAAGGGGTGTTTGTTAACCTCAGTTAAACCTTTAATTGCGAAAGACTGAAACCACACTAATCTTATGATGTTTCCTACAATTAACCGTGCGTCCAACTTCTATTTTTTTGATTGATCCCAACACCAATAAACCAAGAGGTCGGTGATAAATCTTTAGGCAAAGACTTAACTAACCAGCAAAGGTTTGCTAGTAGAATCTAAAGTGTGTCCAGCTGTTCTGACAGCTTGTAAACACCATCTTTTGTCCCTTAACAAAAGATATTTGAGATATGATGGAACTTTTGATTTCCGAACCTACTTAAAAACAACCTTTTTTATACATATATATCCTTGAGTAAAGGTAAAATGCCCAACACCGAAATAAATACAATAAATTGAATAAATATTAATGATTACGAAGAGAAGCGCATACAATAAAGCAGACTTAGCAAAAATGTACCCCCTGTGTTTCAGTCATTGAGAGAAGAAACTTGTTAGAACCAGACATGTTTCCCGCAGATTGTGCCAAGGAGATTTGCAAAGATCATTTGCACACGTTATTGTCAGTAGCACTTTCTAGTAACTTGAATCAGGAATTGCAGTGTTTTTAGCCAATTCAATATGGGCGAGATATCTTGTCCTCGTATTCTCAAACTGTAGTGGTTTATCAAAGTACCAGGGAGGCAGTTAAACCAGAGTTGCTGACCATAGCAATGAAGGAGTTTCCAGTCATCACTTCTTGGTTCCTTGGTCAAAACATTTTTCTGTCACGGTTTTCACGTAACACCAGTGTTTCTTGAATAGAAGATAGTTCTTCAACTTGCTTCTTCATATTGCAGCACAAGCGTAAGTTCATATTGTGACCATGGCGATATATATATGTCGCTGTTTGTTTTAATGGAATGGCTCAGTAATGATTATTCTCTCTTGTCCACTTTAAATCTTGAAATTAAGTGAGGGCAGTTAAAGCTTAAAGAGCACCAGCCAATTTGATTTTACAATTATCTCAGCTTAAGATTACCTAACAACTATCGGAATAAATTACACTAATATAGCTTACCTTTTTAGCTGATTTTTTTTTTTAAATTTCATTTCAAGTTTGTTTATTTATGTTCCGCTTGGTGTTCAGTCACAATTTGAGCTCAATGCTGAGTTGGTTTACAAATTTCCATCTTCGCAAACAAAATAAATCGTTTTTTACGATAGTCCTATTCTTACAAGTTAACCCTCGGATATACAACGGGGGGGAGGGGGGTACCACCCCCCTCCCACATAAGGTTTTTCTCAGTTGTTTCCCTAGAGGATAAAACATCAGCACCTGACGTTTTCAGTAGTTGTTCGTTCATCCCTCGAGCACTTTTTGAAACAAGTTTAGTGATGGTGATTTTTTTTTTTTGGATTTCTAATTTTTGGTAAGATCCAAGATGGCGACCATTGTTGGACAGGCCTCCAGCAGCGCCACCACCCATAAAATATACCTCATCTTGTTAAGAAGATCAAAGGCTTTCCACTAAAGTTAAAATCGTTTCAAAATACTGCAACATATCAAAAACTCCGGAGGGGGTTCCATCCACCCCCCCTCATTTGTACCACGGTGAGGGTATGAATTTGCATGTTCGTCCAAGGGTTAAGATACTTAACAATCACTGAATGAGGCTGAATATCATCTGAAAAATTGTGGAGATCTAGGCGGATGTTACAGATAACACCCTCTGAGATTTCCATAATTCTTCAGATGATACGAAAGCCGAATTGAATCATTTTTTTTTTTATTGTTCGTTCAAAATAATTCCTAGTCTAAAAGTAAGCTAAAACATGCTTACCTCCATCTAAGCTCATCTTCGATAGTGCATGTTGAGGAGATAAAGGGTCGTTCAGTTCTGTAAATATTCTCCAGATAGCAGATGCTGTGCATCGAGTTGTCTTCTTGCTGTTCTTGCTATGTTTTTAGCCAACATTTTGCCTTTTTTTTCCTCCTGAAACGAGTGAAATGTTCTGCCATACCAAAACAACTCAACCTCGTCCCCAGGTCTTCTTGGTTAATCAATAATCTGGCAATTTTGCTGCAAAATTGATGTTATTTTATACATATCACAAAATTCTTCCAATTTTGGTGATGAATCATGCGTAGGGTTTTTGCCAATCAGAAACGGAGAAATATTTTGAATGAATAATAATGATCTTTCTTTAGCACTGATCAAAGTTTATTGTTCTTGTAGGTTACTGTAGCGGGTATCACAAACTCAAGCAAAAACAACACCATCGACGAAAATAACTCAACATGATTGTTTCATCATCCGAGTGCATCATCTGGGCAAGCGTATTCACCGCCGAGTTTGTTGCTATAGTAACGGTGAATCTCCTTTCCATCATTCTTTTTATAAAGAACAGAAGCCTTTGCACTCGCAGCATGTACTTGGTTATAAGCTTGACCGTGGCTGACATGTTGGTTGGAGGTCTTTCCGGGAGTGTCAGTCAGTTGGATTTGCTTCGCAATTGTCACTTTGTAAATGTTTATTTAGTACATCTGAAAGTTATAATTGTAATACGCAATCTTTTGCTTTTCTTTCCCTTTGTCTCTCTGACAAACATCGCTGCAGTTTCTTTAGAAAGATTTCACGCCACTTTTCGTCCATTTAGGCATCGACTTATCAAGAGTTGGGTCTACGCGGTGGCAATTGTTGTTGTCTGGGTTTTTCCTGTTATTACATTAGTCATTCGTGATATAGAATGGTTTCTGATTAGACATCACCTGTACTTGTGGGAATCACACTGTTGTTTATGTTTAATTGCTATCTTTGTTTGTTACACGTCCATCCTCTTTAAGTTTCGTTTTGGAGCTCATCCTCAGCGCCATTGTGCAGCTGCTTTAAGACAAAGAAAACTGACTGTCACATTGTTTATAACAACTTTAGTATCTTTACTGTTGTGGCTACCATACAATATATATCTTTTTGTTGCCTGGTTAAGTGATATTTGTAATTACCGTATTGCTTATCCAGAAGGTTTAAGTTTACGTTATTTATTGCGTTTTTTGTTTTATGCAAACTCTCTTGTAAATCCCATTTTATATGCAATAAGGATGTCGGACTTTAAGAAAGCTCTTCTCTCATTTTTTAGATGTCATCGAAGAGAAAATGTTGCTATCGCACTAAATCGTTAGTAGGGGTGGGGGGCAAAATGATAACAGTAATAGTTGCTAATCAGTATCACTAACAATTTAGTGACCACAATATGAGTTTAAACCCTAAAAAGAGCAAAGAACTGATTATTTAGTTAATTCCATGCATAATAATAACTTTGTATTGACAGCCATAATTCTTGGCAATAAAGTTGTGGATCGCCAAAACGCTTTGGCTGCTAGGCATAGGCTTGATGAAATAGGTGCCCGTAGAGACCCTTCCCGGGCGCCAAGCATAATGTAGCCTCAGCTTTAGTTTTAATACTTTATATTAGGGACCTTAAGCATCGACGACGAATTAGTGTATATAAGTAACTATAACATCGGTTATATTTTTAGAAGTCCTCAAAACGCCTATTTTCATTGCAAATATTTAGGAAATTAATTAAAGAATGAGTACCTAGTAGGCTAATCCTTAAAGTTTACTTAACCACCATAGAACGTATTTTAGAATAGTGTACAGTGTGTAAATGATTAGTGGTAGTATATCTGTGTAGCATTGTTAAATAGTGTAAATTTTTGAAGCTTGTGTTTTATCCCTGCAATTCCGTTTTTTAAATGCAATGATGATTATTAAACGGTTTATTATTATATTATTATTATTATTATTATTATCATAAAATATAGTGAACCTTGTAAATAGCTATGACCTAACCATCGGACGTACACGCAAATTCATACTTCCACCTTGATACAAGGAGGGGTGGATAGAACCCCTCCCCAGAGTTTTTGATATGTTGCAGTATGTTGAAATAATTTTACCTTTAATGGAGAGCCTTTGATCTTCTTAAAAAGATGAGGTGTGTTTTAGGGGTGGTGGCGCTGCTGGAGGCCTGTGACGTCACCAACAATGGTCGCCATCTTGGCCGCCATCTTGGATTTTACCAAGAAGTAGAAATCAGGTTAAAACCGCGAGAAATGGTAATTTTTTGTGCTTTACATGAAACATTAACACATAAATAAGCACTTTGAATAATTTTAGCCACAAATTTACTGTTATTGTCGAGAAAAGTTGAAAAAACATGTATTATCACCTAAAATTGGCTTGACCACCTGCTTCTTATGACTTCATAGCTCGTAACCATAACAACCGACCATCACTAAACTTGTCTCAAAATGTGCGCGAGGGGTGAATGAACAGCTACTGAAAACGTCAGGTGCTGATGTTTTGTCCTCTAGGAAAAAATTTAGAAAAACCTCATGGGGGGTGGCATCCCCCCCTTCCCCCTCCCCCCCCCCCCTAGTACGTCGGAGGGTTAAGAGAAGTTGAAGAGACTGTTAATGTATGTATACATACATTTAAATGTTAAGAAGACTAAATACATGCTTATAGGGAGCCAATTTAAGTTATCCCAAATAAATAGTGACTTCACAGTCAAAGTCAATAATACACCCTAAGAAAGAGTAATTAAACATAAATCCCTTGGAGTTCAAATTGATGAATCTTTGAACTGGCGCCCACACATTCATACCATTTCAAAGAAAATATCCGCTGGTATTGCTATCTTAAGGCGTATAAGTCATTTTATACCATTTGATAACTGGGTGAATATGTACAATGCACCGGTAATGCCATATTTTAATTACTGTGGTGCCGTATGGGGTAATATCAATAAGGGACTAGCAGACAAACTTCAAAAGCTGCAGAATAGGGCTGCTAGAATTCTCACCTTTTCTAACTATGACGCTCGCTCAAGTGTTTTGTTGGATGAGCTTGGCTGGGAAAGGCTAGAATATGTAAGACTTAAACAGTTGGCTGTGACAATGTATAAAATCCATAATAATCTTTCCCCATCGTATCTGAGGCGGATCTTTAGCAACACCTCAAATGTACATTCACACAATCTTAGAAATTCTGAGTTAAATTATTATGTCCCCTGAACCAGAACTGAGTCTGCAAAGGGGAGCCTACACCACAGGCGGCCCAAACTCACGTTGCGAGAAAAGGTTGTAATGTAATTTACATAACATAGGTGACGCGCCGGTGTCGCGTTACAGGCGACCGTTGAAAATATAAGAGACTTTGTATGAGAAATATATTACTGAGATCTGCGAAGTGACCAGCCTTCACTTCGTTCTATGAAAGGAGTAACAGTGGTTACGCAATAAAGCTAAAAAACAGTAAAGCGACAAACAGACACCAAAACGCAGTGGAATAGATTGCAGGTAAGACTTTTTTATTCATTTCATTTAAGAAAAAGTAAGGCTTAGCGTTATTTAGCGTTCGCAGATCTCAGTAATATATTTCTCATACAAAGTCTCTTATATTTTCAACGGTCGCCTGTAACGCGACACCGGCGCGTCACCTATGTTATGTAAATTACATTTCAACCTTTTCTCGAAACGTGAGTTTGGGCCGCCTGTGCCTACACTACAGAGGATCTGTTCTGTGGAACAAGATTCCCTCAGAGATTAGAAAACTGCCTAGTTTAAATGTTTTTAAAACTTCAATTCATGGGAAAGATTTTTCTAATCCATCATGACCCATTTTAACTCTTATTATTCATAATGTAAGTTTTTGTATTTTTAACATTATAGTCAATAGTTCCTTAGAGTATTTTAGTCTAGGTTTAAACACGATTCCTAGGAAGACCATGTAAAATGATACGATTTCGTGTATAAATAAAGATTGATGATGATGATGATGATGAAAGCCGAACTTCTAATTTTCCATGTCTTGCAGAGTTAATTTTCACGTAGTACGATCAGCATTGCAGCATTCTGCTTGCAGAATTTAATATATCTACATTATTATTTTTCGGAAAACCAGGAAACGCAGAAAATTAGTTAACGCGTGGTCTAACGATCCGCAGTCTACATTCTAATAACATCCTGAGAAAGTTTAAAAATGTTGTCTCTAGCCTGCAATGTTTTCAAATTGTGGCCCCCCCCAAAAAAACACGCAAAGAGTTTTGATATAAAAATTGGTTATAAGTTTCTTAAGAGTTATTATTTCTATTGATCTAAAAATCATTGAAACAAGGTTACCATGCAGAACCAGCTTGTTACTCTTGAATATAAATAAACATTTTGTTCGCAGTCTGGGTGCCACTGGTGCACGTGAAACTTAACCCTTGGACGTACACGCAAATTCAAACCCCCATCGTAGTACAAGGGGGGGATGGAACCCCCACCCCTTAGAATTTTTGTTTTGTTGCAGTATTTCAAAACGATTTTACCTTCAGTGGAAAGCCTTTGATCTTCTCTAAAAGATGAGGTATATTTTATGGGTGGTGGCGCTGCTGGGGGCCTGTGACGTCACCAACCATGGTTGCCATCTTGGCCACCATCTCGGATTTTACCAAGAATTAGAAGTCAGGTTAAAACCGCGGTGATTTTTTTTTGTGCTTGACATGAATCATAGCACACAAATAAGCGCTTTGCATTATTTTATCCACAAGATTTACCTTAATTTATTGTTGAAAAAAGTTTAATAAAAAACATTACTTGTACTATCACTCAAAATGGCTTGACCACCTCCTACTTATGATGTCATATCTCGTAACCCTAGGAACTGACCATGTCTGCATTATTATTTTTGCTGATCAGGTCTTTATAGATCCTACGTTCTTCGGCATATTCGTTTGCGGTCCTTTGCAGTCCCTTGTGGTTCATGTTTGCACTTTATGAATTTTTGGGCCGTAGATCTTTTATAGATCCGATATGCTGTAATTTTTGCATGGTTTTGTCCATGTATTTTAGGTTGGTTTTGGCCAACTCTATATTTTCTCTCACCGCGAGACATCAACTTGACACTTGGACTCTTGCGCCCCAGAAGACACGTGGTATGGCGTGATTCTGTGGGTGTTAGGAAATCTCGGTCAGGGCTAAAATCAGAGTGCGCGGATATTTTTTCATCAGAGCCTGATCTCTGGTTGTTACGCCATACTGACGAGCCCCAAAGAGGATCGACGAAACAGCTGTCTATAGCTAAAATCCCGCTCTGTTTTGAGTTCTTTCGGTGTCGTGTTGATGTCTTGCAGAGTTAATTTTCACGTGGTACGATCAGCATTGCAGCATTCTGCTTGCAGAATTTAATATGTCTATGTTTTTTCAACTTCTTTCAACAATTAAAGTAAACCTTGTGGCTAAAATCACGCAAAGTGCTTATTTACGTGTTATTTTTCATGCAAAACACAAAAAAATTATCAATTTTCGCAGTTTTAACCTGATTTCTAATTCTTGGTAAAATCCAAGATTGCGGCTAAGATGCCGACCATGGTTGGTGACGTCACAGGCCCCCAGGCAGCGTATAAAATATACCTCATCTTGTTAATAAGATCAAATGCTTTCCAATAAAGGTAAAATTGTTTTGAAATACTGCAACATATTCATAATTATTATTCATAATGTAAGTTTTTGTATTTTTAACATTATAGTCAATAGTTCCTTAGTCTTTTAGTCTTAGTATTTTAGTCTAGTTTTAAACACGATTCCTAGGAAGACCATGTAAAATGATACGATTTCGTGTATAAATAAAGATTGATGATGATGATGATCAAAAACTCCGGAAAGGGGTTCTATCCACCCCCGGCACCCCCCCCCCCCCCCCTTGTACCACGATGGGGATATGAATTTGCGTGTATGTCCGAGGGTTATTTATAGAGGTGCCCGTTAAGACAGAGCCCACTGTACTGAATGGATCCATTGCGTTCTGAGATCGCTTCTTAAACAAAGTGCATTTTGAGGAACAAATATTCTAACATCGACATGCATTGCAAAGGTGTCTGATTTAAGGAGGAAAATAAACGACTGTTTCTTATAACAAGCCGGCCTGTAGAAATATGGTACTCCTCCACTGGTACTTCATCAGCCCTTACAATACGGAACATTTACAGTAGACTGCTCTAACAGGGACACTTGGAAGAAGATGGATTAAAAAACAACTGGGGGCAAGGGGGTATTCACGAATTTTGTTTTTATACGGGGAGCCTCCGCCCCGAAGTCCAACCCCTTACCCTTTTATATACCATTTCTGACAGAAAAGGTACCTCTTTCTCAAATGGTAATCCTTTTACATACCTAATTTAGAACTTCGCATGTCTTTAACTGCTGTAAATGCACTGTCTACGAATAAATCACAAAGCTTTGAATATAAACCACGTTCATTTTAAAAAAGGGATTTGGTATGCCTATAAGGCATTTACACTTTGCTAATAAGAATAATGCAAGTCAGGAGCGCGATGATGTTATTTCTCCCTTCGCTGTTATTGTGACGGTTTCAAGCTAGGTTTTGTTTTTGTGGAGAAAGAAGTAAACCGTTTTGACTATAGCTTAAAGTTGACCTTACGCATTTATCAGGCAGTATCAAGTTGTATCAGGCAGTACATATCAGTATCGTTTTCCAAGTGACTGCTTAATAGTCATTTTACAAGTGGTGGATCTCGTATCCTCTTGTGCTTGAAGGAGGTGAAGGTATGTATTGTTCCTTTTTTGCATGACCCTTTGTCTTTGAGGACAGCTTAAAATATCTGGTGTTTTCTTTGGCCAAAAAGTAGTCACTGAGTAATATTCGCGGCACAAGGGAGGTTCTCTTCACTGGCTCTTACACACACCCACTGTGATCTAACCTATATGAATCTGAAAGAAGTCGTTAATAATCTGTTTCTAAGAAGCACTCAAGGAAGTTCTTGAGCTTGGCACACTAGCAAATTACAGATCATGATGATGTCATGATGCAAACCAAGCGAATAACTACATCTTTCTATTTTTTTTTCTTTTTAAATAGTGACATTGACATTATCATTCTTAAAAATCAGTGTAAAATAAAGTGCTTTCTCTTAAAAAAAAAAAATAATAATAATAATAATAAAATCAGTTAAACTTCAAAAGTTTGAGAAATACCCATGTCAAAAAGCTCCCGATGCAGTCTTTACTGTGCTGTTGTTATCTGTGGGCAGAATATTAACCTCTCCACCACAAACTTAGTATACTTATTTTCTGCTTAATTTCCTGGGTAGTCGTTGTAATCTGTGGTGGGCAGAATATTAACCTCTCCACAAACTTACCTATTTTCTGCTTTTCCTGGGTAGTTGTTGTAATCTGTAGTAGGCAGAATATTAACCCCTCCACAAACTTACTTATTTTCTGCTTTTCCTAGGTAGTCTTTGTAATCTGTGAATATTAACCTCTCCACTTTGCTGAGCTGTTGTTATCTGTGGGCGAAATATTAACCTTCCCAAACACTTGTTTTCTGCCTTACCTGGGTCGTCAGCTCTTGTTAGCTGTTGTTATTCGTGGGAAGACTGTTAACCTCTTTCACGCGCTAACTGAGCATGCAAGCATTTTCAAAAGTATCATGCATTTTATTTGATATTTCGCTCTGGCTTCTTGATTGCATTTTAGTCTATTTTGAGAAAGAAATTTAGACCTCTCGCGGCTAACTGAACGTTTTTATTCGGCAGTGATTTCAACTTTATGAATACAAGGTACATGGATCAGTTTTGTTAACTTTTCTCCTCTTAATGTAGTGTGCAGTATTCCTTGTTTATGATTTTGGAAAAGAACTGTCAGGCACGCAAGCATGGCATGTCTAGAAATACGTGGAAATATTTATCTTTTCCCTTCATCATGCCGGAAAATGCCTAATCGCAGGGATTATAAGCGACGCCTTGTGTGCGAACTAAGTTCTTATATTACCGAGGTAATAAAATACGCCTAAATTTTGGACGCCTAAGCTCGTCATGCAATGTGTTTTAAGGTAAACAATATGGAATATCTGAAGGCAACTAGCATGTTACGTGTTGGAGGGCGGTGGAGAAACATTCATTCGCAGAAATCCGGAGAACGAATTAAGAAGAGGAACATTTCCACCTGTCCATCCCTTTTCGATTTTGGTGGATCACCGCCATGACTAAAGTTTCTCGAGAGTTTTTCGCGCTTAGTTAGTTTTGATCTAAGTAGTAGTTACAATAAAAGAACAAATGGAATAGCTAAATCATATACTGAGTTAAGGAATTTAATATACAGACATGGAAACAGAGTTCATACATGGTTTACAACAGCCTTTTTTTTAAGATATACCATATTACAAGTTTCGAAGAGCTTCGTGACAGCAGGAGTATCAAATGTTTTCCCGCCAAAAATTACGAGCTGCGGTTTCCCGCTTCCCGCTTCCCGGTTTTGGGAATCCGCTGAACAAATGACCGTTTGTTATCGCTTCCTAACGACATATCTCACTTACAAAGCATACTGGCACAACCTGAATCCAGTTCAGATGCGGGTCGTTTCCTTCTAATGGATTTTAAATTTCAAAGTGAATAATAATGATAATTCAGTAGATAGCAGTCAAGAAGACTCATTTCCGAGGCAGGGTTAATCAGAACTGCCGATTGGTTGGGGTGGAGTTGTTTTGACTATTATTCGTTTGAAACTGCTGTTGCAGGAACCGTCCCACATGACCAGTCTGCTGTCCGCTGGAGGACTGGGCCTGTTGGTTGCCCTGTCCTTGAAATGCAAATGACTGTTGCTTTTGCTAAAATGAAACAAGACAACGGAAACATTTTAGAACATGGTCGAAAAAAAAAAAAAAAAAGCGATGATTGACATATCTGATTAACGTAATGTAATAGTCGTGAATATACCAGTTGTTTCATCATATAAGGCCAAGAGAACGCGCGAAGTGTGCCTAGGACTTGTCTGGCACAAACTGCTATAACTACATAATACAGACTGTAAAATGTAAATACAGTCGACTCCCGATAACTCGAACCTTCAAGGGAAATCGAAAAAGTTCGACTTATCGGGAGTTCGACTTATCGGGAGCTCGAA
The DNA here is from genome assembly GCF_958299795.1 of Porites lutea. Classification (NCBI taxonomy): domain Eukaryota; kingdom Metazoa; phylum Cnidaria; class Anthozoa; order Scleractinia; family Poritidae; genus Porites; species Porites lutea. The sequence continues at coordinate 32,953,779 of NC_133201.1, forward strand.
GAAAATAGCCGAGAGTAAGGTATAAAACAGGTTTTACTGCACAGTGAACATTTTAATCACATTTAGCTGTAGAAATGTCAAGTGAAAATTAAGAGATACTTCTAGATTATAAATCAGAACGTAACGTAACAAAACATAGCCTAAATAGAGCATGCGTTTTACTGTTTTGAGAAGTAAAGCTGCTTCACGTTAGCCTGTGACAATCAACATCAGCCTCCATTAGTAAACTATACTCCTACAAAACGTTAATAGGAAATCCAAAATTCAATGTGTCGGACGCCCGTAGACGGCTTTTTTCCCGACTTTCTATGGGCTCAAAACATGGTTCGAGTTATCGAGGGTAAAATTATATAGAAAATGACCTGAGGGGAAACGAAAATTGGTTCGAGTTAGCGGGAGTTCGAGTTGTCGAGGGTAAAATTACAGTAAATGTTTGACGGAAATCCCGGGGAAATCGATTTTGGTTCGAGTTATCGGGAGTCGACTGTACTGTACTTCAATAAAGGTCTAAACGAAATACAAAATATGGTAGGTTTCAGTTGATTTTCAACCTCCCAATTAATAGCTTCGAGAGGGATCTTAAATGCCATAATAAGGATCGAGGTTAACTTGTTAGAATTAATAACACTTTCTAACTCGGACCTCTTTCTACAAAGCGGACAGGAAAAAACAATTCCAACTGTTAGAAATTAAATTGACATTTTGACCTTCTTTCGAAACAATGTATCTAGGTCAAGGTGTTCCTAAAGTAGCAATAATAAGCACTTTTTACTGTATTGCGGGCGACAAGAGGAGCCCGTAATCCTAATATCCAGGTTGTTATTACGCATGCGTCGCATGTACGTAGCCAACTTGGAATGAATGGAATGCACAAAACGCACTTTGATCACGCGCGTTTGGACCTTCTCTCACTCGTAATCTGATCACGCGTGTTTTAGCATCTGTCGCGTGAAACTTGCGCAAAGCACAGCGCTGGAGCGTTTTGACCCTCGATCGTTGTCGCCCGCACTCTGTAACCTCTGGTTATTACTAGTCTGTTAGTTGTTAGTCATTAACCGTAAGCAGAAAATTCGGTTTGTTAATGTTCTTGATACAAGGGGGGACATACACAGTGGTCCTTAGTGTTTTCCGGGGGTGAAGAGATGTCGACTGACCCTGTTAGACACACAATACTTTACCTGAAACTGCTCAGCAGTCACGACACGAACTCGTTTAGCACTCGGCTGACCATTAGTGTCCGAGTTCTCTTGCTTGTTAGTCTGTAAGTGTTAAAATGTTGGCCTTTCTCAGCGAGATAACCACACTTTGATTCGTACGTACTGTGTACCTCGTCTAATATTGGCCTGCTTCCTATCGACTACTTGACCGTTAGTGAACGTTAGCACTGCTGATAAATTATTTTCTTCCCGAGTGAACTTTCTAAGGTGACAAAATGGTACGGTTTCACAGTGTGTGCTTCTAGAATACGCCTTTGGTCATGAACGAAGGGATTACTTAAAAGACAAACTGTTATGATTAGTTGATGAACTAATTAGGCCACTGCTAGTTGATCTAAAAGCCCTAACTGTGAGCTCCAATTAGAACGCAAATGATCCAGAAGACTTTAGCTCACTAATGGTTATAGTCTGCTTTCAATAACGAGAGATCAGACAGCTTTAGAATCTCTCTGCGGCGGCCAGTTTACTCTATCACTTGAACTGATTAAAAATATATATAAATTTCTTTTCATGCACCAACCAACAAGCAAGCACCCATCAAATAAAGCCCCTTTGAATGGGCTTACATCCGTTCTTGTACTCTGGATCAGCTCAAGGGCGCGCCTTTATTGAACCAGCAGTGGAAAAAACTTTACCCTTGTATTATATAACAAGGGTCGACCCAACATTATCTGACTACCCTTTCCGTACAATAGAGATGTTTAGCCAGTATAGTGAAACAGTTAGTTGGTTCAATATTGGACAAATGTTTATGATAATTACCTTCGCGGCACTGGATTTTGAATCACTATCATCATCATTAAGAAATTCTCTTTTAGGATAGGGAATCGTCATTCCTCCAAACGCACTAGAATCACAAAAATCAAGCGGTTATATTGCATCCATGCATGACAATTTGTAAATGTGTATTTAACAATTATTCCTCGAGCCCGAATGGGCTCTGAGTCAATAGCCCGTGAGGCCGAAGGCTGAACAGGCTATATTGACTCAGAGGCCATGAGGGCGAGAGGAATAATTTTTTTAGTAAAATCCAACTAGCTGGTAAAAAATATCGACACAAAACAACTTAAGCTAGCAAAACGCGATTCAGCCGCCTTTATTTTGGTTTTCAAAGCCGGCGCTTTTCGCTTCTAGTGGGCTATAACATATAGCCTAGTAGTAGCTCATCTAATTAGAATGCAGCATTGATAATAGACCACTAGTTGGATTTTACTAATACTACATATGTATAGTGTAGATAAAGCCTCGAGTGTTACAGTCAGATCTCTTAAGACAAACATCTTTGGAACCGGCACTATGTGTCCGTAGTTATTATATGAAGATAGACCATCGCAGTTGAAGACGCAACTTTTGCAGTTGCGAAAAGAAAGCCGGAAAAAAAATTCAGGCATTTATGGGATTCGAATCCTTGACCTCTGCGATACCGGTGCAACATTCTTTCACGGGTTTATAACGAACAAATTCAACGACCTGCTCCCAGTTGGATTATTAGCTCAATTGGTAAGAGCGCTGCACCGGTAACGCAGAGGTCAAGGGTTTGAATCCCGTACAATCCTGATTTTTTTTTTTCCAGGCTTTCTTTTCGCAGCTGCAAAAGTTGGGTCTATAACTCCAATGATCTACTATCATGTAATAATTATTCACCCGGCAGTTCACATATATGATTTTCATATATTCATAACTTCACTAAGTGCCCGTCTTAGAGAGATGCCGTCTTATAGAGAGTCAAATGAAGGGGAGTAAGGAATAAGACAGAGACAAACTCTAGGTGTCTGTTTTACAGAGGTGTCCGTTAAGAGAGAGTCGACTGTCCATTGCGTTCTGAGATCACTTCTTAAACAAAGCGCATTTTGTGGAACAAATCTAACGTCCACATTAAGGCATTCATAGCAAGGGTGTTTAACTTAAAGCCAATAAACGACTGCTATTTTTAATTGTAGAAATATAATATACAGAGATTGTCACTGGTACCTCACCCGCCCTTACATATCACAGCATTTACAGTGGACAACTAAAACTGGGGCAATTGAAAGAAGATAATCCAATCACGGCGTTTTTTGGAACCAAAAGATTCCCAAGTTTTTTTTTCCTTTGGCAAACGGACCAATGAAATTCAAGGTTCAACCATGCAACCGTTTGAAACTTTACAACTGTTTTAACTTACCTGGCCGCTCAGGAAATAGCCCTTAAATTTATGCACGTTATTAGTCCGTTTGCAAAAAAAAAAAAAAAAAAAATTGAGAATCTTTTGTTCCCAAAAAACCTTGAATTTGATAATCTTTTTTCTAAGTGCCCCGGTTCAAGTAGTTGCACTGTAAAAGCTTTACAGCCATTTTACACCTACGATTTCGTTTGCTGCTCACGACACTGCCCTTAAGACGAAAGTTGATAAAAAAACTGAAGACAATGTAGCAACAAACTCGTCTGTAAGTGTAAGTTAGGCTACAAGAAAGAAATATTTACTCAGTACTTACTCAGGTGTCGGTAGAGGATCTTCTTTAAAGTAAGGATCTTGTAAAGCTTGTTCCGACGTTATTCTTTTATTTGGGTCCATTACCAACAATCTGGATAGCTTTAAATACAATAAACGTGATACTTTACAGTCAGTGGAGCTAAAAACTAACCACGTTCTTCCTTTACTGGATATCATCAACAACATCGACCTACACCGCACCGTAACTAATAGCAACAACCTCTCAAGAACAAACAAATAACTTAAGTTTGTTTTCTAGGCTAGAACTTTCGGATCATTATACCGTTTCTGGGAAACTGTCCACCTGCCCCTCCCCTAAGCCAACATTTTGCCTTAAGTGAGAAGTAAGTGTTAATGTTGGCTCAGGGGAGGAGGGGGGGAGGTTTGCAGTTTCCCAGAAACGTATGATGATTCAAACTTTCTAGAACTCGTACGTGACAGAAGTTCTGAGGGATTTGCACAGTTTCTCACTTCTCAGCGCTGTGACCAGGGTTGTCGAAAGTAGCCGGCTGCGGGCGAAAGTCGCCGCCTACGTGGTTAGTATCGGCCGGCTACTCTGCTTGGCACTCCATTACAGATGGCGTTTTGTAAACAACATATCCCTGGACAGGCCGCTTACGTTGATAACTCCGCCGTCTATTCCAAACCTTTCTGACAACCCATTAAAGTTGTAGTATAGCGTGAGTGCTGCACTCACTCTATATTACAACTTTAATACTTAATTTCTCTCCATGCGAGTGCTACGCGGTTCATTCACTCTCAAAATCCGCTTATTAAGACAGCAATAAAAAAACAAGCGAACTCGGCGTCACACCTGTTTGTGTTTCATCTGAGGCTATGTTCACCTGCCCACCTACCAAATGCTGCCTTAAGGTCCCTCCCTTAAGGCACCATTGACACTTACTTCCCACTTAGGGCAAAATGTTGGCTTAGGGGACGGGTAGGTGGGCAGTTTCCCAGAAACGTATAATGATCCAAAAGGTATCCGGTATAGTATGGAGTGCAACGGAACAGAACTGGAACAAGTCTTTCACACACATTGAACATCATACCATGGTTGGCCTAGAGGGTCTGGTGCACTAAATTCCAGTCCTCACTCCTCAATAATTACTTTCGACCCAGTGGGTTCCAGTCCTCACTCCTAATTATTCACTTCCGCTACGGTCCGAATACCTAGCAAGGAGGTTTTTGAGCGACGCACCCCAACCGGAAGTTAGGCCTTCTCCTTTTTTATATGCCTTAACGCTAACAAATTTGTATTGCTGAGTGTCTTTTCTCTTATAAAGGCAATTTATCCGAGAACTTGAACCAAACCACTGCTCAATGATCCAAAAAGACCACTTCCGCTCAAAAACGCTGTTGCTTAAACTCCCTATTATTTGCGGTACTTTAATTTGGCGATTCTAAAGATTTGGAATAATACAGGGGGAATTTTGCTGGGACACATTACTGGAGCGGCAGCTAAATTTTGTGATATACCCAATTAAATTGTATAGCCACAAACATCACAGAATTGAGTCGTCGAGCATAATAGTAACCTTCAGGAGGGTTGTGAGATTCTCTGTGATACTTTCTTTTTTATAGTCTATGTGAAAATATCGATCTTACCAACTGAAATGCTCTACTATCCTGTTTCACTTTGTGCTTCTCCATGTATTTCCATAAGCTAGCATTTACGTAACTAAAAGGCAATAAATACAACTACTGTGATAAATGTATTCTAAATTGTGCCTTTTGCCATTACTTTTTTTAAACCTCTCGCAAACCCAGCCCGACATTTAGGGGACTCCCCACGATCTGCAAATAATTTTTCTTTCATGAGAGGACACATGTCGGGTTAGGTCACCAGTTTTGTCGGACAGAACAAAAATGCAGTCGGACTCAATTAAGAACGCGCTCAGCCTCGAATAAGCACTACAATTCAACGGGCCAAAGCATGTCTAATACCACAACATTCTTCAGTTTAACCTGCCGTTTGGGCGGTGCCTCATGTAAACCTTACGTTTGCATCATCTTTTGTTTTGTTTTGATTTTTTTTGGTTTTGTTGTTGTTGTTAATGTTTTCTGCTTGTTTGCTATATTTGTTTGCATAAACTACAATTGCAATATATGTAAAGTTGTGAGGGGCTGATCCATTGCACATGCAAATCGTGCAAAGAATTAAAGATGTTGTTAAGGGCACTGCGCAAAGTAAGAGTCAAATGAGGCATCACCCAAACCGGAAACTGTAATTCTGGTATTTTCCACTTTTGCCAATTGGACTTAAGCTATCCAGTAAACAAAGAGTTTGCGGCGGAAATTCATACTTTGCCTTTCGGAAGTCTTTTTGTAAAGTTCCATGTTCTGGCATCTTTCTAATATCCTCCCAGTCACGCTCTGAAAAATAAAGGGATACTTTGTACAAATGTTACAACGAACGTTACAAGTTACAAGTTTATTAAGAGAAATTGAGAAAATACAAAATATGATGTACCACTGCTCGCAGTTAGCTATAGCTATTCGAGGCGAGCAGTGGCTTGACACTAAGTAGAATAATTACAATAACAATACAATTAAAATACTAAGTAGAATTAATTATTATTATCGTACAATACATTAAAATAAGCTGAACACTAAATACTAAATACAAAGTGAACAATTACAATTACAATATAATTACAATACAATTACAATACTAAATAGAATTAATTATTATCGCACAATACATTAAAATAAACTGAATACTAAATATAAAGTTAATAATTACAATTACAATACAATACAATTACAATACTAAGTAAAATTAATTATTATCGTACAATACATTAAAATAGGGTGAATACTGAATACTGACTAGTATTAATAACATTTGGGAAAAAAAACGAAGATTCTCAGGAGAAATAAGGCAGATTACATGAGAAGCATGTATACATATACAATGGACTGAATGTAAGCGGAGAGGGTTTCGTGGCTGATTGGCCACCACATCGGGCTCGAGGGAAGGAGCAGTGGACTACTCCCATATAAAAACGACAGAGGAGCTTGTCGGAAAATTGCGAAAGTACACCCAAAAAGGTGTAACAATAACATTCGTCAACTGCCAGTGGCAGTTTTTAGTAACGATAAAGACTATTCAGTTAACTAACAAAAACCTTCTTTAATTTTCTAGCTAAATACCTTAAAATGCATCCCCTCACCTCTTACAGCAGTTACTCTAGCTCAACACCTTGAGCGGTACCAACCCACAAAATTTAATCCCACCACACCCCCTCAGTCTGAGTGAAACGACGGACACTCCCGTTTATTGTTCACAGTATCGGGAAGAAGTTTCCAAGGGTACAAAATAATATGCAAGGCGGTTTCAGTTCTGATTTGACCAATAGCTGAACCTGTTTCTTGCCACTCTCTAAGATAACGGATTTTCCTCCTGCGTTTTTGATTATTAATTGTGACCTCTCACGCAAAAACGTTCACTAACGATAATCCGTGAAAGGTTAGAAACCAGAAGCTTTACCCAGCGCTGGGTATATAATTCAAGCATGTATTTCATGAATCCTTACCTTGTGGAAATCCCATCACATTGAATATTCTATCCAGCTGCTCATGGTGATAAGGATTGCTGGTTTTGATGTCCTCTTGACGGCAGTGAAATATAGGTTCACAAGTTAAGAGCTCTGCAAAAATACATCCTATAGCCCATATATCTAGGAAATATAGAAAATTGTATGTACTCCATATTAAAAGAGTAAAATATAATGCAGTCCAGCAGTGACAAATACGGTAAATTACATGTGGTAACAAATGGAGTCAATAAATCTGTGGACAATTCACTTGCTCCCAAAGAATGAACTTCATACAATTGCTACTTTCATAATAATTAGATAAACCAATAATGCCGACACTCTGGTATTTGCACTACACGAGTAGGGGGAAGGGAAGGGGGAGGGGGGGTGTTGACCGTTGGGCATGAAATTTTGCCAAAGCATAGGCACTAACAAACACATGCAATTGGTGACCACATCCTGAAAATAAGATTCCAAATTGGCAACTAGAATTTTTAATCACAACGTTTTTGAAGCCCCTGAGACTTTCTCAAAAGTGTCAAGATACATAAAAAATAGTTATACAGTAACTGTAAACTGTATTGTAACTGTTACAATAATAAAGATGCATGTGTAATGGTGATTTACTGGAAACACATCCAATAATCTGTAAGTTGCACTGATTTCCAAAATAACAGAAGGTTTTAGCTTATGAGAAGACTGATAGTAAATGTAAGTATACACTTTATTATAACAACCAAATTGGTAATTTTGCATGTGATGTCATTTTCATGTAAAATCTTCGAGAAAAATTTCCTTGTTCAGCCCCAACATGACCACCTTATCACATGGTTGCAAACCAAGAAGTGAAGAAAAGAGACAAAAGCTGAGCCACATGGCATGAAAGCCATATGTGCTTTACCTATTGCTTTAGTGTAATGTCTGGCACCAAGCAGTAATTCAGGAGCTCTGTACCAAAATGTTACCACCACTGGATCCAGATCAGCAAGGGGCTTTAAAGGTGCATTGAATAACCTTGCAAACCCCATATCAGCTGGTGACAAAGCAAAATAAAATTTATAATTAATGCATCACTGAATCTAGATCTTCCCACACACATTGAATTATGAAGTTGGAAGTGATTTTTTTATTTTCATTTGAGATCAATTGTACAAAATCATACATATACTTGTACCATTATATAACATCAAAAGCCCTACATTGAACATGGCACCATATAAAATTGATGACAATACAATTCATGTAAGTAAAAGTTGTTCTAAATAGGACACACACACTACAGCTGTATCAGAGTATCATACACTGATAAATCTATACAAATGTAGAACAAAATAATATTGTAAGTGACCATTTGATTTAAACTTAAAATAATGAAAGATGCTTGTACCTCTAGTTGCCAGTGTTAATTAATGTAAATACACTGTTGTCTGTACTTGAAAAGTGTCTTAACAGTCACTTACCGATCTTTACTCTACCCTTTTCCTGGCCCTCACCCATAACAAGTATATTGGCTGGTTTCTGGGGAAAAAAAATACTCATGTTTAATTAAGCAGTGCTGTTTTAAGGAGCGGTTAGATACTGGTAACTCATTTGTGATGGAAGGGTCAGTCATGATTAACTCATCAAGCATCCTTTAGTCCTAGAGGGTGGGATTGCAAAGGACTCCACAGATCCATGTTGATTGATATACATTTTAAAATAATAAATAAAGATGTTGCACACACGAGCCAAAAGGCCCAGACAGCCGGAGCTTATCCCGCTTTCTTTAGCATGTAGCATACCTAGGAGTATTCATACTCCCCCCTGGACGGGAGGCTAGTCCATTGCAGGGTTACCCCCACGCAGTATGCAAGGCTGTGCTCTAAGGAAAATTGAAGGGAGCCCAGTGCTCTGAAACTGTAAAATCTAGGGTGCTCAGCATATGATTTGTATGAAAAATCTGAGATTTCCTAGTCGCCCGAGGGCAAAAGTTAGGCGCCAGGGGCCACCGGGCTCTGCTAGAGCACAGCCCTGAGTATGTCACCGGTACCCATTTATACACCTGGGTGAAGAGAGACAAAGTGGAGTAAAGCTCCTTGTCTGAGGAGACAATGCAACAAGCGAGGCTTGAAACCCGGACCTCAAGATCTGGAGTTCAAGTTGTTAACCCTTGTTAAACTATTCGACTCTTTTTAAGTAACAAAAGATATCATAAAGAGACATGTACTGTTTAAAGCTTGGCTCAGCACCTGGAGAGTTAAATCATACACAAACAAAGCAACCTACCAAGTCTCTATGAAGTACCCAGTTAGAGTGAAGATAATGAATCCCATCTAAAATTTGATAAAGTAGAGATTTCACCATTCCTTTAGGGACAGGAACTGCCTTCTTCTGTGCCTTGGAGGCTCTGTGGTACTTGATTATATGCTAGAAAAAATATTTAAGTATAAATATTGATAATATTTGTAATTATTAAAACTGAATCATTGGATAATGCAATTCTAGTGCTCGGATTGGCTTAGCGATCATCGTATTTGAGCCATCATACCATGCTCTCCAAATATGGTAACTGTACGCATCTGCTCAAAGTCAAAAACAAGCTGAAAATCGGTTGTTTTTTCAAATAAAGTCGGGAAGAATTCTCTATATTTTGTGGGCATTTTTAATAAAAAAATACGCCTGTTGGATATGAGATGATTATAGCCAACTCTGCTTTAAGCACCTCATTGGCTATCTACCATCTCATGTACCCAAGGTGCACTCATGGAATAATTGTTAAATATTTGGAAATTGTTGACACAAATACTTTCCACACCAAATTTTGCCTTTACATTTACAGTGTATTTTTTTATCCTCATGCTAAGAAAACAAAGTTAGTTTAATTACACTTAATCATAAGATTTGTGTCACGACACTGGCAGAGAGAAAATTCTTAAGTTTTGCTAGAGCCTTGAACATTCATGATAGGTTGATCATGTCACATGACTTAGGTCTGGCCAGATCACTGTAAGGTTGTTTCTCCTCACCTCTTTTCAAATCAGAGAAGGACTGTGGGCTTTAACTTTAAATTAGATAATTGTTTCCTACACAACAAGATTGGCAGAGTAAATTTAGTTTGATAATATTAATGATTTTTGCTTAGATTTGCATGTACACATCTCAAATCTACAAGGACTCGAAATGGAAATGTCTTGTACAAATCTAATCTTGACGAGGCACCTTCCCTCATACAGAAAAAAAATTCTTAGTAAAAAAACCTTCTTAGTTTCTTTCTTGGGCCATTAATTTTGTTAGAACATTAATTTTGTAATCTTTTTATTTTTATTATTATTTCAGATAATTTACTGTAGATTCAAGTGAGAATAATACAGAAAATAACTAAAAAACATTATTTTTCTCTTGTTCTACAAGTACGTTCCACATCTGGTGTATACATTTGTCATGTTTTGTAAACTTGTCATTTTGATCATGCATTCAGTCTGTATTTTTTCTTTCTGTAAAGTGACAGTCCCCTAAAAGTAACAAAAGCCAATAAGAGGACACCAGCAAGGAGGTTTCTACGTACCTAACATGATATTTTTAAATGTTCAACTCACCCATAGATCATGCTCTGCAAAATCAAACAAGAGCCAGACTTTGCGATCTGCATGTGATAGGAAGACACGTTGTAAGGCAATCACATTAGGATGCTTCAGCTCTCGTAGAAGCTAGAAGAATTTGAATGAATAAAATACAAAATGATGATTCATTGCAGTTTTAAACTCGTGAAAAAAAGGCCTAGAACTAAAGAAGTACAGAAATAAATAATAAAAAGGTATCTCCACTCTTGCCTATATTAATTTTGCTTTTAACTTTAGAACCTGCGAGTTTCTGTACACCGTGGCTTGAATATTAAATCCATGTTAATCAGATATATAAAGCTGCCTAAACAAGATATACAGTAGGTAGATTTCTTGTATTTTTCAAATATTCTTTCAAATGTTAAATCACTCTAATTAAATTAGGACTCCTCTATGCAGCTACAGGTTCTTTGTGTTGTCTCTTGGAATCTGTTAATTTTGTGGAGAGGAACATTGCATGAGTAGCCACCCAAAAAATAGCCCCACAAAGCCGTAGGAGACTGAGCACTGTGAATATGAAAGGAGTTCAGTTAAATTACTAAGGCAGTGTGATCCATCAATTTTCATATAACAACTTATAGGTTGCACTTATTTATGGACTTTAAGTAAGTTTAATGCACAACATGTGCAGAGAATGCAAATAAAAATACAATGTGACTTATCTTGTTAATTTTGAGATATATTTTTAGATAAAGAGTGAGAAACACATACCAATCAATCAAAATGTTCTGTTTCCAGAGAAGTACCATGAAATCCTTTTCAAACAAATCAAGCATTTGGGCTTGATGAGGCTTAATTAAGTCTTAAATGAGCTAATTTTACAATGAATTTTGTACATACTGCTATCTCACGGCAAGCTGACATGGAAATCCCTGTTCCCTCGATCTGCTTGAGGGCGAAATATTTTCCATTCGGACTTGAATGAGAGAGAGACCAAAACTACTTAGTATCGACTGAATCTACATGAAAATGTAAACAATGCGAGGAACGAAAGAAAATATTATCTCCTCGCGCTTCAAAACTAACCAATCTTTTTGTTTTGCTTTGTAAACGTGTCCATAAGTACCACGGCCTACTTTGCAGCCTTCAAAGTCGAATTTGTCTTCTACTCTTTCTCTTTGCTCATTTGATTTCAACTTAAACTCAAAATCCATCACAAACTAGACAAAGACTGGTTCATGGATAGACAGCCATGTTGAAATGGCACAAAGCCTCGTATTGATGCTTAAGCACTGGTTCGTCCCCAGGATCTTCTCGTTTTCCAATATGGCCGCGTAAACGAAAAGACACTGAGGACGATCGAGGTTGAACAACGTTTAAAAAACGAGGAAATAGTCACCGTTGAAGTGCCACTAAGAATTAAGAAAAGAAAGAGGGCAAATTTTGATGCTTTAAAGGGAGCCAGTTCTTACACATTGTTTGGATCCGAGCAAAGTGTGGAGAAATTGTTTGTTTTGTGAGGATGAAGACATTAATTTTATCCTCATCAACTCATTTTTGCCGCCCATCGTTATTATTATTATTTTATTTCTGAACCAAGTTGTCATTACTATTTGAAAAAGGCCAATTAAGTTAAAGCCAAACCTCTTCCTCCCAGTACATTTTAGACTTAATGTCACCACCCCTCCCCCGACACACACCGTTAGTCTCACATACCCGGAAATAGTTACCTGTTTCTGAGAATCTCTATCGTTGAGAGCAAAATGTTTGCTCTGAGCTCACGCGAAACACTGACCCAAGAAATAAACCTGAAGTATCATTCTGTCAAAGAAAGTGACCAAACGTCGAGGAAGAAGAAAGCATGGTGCGAAAGTTTAGAATGCGCCATTAAAGAACTCTACCCGTCATCTCGCTTGGTTCTTGTAGGATCCTCGGCAAGTGGATTTGCAATCGAAGGCTGCGATGTTGATTTGACTCTCGTTCGCCAAGGCGGAAGGCAAGTGTTTTACAGGTTGGATTCGGACGTTGAGGTCCTTCGAAAAATTCGAGACAGATTGGCGACAAGAAGGAGCAGCGTTAAAACGGAGGTATATTTTATTTTAATTTCACGTTCGAACCGGTGACAACAAGACCTGACAAACGCTGTCGTCAGAACAGCTTTTCGATCACTGCTTAAGCTATGATTGTCTAATGAGTGGCTGTGAGAAAAATATAAATACTTAAAACTAAAATCATGCGAAATGTTTCCAGCATTTACCATTTGTCAGCATGATTTACAGTGTTATGGGTCACGAAATTATTACAATCTATTCCCTCAAACAAATTCCCTAGATATTACTTGACAAAACCGAGTGTTTTTTTTATTATTATCATTATTTGAAAAAATCAAGTAATATTTGCCAAAGTATACGCGAACAATCGAACAGGCATAGAATCGATTTCTGTTTCGTCGCCCTAAAACGAATTCGCGTTGATTCTACGTTTCAATGTATGGAGGTATAGCTTGTAAAGGATTCTGAACAAAAATCCCTGTGCACTGTTAAAAATACACGAGCCTTTTATTTTGATTTACTTTGAGAAAAATCTACGGTACGTTCAAATAAGTTATTCTCCTTAAATAGAATATTCACAGCGATTGAAAAAGTTTTTGGCACTTCCGCTGGGTGTCAGTGCTGAACTTGAGTTAATTTAGTACTACTACTGAGCCCTGGATGGGGTGCGAAGACTCCCGAATTCCTGTATAAAAGTTATCGAATCACTGAACTAATAAGCTACGTATACATTTAGAGTACCAACTGGAATGGGTGGGAAATGAAAGGGGTGCTTGCAACCTAAAAGCCGGGAAGATTATTTTCCAATTGGCAATTTCCTTAAATAAGTGTTTTATATTAACTTATATTATTCATTAAAAACAGTGTTATAATCAGTTTAGAGGACCCTGTGAATAGATCTTAACATGTTTAACAAACTTGCTTTAAAGGCAAATTCAATTTGGCAAACGTGCCTGGGCATACTGAATTTGTGACACTTAAACATGACATCATTGCAAGTTAAAGAGACTTGTGCCCACTTCATAGTTCAAACGTCGATCTTTTCATGTGCCGAAATTGATACCTACAGATGTATTTTCGGTCGACCGAAATAAAACAAGTTCCTCATGATCAGTTGATTCAGATGTCGAACTTATTATTTAGTTCTCAATTCATTCTGTTTCACGATGTTCGATGGTTTCAGATGCTTACAAGTAAAAAGAAATTTTTGAGTAATTCATGCGTTAGGTTTGGCACAAGAGAAGTTCGATGTTTGAAACGAAGTCGCTCCTCAGCAGTCGAAATTCCCATGTTGACCACTCGATCTTAATTCACGGGTCGACTCAAATAATTAGACAGTCGCATTCAAACGTCGATCTCTTCATGTACTTAATCGAAGCCGAGGGATTAGGTTTGGTATGTTTAAACTGCGCCTTAGGTATTTCATGAGATCACTTTTTCACTGTTTTAACGTCGGTGATCGTGATTTTGAGTTTAGGAACATAATTTCAGGACAACATTTTAATAGCCTTCTACGATAGTTAAAGATAAGCTATCCCATGCTCTCTCTCCTTAGCTTATCAGTGGAGCAGTTGTCCCTATATTAAAGATGAATGACTGGCGCGAGCGACTGGAAGGAGACATCAGCGTTGACATACCGAATTCCATATTCAACACCTATCTGCAGAAATGTTATGGTAGCCTAGATCACAGGGTCACTCCTCTGATTGCCATCATCAAGTACTGGGCCAAAAAGTCCAGAATCACCGATGCACGTGACCATAAGTTATCTGGTTAGTAGTTTTGTTTTGTTTTCTTTTTCTTTCTTTTTTTTTTGGGATTATTTCTTTTCAAAATCAAATAATCCTGTCAAAAGCATGAAAAAGCACCTATGACATAAGGCCTCAGAACCCGTAAGGGGACTAGGAAAAATCGTCTGAGAAAACTGTATATTAAGCAGGGCGGACACCCTGCATTTAGCGGGAGAAATAACTCAGGAGGTTACAAAGTATCTTTCCATGTTTTGAGTAAAGCGAACCTGTCAGTTTAGGGGATACCTCTAGCTATTGACGAGCAGATACCAGGGATGGTCTCGTCGTTGCGGAATAAACGTCTGTAATGCAGCAAGTTGGCTCTGTTCCTTTGTTGTCGTTCTTCTAGGGGAAGTTTGATTTGAGTCGATTTTTTGCAAGTGGGAGATGAACGAGGAACCGATGAATCCAATTGGCATGAAATACTGACTTTATTTGTTTTGTTTTGTTTACTTTTACCTTTCTAGGCTTTGCCGTGGTGCTGTTGGTCATTTACTATTTACAAACCGGTTGCAGTCCACAGGTCATTCCATCGCTACAATCAGCCGACCCGATCAATTTCAGTACATCGTTAAGCGCCGAAACTATAGCCGATAAGCTGGTCAGCGGCTACCTTCCATCAGTCGTTACTTCGTATAGATCATCAAACCAACAGTCCCTTGGAAGTCTCCTCGTTGGCTTTTTTGATTATTATTCCACCTTTAATTGGAATAGAGTACTATCTGTTCGTCAGGCCAGCACCAGGGCTGTACCATTCGACAAAAAATGGACACGCCCGTACATTCGCATCGAAGATCCCTTTGACGGAAGAAACGTAACTCGGGCAGTGTACCAGTTTGGACCGTTTAGCGATATAAAGCAGGCAATAACGAGAGCAAAACAAAGGCTACCCCATGAACGATGCCATTTGACCGAAATTTTATAAAACCAATTTAAAACTTTTATTTCTGAAAAGTGTTATGTACGCAACATTTGAATCTAACTGATAGATTCCATACAATTTTGAGACTAATATACTTTTTTTAGAACATACTTTTTGATGGAAATGTATTGGGAAGCTTTTAAAATCTTTTTGTTTGATCTCTACCGTATCATCATTGTAAGCAAATTAGCTCTACTGGCAAGTCATGTATCCGAAGCCAGTGAAAAATAATCGAAGTACTCGGGGAAAATCCTCAGGTCAAGGACGAAAACCAACGATAGTCAAAAACTCTCTTATAGCGACCACTTCAGTCATAAGAGACCCACCTCCCGTAAGCGACCACTTCCTTTGTTTTCTGCTTCCGGTAAGTGACCATCCGGCATGATCACTTAAGAAAACTATGGAGGAAACTATTGCTCGAAGTTCAGTTTTTTTGGCACTAACCAAGCGTGCTGACAGATTATAGCAGTTTGCTTACAAAGAAAGATGACTGTAAATATAATACGATCTGTAGGTAAAACAGTGGATTGTTACATTGATGCAAAATGTTGCGTAAAAGGTTTCAACAGTTCCAAGTGCTATTTGATGTGAAACATCATGGTTAGTTGTCTATTTGCCTAATTTTAGCTTGTAAAGTAATAACTTATTAATTTGATTAAGTTTATCAGTGCAGTCTGAGCTTTTGTTCTTAACCCTTCCCGTAGACGAACTCCTCCCCTAAGCAACCACTTTGTCGTACACCAGGGGTGGTTGCTTACGAGAGAGTGGACTGTACAATAAACTCAACAAGAGACAATCGTTTGCTGATTAAGTGCAGAGAATTGTTTCCTGTTTACATCATACCAGAATGACTTTCCGATCCAGGAATGAGTTTCTTTCGAGAATGAAATTTGTTAACTGGCATTCACAGGATAAAAATGACCGGCTTAGCCTAAAGTTATGATCTCACTATCCCGGACAACTTTTACGCTGGCACGAAAACCATACCCAGATAGGGCCTCGGTTCACAGACAAGAACGGTGATTTCGGCGCGATATCCGTGTAACGGAGCGAAGTTGCGCCGCGCCGGTCTCTAAAGAGGAGAGTCACATATTAAATAGTTGTTCATACTGTAACGGATAGCTTTTCCTGTTGGCATGAAAAGCTAGGTATAGTTGAACATAGCCTGAGGCGGTTTCGTCCCCAGAGCCTGTGTTATCCTGTATCCAGGGGAACGGGCAACGGACGCTCTGGAAGAATCAAAAATCCTGGTTCCGGTTTAATCGCGCTAGCGTCAATTTGACCAAGAGAAGCTCCCAAGGCAGTGCCGTAGCCAGGTTAGATTTATTAGAGGGGGGGGGGGGGGGGGCGGCAATCAAACGCCCCGAAGACGCGAGCTGCTAGGGGGGTCCGGGGGCATGCTCAACAGGAAGATTTTGAACTATAGGGTCTCTGAAATAGCATTTTCAGCCTTCATAGAGCATTAATTTCTAGCGATTTTTCTTTGTTGAAGCCGCAAATAAATAATTTGACAATTTATCGAACCGAAATGAACTCATTGAACCGAAGAGCAGCATGAAGAGCGTGGCTGCTGACCAAATTAAACGTGCCTGTCAACATTATTGGGGGGCCCAGGCCCTCCGACCCCTCCCCATGCTACGGTACTGACAGGGAATTTTGCCTTGCTCCCACATTGTTACAATTTACTCGTTCCAAACTAGTTTTTTTTGTTTTCTTCACTTGACAGTTTGATCAATGATTTACTGAAGAAAGTAATTCGAAAGGACTGTTCAAGGAGGCCGAAAAAGAAAACATTTAAGCGCCGCGACTAGTCATAACGACACACAGAATGAGCACAGCTGTATGCAAATTTGAAAAGTTCAGTGACATGTATGTATTAAATCTCTTGTTAAAAAAGGCATTGAAATGACTTTTTAAAATAAGGTAAATTTTTTGAACAAAATGACATTGAAGGGTGGTTTCGTGACTTATCGAGATAAACATTTTTCTCAGCGGCTTTAAGTCGTATAAAATTGGTGTGTACACTAATGACCGGCCTGTCTCATGCTCACGGTTTTTCCATTTGCAAAGTTATAGTGATAAATACATTTTAATCGGCCAATCAGAGATTTTCATTATGGCCTCCGGGAAAAATGTTCCACTCTGCAATATGCTCTTGTTGATAAATATTGTTCATAGAATTTAGCTTAGTATTGACAAGAAGCTTTTCTCCTGTGGTATATTTATAGATTTAAAGAAAGCACTTGACACAGTCAACCACTCAATCGGAGTCCTTAATAACTGGTTTTCCTCTTACCTAAACGATTAATACCAAACTACTCAGGTTGGCTCCCATGTTTCTAAGAAAGAGCGCTGTCTGTGTGGTGTTCCGCAAGGACTAGCCTTAGGACCATTATTGTTCTTGTTGGACATAAATGATATCTGTAACTCTTCTGGCAAATTTAAAAGTTTTTATTTATTTGCTGATGATACTAATCTACTTTCGGCTGATAAGAACTTGAGATCACTTGAAATCACAGTTAATGAGGAGTCAAGGAGTATAGGCAACTGGCTCAGTGGCAAACAAGTTATCTCTTAATGCTAAAAAATCTAATTTCGATATTTTCAGAACCAATCAAAAGGGTATCGATTACGACGTTAACATCAAAATCTATGATTCCTTCGAAAGGAAAGAATGTGTAAGATACCTTGGTGTCCTTACCGCTTCAAAGATATCTTGGACGCATCATATCACATATATTCCTACCAAAAACAGCAAATCATTAGGCATCCTTGCAAGACTAAAGCATTTTGTCCCTTCTTCCACATTATTAAGCATATATCGTTCTCTTGTACAACCTTACTTGTCCTATGGTATATATAGTCGTCTGGGGCCAAGCTGCGCCTACAAATTTGGAGATAATTTTGATTCTTCAAAAACGTGCCCTTCGATTGATTCATATATTCATATCAAACTCTTTAGATTCCACGCTGTACCTTTGTTTAAATTGTCTAATGTTATTCCTCTTGAGTTTCTCAGTTTTAAAACAATGTGTTCTCGCTCGCGCCAGATCAGATACACATGCACCACACGTCCCAGACTGCAAGGTTTTAAAACACGGTTTACGATTTTCAATCCAGAACAAAGTTCGTTTTCGGTGTACATGAAACCAAAATGATATTTCATACCAGAAAAGAATTTCATTCGGATTGAAAACCGGAATGATGACTTACACGAGAGATTGAATGAATTCGTTCCAGAATGAAAGTCATGATCATTCCGGCATCATGTGAATACTAAGCCCTTTAGAGACTGCTAGAAGTCTGGATAAGAACGATCGAACGTGATCGTTACACTAACAAAAGTTGCAAGATCTTACAAGAAATGTCCTGAGAGGTTTTTGTGTCAGTTCTCTTTCCTCGGAAAAAGCAATTTCAGTGAAGTGAAAACAGGAATTCGGCGAACTGTCCTTCCTCGACACAAGTCGCATTTTTATAACTGGAAAAATGAAATTTCACCTTAGAATTATTTACAATGGGCTGTCCACCCTGCCCATACCAGCTTGATGGCCCACGTATGTCCGCCTTAAACAAGTACTTCATACTTGCTTTTAGAGCGATCGGAGGCTTTAATGCAATCTCGAAGCCGTGATATTCACCTAGTTCACCCTCCTTCACGTTACTACTATAATTCCTTAGGTTACCATCAAAGATAACTTCTTCCATGGCCGTTATGGTTAGGCTCGCTACATATTCTGCGTTATAGCTGCCAAAAAATCGCACCGCATGCAGCTTTATGCTTGTGTCTACAGCAAGATATATCCAATCATAACATTTAGAAGAATGCTTCCAGCCATTATTGAAAACCACCGATTTAAACCTAGAGACCTGCCTTTTAAGAAGGGAACCTCGCTTTGACTCTACAAATCCAACGGTAGTGTTCAGTACAGAGTTGAAATATTTCACCATATCTTTCACTTCTTTGAGAGTAAGCAAGTCAGAGTCGAGGACGACATCTGCAAACTCCTTTTGTTCCATCGCAGGCAAGTGAATTTTCTGAATGATCAATTCCCCGAGAATTCTCCTTTTTACGGATCCCTCAGCTACGAGGCCTTGTTTCTCGCATTCCTTCACGGCCCAGTGGTCAACAGCTTTGAATAATTCTATTTCCTTGATATTCAGCAAATCATTAGCCACTAATTCCTCAAGTAATTGCCACGAAACCATCCGATTTCACAGCTTCCTCCGTTTCTTTTTCGATCACTTTCCAGCAATGATGCAACAAATCCACTTCTTCATACTTCTGAGCTGCTGGTAATACGTTAAACACGTTAGAGGCATCCAGATTATCTTGGAGGTAGACAGAGCATTTGTCAACGAGCGAAGGCAGCATGTATTTCTTCGCCAAATACATCAATTGCAGGACATTGTCAGCGGTCAACTTTGCTTCATCACTGTAAATGAAACGCAGACACTCCAACAGGCCCTCATAATCACAATCAGTGATCTCGACAACATCTTTGGTCTCCGCCAATTCACCGTAAAACATGGCATAAAACACTGGACTGCTGATGGCTAACACGAACTTGTGAGCTGGAATAGTCTTGCTTTCACTTCCGCCTTGGAAATTGCAAACAGCGAACTTCACATCGCTCAAAAGTTCTTGGTTAAAGATAGCCCGACATCTTTCTCTGACTGTGCCTTTACCTGTTTTTTGCCAATAACCGTCTGAGTTTGCGTGGACGGACATGACTAGTTACTGTTAAGAATGTGAGGTGCCGAATGCTTGCTCGTTTGGCTTTCTAGTTCTAGTTGCATCATACCTCGAGTCCAACCGAGTCCCCAGGGTCTTCTCGTTTTCAACGAGAAGACCCTGGGGACGAGACCAGGTTACGTAGAGTCTTCTGGCTGACAAAAAAGGGCGTTAAATCGCAGGCTCAGTTTATTACTCAGAGCCTTTGCCTTGCGTACTGAGTATGAAAAGAGTGCTAAGAAATGGCCACTCTCTAACGAAAAGATTTTTCACCAATAGAGGGTCAAAATGGGGTGGTAGCTTTGACGGTTGACGGTTATACTTAAGAGGAGCATTCGACGGACTATTAGAAAAAACGTATGCGCGGGAGGCCAAAGAACAGTGGGACCCCGTTAATTAATGTCACCCGACCGTTGGGCCATAAAATCCTGGTCGTAATAACGAGGTGGTAGCATTACCGGGGTCTTTAATTCAAAATGATAAAATGACTCAGTGGTTTTTACGTTTGGGTCGAAAGATTGTGGTCGTTATAACGAGGTGATAGTAAAAACGGGTGGTGGTTAGGCCGGGGGGTTCCACTGTACAAATAACAATTATTCACCGAAGTGGAGATGACTAGTATTAGATATTTACCGAGGCCGCGAAGCGGCGAGGTAAATACCCACTACTAACCACCGACACTGAGGTGAATAATTGTTTTAGTATATACTAAAACAGTGAGATAATTGAGCACGAAAATGATGATTTTTAACTCATTTACTGTTGCCAACGATTACAATTTTGGCGCGCGGTGACCGAACGGCCGCGGTCGTCGCTTTTTCTTGGCGACAAATAAAACTTTTGAAGGCGTTTGTTTAGCTCTTGCGGGAAGTTCCTTCAAAAGGAGTTGTGAATTCTGTTTGCATTTAAAATAATTCTGTAAAAAAAATAATTAAATTTAGTTTTAAGCTTATTTATGAACATTAGTCAACTAAATAAAGTAACGCAAGACTTAAGCTTAATTTGCATTTGTAAACAAAAAACTTTTTCACCGGTTTTATCGATAACTATTCAAGTCAAAAAGACAAAGCTTTACCTGTTAAAACTTCCAAACCGAACTTCGTCACCTTCTCTATGTATTTCGAAAATAGCTTGTTGATTAGTTGTGAAATTTCTTAGTTTGTTACGGCAGCAAACCAGGAAAGCATTTTGCTCACAACCTACGCTAGTTTGGCGTCGCTCGCTCGGAAGAACTGGAGGTGAATCAGTGAATAGTGCAGGATATTCACTGATTGAGTAGCCAGTCAGAGTGCGCGAAAAACACTATCCACTGTTTTCGTATATACTAAAAAAATATATTCGGGCGAGGGAAATGAAATTAAATGGAAGAAAATCAATGAACACAAATTAACCCTAAAACATTCATGCTACTGGCAAAAAATAAAACCATGCAAGGTAAATGTTTACCGAAAACAATTTATCCGGCTCGAAAATTCCCCACTTCTCCCATAACTTTTCTAATAATCCGTCGCTAAGTGGAAATTTCAGTCCAAAAGTTAAAGTAAAGAGTGCGAGGGCAGAGCTTCTCTGTTTGTTACGCCATACTGATGAGCTACAATAATAGCAAAACAGCTGTCTATGACTACAATTCCGCTCTGTTTTGAGTTCCTTTTTATCTCGTGTTGATGTCTTGCAAAGTTAATTTTCACGTAGTACGATCAGCATTGCAGTATTCTGTTTGTAGAATTTAATACATATGTCTTCTTTAGGTGTTTCGATACAGTTTTTGGGAGACCATACGGATGTTTTTCAATCGCCTTACAAGTCATTTTATCCTCGTCTGATCGCTACAAAAGTTTCACTAGTGATTGACTATGAATTGAAGTTTGTCAAAATGCAGTTGTTAGTAAAATCGATATCACTATGACAACAATAAACAAAACATTTTGAAATCGATAAAATCCGAATTTTGCGCCATCTTGACCTGCCATTGAAAATACGACTCCAGGAACGTGAAGTGTGATGTTTAGCAAACAAACTCCGTGAGAAGTAAAAAATTCTGTATGTTTCATTTCAAATAAAACGAAAATATATTTCATAGCTTATATTTTCAATAGCCGTGACGAAATGCTTAATGAAAAAAGGTCTAAATGCCTCACATTAACCTTAGGTAGCTTCAAACTGCTGCCTAATATCATATTTCGATGCTTGGAAATTTTGGTAGTATGAAGTTTTTTTAGTTACAATTCTTGGAGATTTATGTAGTACCTACCCAAGTCTTGTACATTTTGAAATAAAAAAAAATGATTTTTTTGTAATCAAAAACTCTCACTAAATTTATGCCATTAAATTATCAGTTTTATTTCAGCAGTTAGCTCAAACAAGGAAAATTTTATTTCGCCATCTTAAGCTAAAAACATCCTTTCCACTAATTTTAACTGTTGAGTACAATCCAGTGTAATGCGTATATGTATTAACATAGCGTGGTTCGGATCAATTTCAGTTGCTTGGCACTTCAAACTTGGGCCAGTATTTACAGTTATTGAAATTGTAAAATAAGGCTTTCAAGGCATGAGAACAACGGGCTTAGCTTAGAAAGCTTATCCATACACAGGCTATTCCGAGAAAATAAAATTGATCTTTGCTAGTGTTGGTGACGGAATTAGAAAATTGTGGAAAACAGCCAGTCTCAGTTTTTCCACTTTTTCTATCTTACCTAGCCAGCGCCGTAGCTAGTATGAGGCCAACCGAGGCACTCGCCTCGGTAAAATTTTGACGAATTTCGCCGATCATTTTTATTTTACATAAGCGATCATCGGATATTTTTAACGCATCATGATATTACAAAGAATTCAGCAATTCAGTCAATATACTATGAAAAAATTACCATATCATCGATCTCAAGGGGCTACGTACGTTAACTCAAATTTTTTTTGAACAAATACTGATCAAAACCATTGGCGAGGTTAACGGTCACCCAGATTATGTAGCTTGTTTCTGATTATTGCTTTTTAAATTCCACTTAAATTAACTCGAAAAAAAGTTACCGAAAGGCCCAGAAAACGCTGCAAATCGCATTTCCGAGAGACTAAAGTTTAAAATTTCTCGGGGGGGGGGGGGGGGGGGCATGCCCCCGAACCCCCCTAGCAACTCCCGCCTGCCTCGGTTGGCCGTTTGGTCTGGCTACGGCACTGCTAGCCACAGAATTTTATGCTTTAAGAGTCAATCCCGACCGATAAAATTACTCGGACCATCAGCTCTCCTTTCCTTTCTTGGAAATTCGTGTTTGGGTCTCCCAAAAGCAATTGCAATTACGGATTCAGGTAAAACCCTTGACTAGCTGCCTCAGCAAAGGGGGTCTACTGAAAACTTTCAGACTAAACATAAAGCATATTAAGTACCGACCGTCTGATCCACGATAAGTTATATTCCTTTATGAAAGGAGAGATCCATTTATCCCTAGGTACCAGGTGATGACCCAAACGAACATACATAAATTGGGCAAATAATCTTTGATCAAAGACTCTTGCAACGTATAAATTTTTCCAACGCAAACTTCGTCACCGGGGCTTCCTCTGTCTCCCATTCATCGAGAGTCGCTTAAGGCGCAGTTGATTTTTAACCAATACTTTTTCCATCTTCGTTCTGAAAACAGCTAAAAGCCTTTTTTTTAACTTTTTGAATCCGAACTGGACGCAGATAGCTTGCTTAGCTGGCGAGGAAACATTTGAATATTTCATTCAACCAGAAAAACGATCGCGAGGAAGATGTGTAATAGGATCTTCTAGTATAGTAAAGTGCGGACCAATTAGATCAAGGTCTGGTATGTCTCCAAGGAATTAGCCGATGGCGTATCAGTCACGGAAGGCTTCAACAGAATAAATTTATAAGATTTATTTTGAATTTAAAACTCCACGTTAACCGTAATGAAGGATGAGGTACATGGCCTTCGTTCAATGTTGCGACAGCTTCTTCAATACCAGGTGCCATGGCTATTCACACGTCACAGGACAATTTTTCAAACGGGTAAAAAATTTGAGCGGACAACAAATTCGTTTACACGGAACTGTTCAATACTCTAGCATTGTTCACACGGAACGGATCTCTAACTTTTGTCAGAGGTTTTACCATCTGCCTGCGCAGACTTCTTCTTTACCAAATCCAAAATAGCGTCTCCCAGCACAGGCGTCCCAAGCTCACGTTACGAGTGCATGTAAATGAACTTTCTCACAAGAGAGTCGGTGTCGCGTTACAAGGAACCGTTGAGACTTTGTATGAGAAATAAAATACCGAGGTCTACAAACGATAAATATCATTATTCCTACTTATTTCTCTATTAAATGAATAAAGGAGACTTACCTTTCATGTATTCTTGTGTTTTTTGGTGTGAATTCATTTTGGCTCTTGTGAAAAAAATAATTTACATAACCAGGAGCCCATCAAATTTGATGGGCTCCTGACATAACACACTCGTAACGTGTGTCTGGGACACCTGTGCTGGGAGAAGCTAGTTTGGATTTGTTAAAGAAGAAGTCTCCCAGCTGAGTTACCACGCATCTATGCAATCACTCCTCTAGTGCTGTACAGAACTGTTTAGATGGTTATGGTGTTCACTCCGCACCGGCTTTAGAACCGTAGGGCTAACAATCTGGTCTTGATTGTGGCGTTTAATTTTTAAACGACTAACGACTAAGCGTTTAAATTTTTGAACGGTGAAGGTGCTTCCGATTGAACGCAACTCCTAAAGGGTGCTAAAGGATTCTAAACGTAGCCTAAATTTCGTAAAAGCTGGAAAGTTGATCTTCTCGAGTGCGAAGGAGGCCCATCCTGGACACACCGGTAGCCAATCAGAACACAGAATTTTTGCAGTATGGAAGCATATTTAATATTTCAGTCTTGTGTGCCGTCATTGTCTTCAGATATTTGGTGCAATCATGAGTTCTTCTTGTTCAAAAAGTGCCAATGAGTGAAACAGCTTTTGCTCAAAATTGACTCATCTTGAGTGCGAAGGAGGCCCATCCTGGAGCCACCGGTAGCCAATCTGAACACAGAATTTTTGCAGTATGGAAGCATATTTAATATTTCAGTCTTGTGTGCTGTCATTGTCTGCGGGTATTAGGTGCAATCGTGAGTTCTTCTTGTTCAAAAAGTGCCAATTGAAACAGCTTTTGTTCAAAATTGACTCAGCCGTTCTGGCCTCGATTTGTTCAAAGGCTGGAAAGGCCGCTATCCAAGAGACAAAACGCTGTTCATAGAATAAGTGTTAAAATAAGAGTTAAAGAAATCAATTAAGTTATCCACTGGATAGTACTCCAAAACTTTTCAACGACAGGGGCCAAGAGAGGAACCTGCATGGTTGCTTGCTTCCGTGATTATTTGGGTTGCTATAGCGCTTTAATTTTGTGGCATTTATTACTTTACTTAGCTGAGTGTCATGGCTTGACATGCTTTTCTTTCACTGGATCTTCATCACCAACCAATCAAATACGCTTGCCTAGCCTGGAAAAACCTCGTAATTTTGCGTAAACGCAAACTTGATATAATTCGGTGCCACAGACTGGAGTGCAGCAATAAGCAATAACTGGTAAGTGTAATTAAATTCTCTGTACCATGTCTTTCATTTCCCCCCTCTTTTACAGTGTCAGCGACTTACATAATAATTTGCTTAAAATATTATCCGTTTTTATGAAGCAAAGCCGATATTCACACTTTCCACATCGACGTTGATGATCTAGCTGACTACCCTATTCCCATGTTAAGTAAGCAACAAATCTTATTAAACTAAATATATTTCTTCGCCTATGGTCCTTAATTTTAAATGGGAGGGACTTACAGCTTTTTTGAAATGCATGCATATATAGAAAGATAGATTTTTTAAAAAAAGGTATTTATATAGTGACAATTCTTGAGGGATATTCGTGTGGTACCCTACCATTTCTAATACATTTTTAAATAAAAAAATAATGAAATTTTCCCCAGTAACGCCCTGTCTAACTAGTAATGCCATTACTAAATTAACATCATTAATTCAGTAGTTAGTACTAAGAACAAGGAGAATTTTAATTTGTCTCGTTATACTAATTTTGACTTTTTACACCCCCCGAGTGAGCTTATACATGTATGTATTATCATGGCGTAGCTGGGATTAATTTCAGTTGCTTGGCACTTCAAACTTTGGCCAGTACTTAAAGTTATTGAGTTGCAAAGTAAGATTTTTAATGCTGAGGAAACGGGCTTTGAGAAAGCTTAGCATTATAAGCATAGGTTATTCCAAAAAAATGAAAATTGATTTTTGTTACTGTTGGTGACGGAATTAGAAAATTGCCGGAAAAAAAAGCCAGTCGCAGTTTTTCCAATTTTTGTTCCTTAACTATATCATTCAGGTCAATAAAGTGAAATTACATAAAGTAGGCACAGATTTTAATACTCTAAGGGCCTGAGCCAAAGAGAATCTCCTGGAAAACATCAAGACGAAAATTTTAAAAGCTAAAAGTATCGACTGTCAATCATCACCCTCTCTATATTTAATTGCTATGTTTTCACCTGCTTATACTATGTTTTCGCAGTCGTGCCCGGCACTTATAAAGCGATAATAGGTCGAGACATGCAACTCTGAAGACATCCGTTCAATATGTCAATTCAAATACTAGTTTGCTTGAATGTGTCGAAAAAACTCCGCCAGATTTAGGGATCAAAGAAAACATCGTTTAAGAAATCCCCAAGAGACAAAGTCTTTCAAATGATACTCCCCTCACACCACCTAGAAAAAGTTAAATATCAAATTAAACTAGAATTACTTATTTCACAAACCCTCGCTAAAAAAAAGGATGAAAAATATCTCTCTCCAAGTAAGGATAGAAGTTGATAGTCTGTAGGGCTATAGAAATAATGACTCCTATGTTTATAAGAAAAAGACCGGAAAAATGAAACTTTTTAATCCTTATCCTTCTTACTATACTGAGGTTCTAAAATTTGTTAACATTTATATTTTTATGCCTTTGGCACTGACTTGCGCATTTTTTTTTTAGCTGCAGGAAAATAATTCATCCACGGAAATCATGCAGGACAATCAGTCGGGTCAGGACGGTCTCTCGCTTGAAAACTTTCTTCGTGCGGTTTCTTCAGACCCAACTGACTGCCTAAACAGGTTCTCCGTATCTGAATGGGCGGCTAAATATCGGGGAAGACGGGAAGAGGGAAAATGAGGGGAGGAACGGCTAAGAAAAAAGTACACACTGACATATTTCAGTCAAAAATGGATTCGTATCATGACGTCATATTTCGTAGTAATAGCA
This sequence comes from Porites lutea, assembly GCF_958299795.1. Classification (NCBI taxonomy): domain Eukaryota; kingdom Metazoa; phylum Cnidaria; class Anthozoa; order Scleractinia; family Poritidae; genus Porites; species Porites lutea. Next base: position 32,981,319 of record NC_133201.1, read on the forward strand.
ACTAACCGCCAAGAAATTATTCCATTCTATTTGTTTTCAGACATAAGATGATTCGGGCGACAGGATTGCTTATTTTCTTGACTACATTTCAGAGTGTTGAAGGTCAGTTGAGTTGTTAATTAGTTGAGTTCAGTGGCCTTAGTTTGCACTGACTACTATATATTTTAAGAGCTTCTTATCCGGACAAAAACAATGCGGTTCTAGCAAGATTCACTGATTCTCTCTTGGTACTAAGAGATGACGAAAAAATGATTTATCATGGGGCAGAGTAATTTGAAAGAGTAGGGAGGGGAGGGTGGGATTGCACTCATTGGAAGTTTGGGTAGAGGTGCACCACCAAAGCCTTCAAAACCCAGACCCTGATTATAAACTTCAAGACAAAAATTGTTCTTTTCGCAACCCTATTTAGAAGACGAACCTTATTTTATGATCCTGCTCGTGGCGAATTAAGGAACTCGTGATGCACCCCTAAGAAAGTCTTCCTGGGAGGTTACACTGGAGCCAGCATAAAAAAAACAAACAAGCAAACAAAAACAAAAGAAACAAAACCGACCGGGACTTATCCAATTGAGGAATACCGGGTGTAGTTTATAACAGCGCCCACACCGTAATTTTTAGGGAGTTATTATAACTCCAAAAATGGAGTAAAAATTTTAGGTACAGGATAACCCCTTTTGGGGGGTTATTTTAACTCCTAATTTAACTCCGAATTTGGGGTCATTTTTACTCCTGAAAAAGAGTTCTTTTTACTCCCAGTCTGGAGTTAAAATTACTCCGAAATGGGGTTACTTGTACTCCTTACATGGGTTGTTTTTACTCTTTTTGGAGTTAATTTAACTCTGAAAGTGGAGTAAAAATTTTAGGTACAGGATAACTCCTTTTTTGGGGTTATTTTAACTCCTCAATATCTGGGGTCACTTTTACTCCTGAAAAAGAGTTCTTTAAACTCCTTTTTGGAGTTAAAGTAACTCCACGAAAAACAATTCCACTGTAAGGAGTTAAATTAGCCCCACCAGAGGAGTTATTATAACTCCCTGAAAATTACAGTGCACATAAATTGTGATGGCCTATAAATTAAACCACTGCCTGGTTAGCTCAGATGGCAGTGCACTGGTCTGCTGAGCGGGAGGTCGCGGGTTCAAACCCCGGCTGGACCAACACTCAGGATCTTTAAACAACTGAGGAGAAAGTGTTGCCTTTGTAATGACATCTTGAAACGGTTAGACTTTCTAGTCGTCTCGAATAAGGACGAAAAACCGTAGGTCCAATCTCACAGCGCACTTTCGCTTATCTGGTTCTTGGGGGACGCAAATAAAAGAACCCACACCGCTGTTCGAAAAGTGTAGGGACGTAGATCCCGGTGGTGTGGCCAAACTTTCTTGGGCCAGGTGGGTTATCTCTAAGGGAAGATCTTAGTGTACGGTTAACCTCAAGATCCTCCTTTAGGAGTCGAAATGGCTACCAGTAAACAGTGTATGTATGCATGGCAGGTTATTGCGGAAAACGAGAGAATATGACGACGTGAAACACTGATGGCAATGGTGAGATATATGTATACTTTTTCCCCATCTCTTGATCAAAGCCGTCTAATAAATGGTCGTTATCCTATTTTGCAGGATCGCACTGGAAATACGGAGAAACTGGTATGTATGCAATGAAAATAGAAAAGATCTGTTTCAGCCTTAAAGTGTCAATTCAGCCGCTGCAGGCCAAAGTCAGATTCAGCCCTTCCTGGAACCATTGGAGCACAATTTAGGCCAAAAATGCTCTATCAAAAGGCTATTTCAGCCCACGGTAGGGCCCATTTCAGCCCTGGGACTAAATCAGTCCCAGCTAATTAGACTGTATTGGCCCTGATTTAAGGAAGCCAAATTAGACTCAAAAATAGGACTGTATTTTACTCACCGAAACGGCACCTATTTTTAGGGCTAAACAAATCTTTCTGATTTAGAGTGTGGTATCCCAGTCTGAAAACTAATAACAAATTTATGTAATAAATGCAGTACTATCTGTTGGAAAGTACTCGTCGTCTTTAAAAGTCAATTACAAAACCAGAGTTATTTGTGTTGCACCAGTTAAAGGGGTTTGTCCCGCGGATGTCCAGTTCATTAATTTTCGTTAAATGCCAATTATCCGTCTTTATTCGGTATGGAAACTTAAGAAATTACTCGTCAATGACAAAATCACACGATTTTGCCTCCACTGCTCAACCGGGCACCTAAAATGATAATATATGGGCGCGTTGGCCAGCCAAGCCACCGTCCCGTTTGTTAAGCTTCAATATACTTACAAGTGTCCTTTACAGTTGAATAAAATCCCCGACAACGGCGGGGCTCTACGTTGTAACTGAACAAAAGACAGCATTTTTCGCACATTATTATTTTGTAGTAAAGCGACGTCTAAAGCAGACTTCCGTTCAGCAACCTCCGAGGTAATTTTTTCAATGAGATCGTGGGGGCCGGTCTCTAGTACGAAGGCGTGTGAGTAATCTGAGTAGTTTTTCTAAAAGTATAAGGTCTTCACCTTTCGAGACCTTTCTGAATGTTTCCTGGAGCTGAGTCTCGCGCGAAATTTCCTCAAGGTTTATTGTGCACTTCCCACATCTGGAAGAGTGCTGTGATTGGTCTACGTTTTTTACCGCACGATTCAGCCTGTTCAGCAGACTTTTTGGGGGGCAGGAACGCTGACGAACCCCCTAAGGACGTTTGCGTGGGAGGCTTAAGACCGCCAGGATGTATAAAGGTAGAGAGGGTGGGGTCAAGGCGGCCAATTTTGAAATTTAACATCTATTTAACAAATAATTGGCCTTGTGGCGGTGGAATTTATAATATACCCTTACGCCTCGAGTCACAAGTGGTGAGCTAACAGCACACACACTTTGTCGAAAGCTGGGACAGCAACAGGGCCCAACATGAAGGGCCTTCGAACATACCATTTTCTAAATTTTAACTATAGCTTCAAAGTGTTTTTAATTGGTTTTAGACAAAATAAAAATGATAAATAGAGCCACAATGTCTCCGAATGCGTTTATTAGACCAAACAGGCTACGGTCCAGACGATTGGCATATTGTTTGGAAGCATTGCTGTGGGAGAGCCCAGTCCCCTATAAACATAAGAACAAAGACGGCCCAGAATGATCCCCATCTAGGAGGACTAAGATTTACAAGTGATAACGAGAATGGAAAAGTCAGTGGAAAGCTAACCAACAACGGCCATGCGCCAACTTTAGCAATCCCCAAGGTCAAGGGCACGGCGTCGATGACTGGGGGTCCCTTGGGAGATGGTGTGTATAAACTTGAACAATTTCATTTTCACTTCGGATGTAAAAAAGACCAAGGATCTGAGCATACCGTTAATGGAGACTCATACTCAGGAGAGGTAAGGTAAACTTAGCCTTAAAAACAGCCGATGTTTCGCGATTCCACTACTACGAAAAAACGAGCAGAGGAGTTCCATAGTGATGACGCGAAACTACCCAGATCTGGCCGGGGCGTTAGTGTCTCTAATTGGTCGGAAATTTGCTTCATCCAATCGGAATTTCGAAACACTAATCAGATGTGAGTAGTTGCGCGAAATCAGTATGGAATATGGAATTTCTGCGCACGCGCTCCTCAGACATTATTTCGCAGAGAAACCAGTGATGGCATCACATCTTAGTGTTTACCAAATCAGTGAATAGCACTTTTCGAGTGCTTTGATTGGCTCTCGTAACTCGGAATGTCCTTGGCTATTCACTGTTTTGCGCCTGGAGTCAAGGTGGCGTCTCGAAGCTGAAACATTTTCGGAAGACGAAATGTGAAAGATAAATAAAGCAGTAGTACGAACAGATACCAAGAAAGCGACTAACTTTGTCTTGTTGGTGTTTATTGGTGGGAAGAAAATTATTTTCATGCTGAGTTTGCACTTTGCAACAAAATCCTAAAAATGCACCTGACAAAATCCCCGAAATGTTGGTAATTGCAAATAAAGTTCCTACTAAGTGACGTTCTTAATTTACAAAGAGTTACCTTTTTATTTTTATCCAACTGATTTGGTAAATACTAAAACAACTATCCCTCTCAGGGTCGATGAACAGCGCTAGATATATACAGAGACGCTTTGCGTCTCGGTACATATATCCACCCACCACCATTCACCGTCCCTTCGAAAGATAGTTGTATAATATCTGCTGTTTACAGGCTAGGGTAAACGTAATATATCGTAAACTCAGCAACAGAGAGTTGTCAGGCATGAAAAATACTTCTGACTAGTTAAAATCAACATTGTGTTTTCAGCTCCATTTGGTGACTTATAACACAAAGTATCCTGATTTCTCAATGGCTACGGACAAGGAAGATGGACTATCTGTTATTGGCATTTTCCTGAAGGTATAACTCCTTACAAATTTCAGCGTTGGTTTACGTTTGTTTTGCCAAGGAGGAATATATTAAATGAGTCTTTACAGGTTTGCACCACAGGGCCACGAGAGAGTAGGGGGTATCCAGAAAGAGGCTTTGTCCTCGCCCCTTCTTCTCCATTTAAATTATGATTATCTCGCATGAGTTATAGCATATGATACAACCAGTCTAGCACTGTCTTCTGCCTCCCCTTCGCAAGTTATGAATTTCCTCATGGTGTTGCATGTCGTGCGTTCTGGCCAGTGGACAAAATTTACAACAATAATATAGCTGATAATGTTTAAATAAACACGGTAGACTTAGAATGAAAAAAAGTCGTGTTTTTTCACACATTCTGTTTTTCAAGTCGCGAAGGGCATGCATAAGGTATCTACCACGGGTAGCGCGTTAGCCTTATACACTCCTAAACGGCGTTTCATGCTCTAACCTTTCTACCAAAAAGCAAGATAAATCTCTTCTGTAGAGTTAGTGGAAGGATAAGCCATTAAAAAAAATTAGGATCTCTATCAAGGAGGAATATATTGAATCAGTAGTCAACGACACAATTGTTCGTCATGTATACAAACCTAATAATCTAGTCAAGGACAAACAATGGGCATACCGCGCAGGATTTTCAACAGAACTGTTACTAATACAACTTACTGAAACATGGAGAGAAGCTGTGGATGCAGGCTTAGTGGCAGCAGTTGCCTTCATAGATTTTAAAAAGGCATTCGATAGTGTGTCGCACGCCATTCTCGAAACGAAGTTGGAAAGGGACTTTGGCATGCCAGGGCTACTCCTGGATTGGCTTAAAAGTTACTTAAAGGAAACACAGCAATAAACAGCTGTTAATGGATCAACTTCAGAGATGATACCGATCTCTTTTGGAATTCCTCAAGGGTCTGTCTTGGGACCGACACTTTTCACTCTCCTCGCGAACGATCTTCCATCCTCAGTATCTTCCGGATCCTTCTATATGTTTGCCGACGACACAACGGTTTACTGCATAAGTGACACGGCAGAAAAAAGTATTGCCAAGTTAAATTCTGCACTTCGTGAATTAAAAGAGTGGTGCCTCATTAACAGATTAACACCCCACCCAAGTAAAGGTGAGGCCATGCTAATCTCTAGAATAAATCCCCCGGTTAACATTCCCCCGATCTTTATCGGAAACTCTACGATTGAATGGGTATCGAAATCACGATTACTGGGAATGACCGTCGATGAGAAACTGACCTGGACTCGGCATATGTTGGAACTCAAAAAATCATATGCTAAAAAACTAGGATTACTTAAGAAGTCGAGATTTCTCCCTAGAAACGTTCGTCAGGACCTCTATTTTAAGGTCATCTTGCCTTCAGTGACCTATGGTCTTATACTATGGGGATCTTGCTGCAACTCCGACTTATTTCAGTCCCTGGAAAGACTTCACTGCAGGGCTGCGAGACTTATCTTTCATTTGCCGAAAGACATGGCATCTGCTGATGTCCTACGACGGGCCCAATGGCTGACTCTGTCTATTTATTATAAATTAGCCATTTTTATCTGTCTTCATAAAGCTTTCCACGATAGGTTACCTGTCACATTAATCGACCTGATTTCTAAGAAACGGGCCACAAACTATTCAACCCGGACTTGCGCTTCTTTCATTGTTCCACGCTTCAACACGCGTTACATGAAAGACTCTGTCGTGTTTAGAGGCTCAGTCCGGTGGAATGCAGTGACCAACAACTGTAGTGCCCTGACAAAAAAACATTCCTTATCGTGATCTCAGGCTAAAGCTTAAATCTCAAGCTAATTTTAATGAATTCAGCTTTAAGATAACGTCTGCATCCACTTGTAATTTTAGAAAAGATGACTTTGTATATACTTAAATTTATGCTCATAATTTCATATTTGTAAGCACTAATTTAGTTCAAACGTTTTGTCTGTATATACCACTAGTTTTTAGTTTTTTTAGTTTACTTGTAATTAGTTAATTGCAAACGACCCCACAAGCTCATGTACCTTTAATACTGATCGTTTTAAAATAAAGGCTATCTATCTATCAGTTTTTTTTTTTACGACGATACCGCACAGGTTTTTTTCTAGTTTTCCTCTTTAATTCCTGGATGTGTGCAACAAATATAGGGAAGAGAAGATGATGATGATGATGATGATGATGATATTGGAAACCCGGAATTGCGGGTCTTGGCATGCAAAATGAGACGGATTCAAAAGGCGGGTAGGTTTGCATGTTTACTGTTTACTAATCCATTTCCTTAATTAAATGGAAGTTATCTATTTTACTTGCTGTTTATATTGTATTTTGATTCGCACTATGCTACTTAGACTCTTGGATACATAATACATACGTGAAAATTGAAGAACGAGCAGCTTTACAGATTTCAGTGTGTTACTTGGCACTTGGTTTCAGACGAATTAAATCACCAAAAGTGTCGTCGTTCGAGTTGCCTTGAACAAATAAACTCCCGTCTTTGAGAAAGATCGCTGGTTCCGGGGTATATTTGGCTCTATTGAGAAGATTTTTGTGGTGTGCCAATTTTAAGCAATTGCCATTTTTATCTGGTTAGTATCGATGATATAACAATCACTTGAGCCATTTCTCAAACTCACCTATAGGTGCATCGGTGGCCGTAGAAAAAGTTTCCCTTTACAACCTGATTCCTGAGCTGGAAGATTTATCGAAGGCGTCATTCTACTCTTACAAGGGTTCTCTGACAACACCCCCCTGCTACGAGTCCGTGCGGTGGATTGTACTGAAAACTCCTATTGATGCCAGTGAAAAGGATGTACGAACCTTTTTTTACTTGAATATCTATCTATTTCTTATGTCATTTATTCGTTGATTTATGTCTTATTTACTTCTTTGTTCATTTTATTTGTTTAAAACTTAACTTTACGATTAATTATACGGTAATAAGATACTAAATCAGGAAAATAATGGTTAGGGAAGACACGTTAGCCATCTATCAATTTGTACTATGTGTTTCAACTTGACTTGGACTTGAACCCAGATTGTCTGCAAGTGTGTCTAAATATCCCCAAAATGTTAAGATTGACCCCCCGGGGGAGGGGGGAGGAAGGGTGTGTTAATTTAAATGCTAATTATGATAATCTAATTAGCATAATCATGAGAGCGTGTAGAGAAAAAAAATTGTAGAAAATTTCTAGTCGCTCCATATTTTAGAATGATTTTCGGGTTTTTTTGCCCAGATATTGATGAAAAAAAACTCTTACTACCATATCACCCAAAATAAAGACGTTTCCTAGCTAAATGACATTCTTTAAAAATTTTTATGAAAAATATGCTTTTTTTAATCTTTTTGTGGCGGAATATCATTTTTTTTTTTTTTTTTTTTTTGTATTTTAATGAATTTTTGTTTTGTTACGTTTTACATTTTTTTACATTCTAACTTATGAACACGGAACACGTAAGGAAAAATACAAAAAACGGAAAGGAAAACTAAACATTATACAACGCAGACTAACACACAATTACATACTTACAAAAAAGAAAACAAACGAAACAAAAACCAGGTACCTTCTTTCCTATTTACATGAAAAAAAAGTAAAATAAAATAAATAAAAAATAAAGATTAATAATAAATGAAGTAAGCGAAGAAGAGATCGTATGCTAATCAGTTTTATATTTGCCCCATTTCATATTGTGGGTCTCCAACTTATTTTTTGACTTAGCGATCATTGTCTCTATTAAGAAGACAGTATTAATTTTGGAATGAAGAACTCTGATGGAGGGAGGATATTTGTTCTGTCTACAAGAGTATAGATATTGTTTTGCCAGTAATAAAATATGATTCACAAATATCTCATCCTCACATCCAATAATACCAAACAGTATATCTTTGTCTGAAAGATTTTCAATCTTGACCTTATGATCAACAAGCCATTTTATAACCTCAGACCAGAAATTCTTAGTATAATGACAAGACAGGAAAAGATGTTCGAGGGATTCGTCCGATTCACCACACAAGGAGCACGCTGGAGATGGTATAATACCAATTTTGCATAAGAAGGTATTTGTCACAAGGCATCTGTTTAATAATTAATACTGAAATTCGCGAGTCTTTGTATCTAAGGCAACACGATATGGCAAGCTATAGGTTTTTTTCCAGTTCAAAGTGTTATTAACAAAATTAGCATCAAACTTTAGTTTAGCAGTTGGTGGAGTGACGATTCTGTCTCGAAGTTCTTTATAAACAATTTTCGAATACGCTTTTTCAAGTAAAACAATTTGACCATTTAAGCGTAACTTAATCTCATCACGCAAATTGAATGGTGTGTCACCTGTATAGATGCAGGATTTCAACGATTCACGCCATTGAGTTAGTAGAGCGTCTATTAAAGAGACAAGCCTAAAGGCATCTAGCGGCGAAAGGTTCAAGACTCTCAACTCGCTTTTGATTATAAGTTCATGTTTATTCGAGATTAAATCACCCACTCGAAAGATCCCTTTCTCAGCGAGATTTCGAAAATACACAGACTTGTCACCAACACAAATAGATTTGTTGTTCTATAAGATAACTTTTGACAAGTCTTTTCCATTTAAATCCTGTATATTTAAATTTTTTACCGCAGAGCACTTTGCAAAAGATTTTAAGCATTCTTCATAAAAGGATGGTAATTTGATAGTCAATTTCTTCAAATCAAAGTCGCAACATAAGACTAATATTTCCATCCACTCGGTTGATCATTTGCCAATTTCTTGCAGCAAAGTATTCTTTGTGTTTCAATTATGGAGTTTAAATGTGGGGCTTTAAGTCCTCCATCTTCGATATCACTGATAAGTGCAGAGCGTTTAACTTTATCCTTTCCTTTCCATATAAAATCAAAGATAATTTTGTTCGCTACTTTCACAAATTCTTTATCCAATGATATCAAGCTCGTGCGATATAAGAAGATAGGGATAATAAAGGTTTTGACAATTTGAATTCTCCCTATGATAGTCAAATCCCTCCACCTCCAGATTCGTAGCTTAAGTTGGATGGAGCTGATTAATTCATTGATGTTTAGCTTTTGTTTTGCTTGAATGTCATAAGTAAAATGTACTCCTAAGATTTTAGCTGATCGTTTAATTTTTATGCTGTTCAGAGCGGCTTCTTGTACGGTACAGGCTTGGTTACCTAGTAGCAAAAGCTCTGTCTTTTCGTGGTTAACCTTTAGGCCAGAGCAAGTTCCATAATCTTCTATAAGTTTAAGAAAGTTTGTTAGAGAGAGGTCATCCTTTAAAAACCCAGTCAGGTCATCTGCGAAAAGACTTAATTTGATCTCTTCTTTATCGACTTTAATACCACGAATGACATTACTGTTACGTATGTTAACACATAAAACTTCTAATGCTATAATAAATAAGTAAGCAGAGAGAGGGTCTCCCTGTCTTACTCCTCTTTCAACTGCAAAGGATGAAGTTGCAAAGCCATTATTTAAGACACAACTAGAGACATTCTTGTAAAAAGTGTGGATCCATTGAATAAAAGATGGTCCAAAACCAAAAACGGATAACGTTCGAAATAAGAAGTCCCTACTAACTGTGTCAAAAGCTTTTTTAAAATCTATACAAACCATTCTTCCGTCAATACTGTATCTCTTTGAGAATTCCATAACGTCCTCTATGGTTCTGACCGCGTCGAAAATGGTTCTACCCTTCACATATGCAGATTGATTGAAATGTATGATGTTTGGTAAAACATTCTCCAATCTCTTAGCAATGGCTTTTGAACCGATTTTAACATCAACATTGATAAGCGAAATCGGTCTCCAGTTTGATAAGTCCCTTTTGTCTTTGTCCTTCTTTTCTATTAGGGTAATAATGGCTTCTTTCTGAGAGTTTGAGAGCTCACCATGATCATAAGAGTAGTTTAAGCTGTCTACTAATAGCTGTCCTAAGAGGCCCCAAAAAGCCCTGTAAAATTCGACTGTTAGTCCGTCATTGCCTGGTGACTTGTTACTTTCAAACAGCTGAAGACTTTTGTAACACTCTTCAACCGTTAATTTTCCCTCGCAAATTTGAACATCAGTATCAGAGAGTTTTGGCATTTCAGGATTGTTTAAAAAGGAGTTTAACGTGTGTTCAGATGGGCTAAGAGGGTCACGCTCACAAAGATTAGAATAAAAATTTTGAATTTTTTGCAATATTTTTTTAGGATCCGTGATAAGAACTCCATTATCGTCAAACACCTTACGGACAGAACTCTTAGCTTTCTTATGTGTTTCGAGGTTTAAAAAGAACTTATTGCTTTTTTCTCCTTTTTCATACCAAGTGGCTTTCGATCGGATTATAGCACCTTTTGCTATCTGTTCATAGATAGAATCATATTCCATTTTTAACGATTCAAACTCTTCCTGGTTCTCAGGAGTTGGTGAACTACCGCATCTCTCTTCCGAAATCTTCAAAGAAGCCTCAATATCAGAGATCTTTCTTCTCCTTTCACATGCGGAATATCATGGGTTTCCTACGACCGAAATATTTTTTTTTCGAAAGGGTATTCTTTTCCCTTTCCAATGAGGTATAGCTTCATATTGAACTGTAAATAACACCAGAGATATGATTTTTTAAAGTTACATGGCAAAATACATTAAAATAATTTGGGGTGTTGATCTTCGGAGTCGAGGTAAGGACATAGCCAATTAGAAGGGAGACGTTATTCCATTTTTCAACTTTCGCCTCATTGACAAAGTTTATTCCCAGTAAATACAAACCGTATTAGTAAAGTAAAGGTTCTTTGTTAGAAGAAATCAACACAATTTTGTGTGCGGTCAGCCGGGGTGGTCGCTTTAAGTCCCGTTTCCACCCAGGTCTTCCAAGGTTTTGTTCTTGTATTCTGTTTCATACCATTTTAAGTGATTCTTGGAGGAGTGTAAGGGAGGGCTAATAACCCTTATGGTTTAATCAGACAAGCTCTGTTTTGAAATTTTAACTTTGCGAATTTTTGCATAAAAGAATTCCCACGGAAGAAGAGTTGAAAAGAATGCGACCTTCGCATAAACGAGATTTGGTGGTGATTTTTTTTCCTTAAAGTTATCATTCATATTCTAACGGCTTTTCGAAGGGGGCCCGCAGATTGCGAAACAGGATTATGGTTTTTTTTTTTTGCGATTTCAGGCCACTGAAAGCTTCACCCTTGTCGAGCACTCCACGCCCACCTTGCCTGATTGACCGGTTTGGCATGGTCCGTCTAAAGACTAGCTCGATCTTTTACCAACTTCGTTCCCACAAACCAAATCAAACTAGTGCTGTTGGGAGACGTGGCATTCGGTTGACGTTTTTTTTTTTTTTTTGGCCCTAAACGGCCGAAGAGAAGACAAGAAGGTCTAACCATATTCAGATTTTAGGGCAAAGGCAACATAATTATTCTCTTCGCTTATTTGAAGACCTGGGTTGCGGGCGAAATTCGAGACTGATAGAATGTACGGGATACAGGATCCTCGAAAATAACCATTATACGGGATTGAGTGAAAATTTAGGTCAGGATGACGGGATCAAAGAACCCTATCAGAGACCCTTCTGAAGACGTTTACATTGTCTAATTCTGCTTGTTTGTGAAAGGTTGAATTCAATGTCTTTTTGAAATGATTCTTTTTTAATTATTTATTATTATTATTGCTATTTTTTTGGCTAGAATGACACTTTTCGTTGATTGAACTAATGCAGTGTACTTTTCTTACAGTTGAGGGCGATGAGGCGTCTTCGTGATCATGAAGAGCACTCCATCTGCAACAACTTCCGTCTTCCTCAACCTCTGAATGGGCGCATTGTCACCAAATATGAGGGTTAACAGGTGGAACTAGTTATTTGGCTCCTGATCTCTGGATGGGGGCGACAGAATACAATCAAAGAGTCACTAACAATATTTTATCAGTTTCGTGATAAAAAAAATAGCTAGCCAGGGCAAGGGGGTACTATGAGAAATAAAGAGTCTTCTCATTGTGCGTTTTATTTTGTCTTTCGTTGTTACTTTCGGCAAAGTGTGCACAACCGAAAAGGCAGTATAAAGAGAGCTCTCCCACCCTCATTACAGGAGCATTATCTTCAGGAACTTCCTTAAAGTCATATTTTAATTCGTTAAAGATTGACTTCTGCTGCGAGAGCCTTTTTCTCTCATTCCCTTACAAACAAGTACCTACGTAGTCTTAGCTTGCAATAATTTCTCCATTAAATTCAGCATTTCGTTGTTCAACGATTTCTCCAAAACTGAGCTTTTGATTGCCATGAAATCATCTTATTTCAAGGTTCTCGATCACTTTCTGAAAAGCAATGATCCGGCCGCACAAAACTGAGCAAGGTAAAAATCTGCATTTCAATTTATATGAGACGAGGGTAATTTATCTCTCCAAGAATTATTTTTACAACTGAACTTTATTATAAAAGTCTTCAAATTCGTAAGTATTTATAACGATTACGCAGGACCTTTGTCATTTGACAAAACCTCATGTAAGGGAATGCAAGACAGTCTTGGATTCTGGATTCCATGCCGTGGATTCTGGATTTCAGGTAATGAATTTCGGATTCTTTGTCAGTAGAACTGGGATTCCGGATTGCAATCGTAAGGGAGATTCTGGATTCCTTGAGTTGTATTCCGGACTCCACGAGCCCAGGATTCCGGATTCCACAAGAAAAATCTCCCGTATTCCGGATTCTACAAGCAAATATATCCAGAATTCCAGAATCCGGATTCCCTTGCATGAGGTGAAATTACTCATTTTCGCGTCCAAGCAATGCTTGATCGTTTAGACCGGGCTAAAAATCGTTTGTACACTGCTTAATTTCATCCACAGTCAAAAGGGTATGACTAAGTGTTTCCAAATTAAAAGTCGGGATTAATTTTGTGCACGTTCTTTAGCAAAAAGGAACTGTATTCTCAATTTTTAAACATTTCAAGGTCTCCAGGAAAACACTTTTCTTCCCATTCGAACATTTATACCATTAAATTCAGAGCTTGACCATTCCTCCTTTGTATCATAAGCTAAATGTAGAATAAAACGGCGTATAAATATGAACAGGCAGGTAAGTATTATACTTCGGGGCATATTGTCGAATGCGATGAATGTCAGTTTACACAGCTGGACGAAACCAATTCGGCTTTTAGTCGTTTTGCCAAAGGCTTTAGGTAAAATAAACCGAAACCCAGTCTCTCTTTCGTTTTCAATAATATCAGCATTTGTATGACCGTGTGGTACTATATTTTCTAATTTTCTCGCATAAGTCTTTTTTCTAATTGGTTGAGGACAAACGAAATAAAATATGTCGTCGCATATCAAATAAACTGTTCACAGTCCCCTGTTTTTTCGTAAGATCGTCAGGATCGAGCGCTTGCCGGTACATGCGGCCATCCTGGTTTCATACATATCGAGCTGGGGGCGGGAGTCGGGGTTTATGACACTAATGGCATCCGAGATGGCCGCCTGAAACGCAAAGCAATCAGAATCTCCACGATCTTACGGATAAATAGAAGGAACAGTCAAATCAAATAACCACCAGCAAGATATATTGCCACGCAGTGGCTTTCTAATCTGGTAGAAATGTTACTTAGCGGCGTAGACTCCATTTGAGTACATTTTCCTTCTCTTCTGGCTGCAAAACACCGTTCTAGTTGTTGCTTTTCCGCATATCTATATGTATTTTCTTGTTCGTGACGTGATATGGTAATTACTTCCAAACGAACTAATGCACTTTCGGCGAAGATTCTCCTTCGTGCTCCTGTGTGAATTCCTCTGCGTGAGGCAACGCCAAATGCCATGAATATTATATATTTATACCACTATTGTCTGCCTTAGATCGAACATACAACGCAAGGCAATGCCATCGGTTTATTATGGCTTTCAGTGCACGAGGCTCCAAGGCATTTATATGCAACAGGTTGTAGAAATGGTCCCTGAGAACCAGTCGTATTGCTCTTATCCACGCCCTGCGCGTCGGCGTTTACACAGATAAGCTTGGAGCCCGCAGCCCCACCTTCCTGTGTCATTAAATACCCGGCATACTCCTTTTTCCACGAACCCGATTGGCAAGTGTCTCGGCCTGGAGTAACGATCGTGACAGTTCGTCTGTCTCGCAAGCACACAGCACACGGAATTTGAAAGTTATCGAGTCTTTTGAACAAGTGAGGGTGATTTAACTTCAAATTCTTGCATCTTGTAGCTCCAATTTCTTGGCATTGGCTTTCAAGGAAAACTGTGAAAATGTCTAGGTTTGCAGCGTATCTAACGGGTGACAAGTAGAGTCCGCTTGACATATTTTCGTGCTTGGGATATTCAATTCGATCCGGAATGCACATGTATTCCGAGCCAAGTGAATGATGGGAGCCGGAATGAAGCGTTGCAGTTCTCCCTGATTTGTAAGACAATAAAGGAGTAAATAAGTCTATGTGTGAAGGAAGACCTTAGACAACGATGACCTCAACCAGGTTGTGACGTCCAGCGGTTTTAGTGCAATGAAGGGTTTGTGTGGGGTGCTCGGTCTCGTGGGCGCATAAAACCTGGTCTCCGTCGTTCTTATTTAAAGATTTTCATGTATGAATAGCCTGCGTGGCAGGCGCGTGCTCAAAGGGAATGGCAAAAGGGAATTTCGGGTGCGTGAGAAGCGCAAAGGGCGCCCTCCTACTTTCTCCATCGCGCGCGGTTTCGCGCCCAAATTCCTTGCCCTTCCCTTTCTGATGCCTGCCACACTGCCGGCTAGTCTATGAAAGGCCATCATTACAAGTGTACCCCTGAGACATTATTATCCATTCAAAGCGTTTTCCCATATACCAATGACGGAGGTTTGACAGTGCGGGTTATAAGCAAAATGTGAAAATACCAACGATCTCCTTCAAAGATTTGCGTCCGATGTTCATTTTTTGAGTTCTTGCGCTTTTACATTCCATTTTGTAAAAGGACAAGCTATTTCTCAAGTTCATATTCACTTTTCTTTGCCTCAGGCAGACTATAACGACTTCAATTAAATTTGGTCGCGGAAAGATTCCACCTTAATTAAATGGAGAACATTATGATGCGGACACTCGAGTCTTTTTCTTTTGCATCAATCGAAGTTCATTTTGACTTACCAATAAAGGTTTTGTGGGGAATCGGCCAACTAATTTGACCCTACATTGAGAGATTTGAAACTTACCAGAATACACTTTCTTTACGTCCTCTCGGCAGTTTTCGCCTCCCCATACCGTGTACGTTGTCTTGAACTTACTTGGTTTTGAATTTTTGGACTCTGTAGGCTTCGCGGTTTGAGCATTTGTTGTTTCACCGCTTGGTTCAGCCCGGCGCCTACTGCTTGTTGATTCAAGTGTCGGGATACTGGAGAAATTCGTTTTCCCTCTTTCATTGTTGTTTTTTAAAAAAGCTGTGTGAACTGGTATAACAAAAATGTAGGTTAGACGTTATAATCCCTGACACCAAAAATTAAAATACTTATAATCACTAACAAAGATATGAGATATAAGAGAAACAGCTAAATTTTAGAAGGTTCCATTAAGGGATACGGGCTATTATCTATATTTTTAACCTTGTTTTTGTATATCAGAAACGAAGAACCAAGGCCTGTTTTACGGTGCGGCGTGGTCTTTGAAGAAATGGTCAAACTATTCTACACAACCATTATCCAACTCTCCAGTTATATTAAGACTAACATTTTCTCTATAAAGTATACCACCCCTCCCCTCTTAAAACGATAGGGCTTCTTAATTGCATACCTCCTCTCCTATACTAGCATATAAAAAAAAACGAAGTATAAGATTCAGTGCTCCAGTGCAGGTTATCTGAGAATGTAAGCTTCAATCACGCGCACAAACTAAAAGACCAAATTCCGATGTACTAAAACTCTTACTTGGCTGTGAGACTTGAGGAATAAAACAAAAGAAATCATCTTGAGGTACAATAATGAATGATACATTTCTTTTGTTTTATTTCCCAACGCCTCGGAGCCAAGTATGAATTTTAATATATCGAAAATGGAGTATTCAGCGTTATCCAATATATTTTTGCGTCACTAAATAAAATTAATTTGCGTCCATTAGGGATATCAAAATAATGGGTGTTGTCTTGAATAGCCTTTACGGCACGTCACTCCTAGTCAAGGCGGTCCTCTTTGAGTAGATTTCTTTTGGCCACTTCCCTTATATATATATATACATCCTAAATATAATTCGATAACAACGGAGTATTTTTATGATGTACAGTCGACTCCCGACGACAACTCGAACCTTCTAGCGAGAAATCGAAAAAAGTTCGAGTTACCGGAATTTGCAGCAAAGATCCGGAAGAACATGTAAGCAAATAAGCAAAAAGATGGTGAGGGAATGCAAGTATCATGCACACTCGACAGGGATGGACATTGAATTTGAACTGGAGTAGTGGCAAAAAGAGTAAAGACAAAGAATTGACACGGTTGTTTTGAAATAAATTCAGTGCCTCGGACTTCAGTACAGTGGTACACCGTATTTTTTTTCCGACTTGTCACGCGCTTAAAACATGGTTCGAGTTATCGAAGGTAAAATTATATGGAGATAATCTGAAGGCAAACAAAAATCACTTCCAGTCAGCGGAAGGTTCGGGTTATCAAGGGTAAAATTACAGTAAATGTATGAGGCAATCCATGGGAAATCAACTTCGTTTCGACTTAGCGTGAGGTTGAGTTAGCAAGGCTTCGCGCGAGTTACCGGGAGTCAACTGTACTCATCTCAAGATAGGATCGGATCTCAAAACGTAAATACTACTTACGTTTTCCGCCAGTATGACATGGTTTTCCCCGAGCATCCTTCCCGTCTTCCGATTGGGTGCAATGTATTCTGGGATAGATCATATATTGTTCCTAAGTAAAAGACCTGATAGGTATTTTCACCAGCTATACCTGACTCTCAACGGAGAGGAGAGACTTAAAATCAGGAGCACCCAACGACAATTTTCGGAAAATATCTGTCCGGAAGACGATTTGAGATTTAGAATTTTTGGAACATTTCATTGTAAAATTTCTTGCTAGCCTGCCTCTCCTAGGATTTTCGAACATCTAAAAACTGGTATAGTTGCCCATTTTTAACGGATTTTTACCCTAAGAAGGTGACATAGAATTTTCGGGAGCCTTTTTTCCGGCTGAAATTTTTGAAAAGGTAAGTTTTCATCCCTATAATTTTCAGATCACTAGACTTTCAGCTAGGAAATCCGAACAGATGAAAAAATTTTAGGGGGATAAAAATATGCCTATATCTACCGTTTAAATACTAAAATACGTTTAACAATGCTATGTTTAAGTGGTTTTGAACTACATTCTCGTTGGGTGCCCCTGTAAAATAATGAGCCGGTGTTCGTTAAGATAGAGGTAGAAACATTTGGGATAAGAAAGAAACAACAACAACCAACAGACAAAAAACAAAACAAACAAACAAACAAAAGTCTATTACTCTCAGACATGGTCTCTCTGTTGCATCTACAAACGCGTAAATCATTTATCGAAGTAATCTGTAGCGTGACAGTCTGTTTTTGAAACATCAGAGACAACTCATTCTCGTCACCTTGATGCTTCGTGTACTACCAGATTTGCATGAGGTTATAGTTACCCCCGCTTACTTCAACAAACAAACAAAAATCGGATTTAGAAACCTCAATTTTTATCATTCTCATTATAAATAACCTCCGATTTAAGTTGTAAAAAAATAGCATGCACAGACAGAAACATTTTTTCTCTCTACTTCATTTCCTTCGAATCAAAGACAAAGAGCATTGCGTATAATAGTATATACTGTGTAAAGTAGCTGAAAAGTTTAACATTTACTGGCGAATTTAAAAATAGAAAACAAATTCCAGTCATATTTTGACTGTGGTCAACCTTCAAAACCGCAAGAGATTGAAATTGACACAACACTGGTTGAGATGGCTT
This sequence comes from Porites lutea, assembly GCF_958299795.1. Classification (NCBI taxonomy): domain Eukaryota; kingdom Metazoa; phylum Cnidaria; class Anthozoa; order Scleractinia; family Poritidae; genus Porites; species Porites lutea. Next base: position 32,999,580 of record NC_133201.1, read on the forward strand.
TAATTCTTTCTTTTATTTTTCTTTTCCAGTTAAAAAAAATACATTTTTTTTTCATCTTATTTTAATTTCGAGAGCTAAGGAATCTTGCCCATATATACCCGGAAACACACTAAACAGTCGGGCCCAGTCTTCCCGCACAATAAGCCTAGGACAAAGGAAATATTGTTTTTTAACAGCAGAAAATTATCGCAACTAAATCACGCCTGTGCTTTGATGAGAAATCGAAGAATACAATTCTTACAGGGTCGATTAAAAAAATGTTAATAATGCAAAATCAAAAGCGCATAATTTCAAGTGCTTGGGTTATTTTAAGGTTTATAAGCAAGGATAATTATAATAGCACCTGCTTATAGCATATCGCTTCCTCCAAAATGCATATATGATGTACGCGTTGTTTGTAGTAGCTTGCGATAATAGCATGTGATTAATTGCGAAAATCGTTATTGTGATTTCTATCAATTTTGTTCCATGTATGGCCTGTGGATACAAAGTGCCGATTAGTTCGGCCTACTAAAAGGTTTAATTACGAGCGAGATGTTCGGGATTTTAAGATGAGTTAATGATCTTATACACAAGAATAAATTAGAAATAGCCTGAAGCCCTCAGGTCCAAAATAAAACAAAAAGGGAAACAACAAAATGAAGCAACAATATCAAATAAATAACTGAGATTTAAAAGTGACTTAGTGAGAAAAATCTTACGTTCGATATGTAGCCCTTGCCCTGAAACTGTATTTAGAGATGTAGACGAATTTAGTGATGAAGTCATAAAAGTTTTATTAATGAACTGGTTGTATACAAAACTGACAGCCACAAAGACGGAACCAGCACGTGTGTTGTGATGAATATCGTGGAATGCTTTCTGTTTTAGGGGCTTTTTTCAACAACAAGAGAACATAATATAGACAAGAAGGCATTAACCACTTCTTAGCAGGATAGCAATTAAGACAAAAAAAAATGGCTTAAAATCCAGTAAAAGTCGTGTAAAAGGAGCTAGCTTGTACATAAGAAACCCTCATAATTTGAGTAAATATAAGTCATACAGTTCGCTAACAGGAACATATAAACTAATTGCGATACTCTTATCTGTAAGCGATTTTTTTTTTTCAACAAAATCTATTAATGCCATGATCCCCCTAGGGGAAAACAGCGAAATATGGAGGACACATACCTTAATTCATGGTCATGAGATTTACTTCAACATGACTAAACTTAAACATAGGACGTGCACATAAAAATTTTGAACTCCTACAGCGATGAAAATTAATTAAAATTTCAGATTGACTGAAAATTCAAAGATGGAAAAAAGGTGGCAAAGAGTTTCGCTTTGACCTCAGTGCTTATAATTTTATTCCTTCCAAATGGACTAATAGATGGAAAGACAAACTGAATCGCTACGTATAATTTAGAAATAATTTAACGATTCCTACTGGTGTAAGGAGATTTGCAAAGTCACGAACGGAGATTACAATTAAACTAAACCTTTCTACACTCATGTAACAATCCTCCCACCTTCGTTCCAGGTCAGCAATATCTTTGCGCAAAGCATCAGCCATCGACTCCAAATTTGTGATTTTATTTTTAGCCCTTTTTAATTCGGCGCTGGTTTTTCCTTGAAGGGACGCGAAAATTACAATGACAACGACCGCGCTGAAGGCCACCGCACTCCAAATGACCCACGAATTTTTTATGTTCGTGCAGCTTGCTGTGCAGGTAGAATGTTTCGGAACTTTGGCTTGACAGACGCTACGTTTATGCACCGGCTTTGGATTGTTGTCAATGAGAATCGGAACCTTAACAGTGCAATTCGTAGATGTACCAGAGTTGACGGGCATCTCCTTCGTAAAGGAGGCCTTTAACTTTGTTTCCTCTGTCTTCATGCCCAAGGTTGACACAGGCGCTTTAAGTTAAAATCGTCCGAAATATTCTAAAACCGTAAGCACAAAACGCACAGCCTTGCTATGATGACGTGTAAAAAACGCACACATAACAGAAAGCTATTCCAGCTTAAGCTCTCCAGAAAATATAAATCCCACCGAATGATAAACCACCCACAACTGCAAAGTTTTTGACAAATCAAGAGTTGGTCACGAGCTCGTTTCTTGTAACTGCTTCACCTGCTTTCAATAAAATATCCCGCGAATCACGTAATGATTCGCGACATTCACTCATCAAAACGGATAATAAACGCCCGTAGCGTGCCAGTCAACCATTTAGCAGCACATTTTATGCGACGATTTCAATTTAAACTTGACTTGTAATAAAGCGAGGTATTCACGATTGGCAAACAAATAATACGAAAAGATGAAAGGTTTTTTTTTTTTGTTTATTGCTGAGTGGGTTTGAAAGTCATTCAAAACCTTTTGGTCACTGTCGTGTAACATAAAATAATCACAGTTAAAAAATTGAAAGTTTTAGTTCACCCGGTCCAACAAATAAAATCTAAAACCTAAAACAAAATTAGAAGCAGAAAAGACGCATTCCAAAAAGTTGGGTAATTTCTAAATGAAGCCCGACCTATTGGTGGGAGAATTTTTTCTTGGTTTGATCATGTGTAGGTTTGATCAAGTGTAAATTTAACTGTAATTTAAATGAATAGTATGGATGAAAAATGTCTCACGCACATAAAATAGAGAGCTACACAATTTAACTTTAACTTGAAGGTTCCTCAGTTTTCACAGAAATAATTTTTCCAATGACGTTAAGCTTTTCTTATGGTTTTCATGAATTGCATTTTATGCAAAAAAATATCAGTGGCTATTCTAATGATGTGGTTGATTATTTACCTAGCCACGTACCAGTGGAATTAAAAACAAGCTATATCAAACTCTTCTTAATAGATTTAAAACCACATTGTAACATTTCAAAAATCTCTAAAATCGCCTACGGCATTTAGTGGGAACAAAATTAGACAAACTTCAAAATTGGTAGACAGGCCCTTTGTGTCAGTAGGGAAGTTACGCAAGGGAGTGTAAGAGCGACACACGTCAACGGGACGTAAGGCTTTTTTTTTCTCATTTAATGTACCTTGACGGTACATAATTTGTACTTCCAAGCGTCTTTACTCTTACAGAGACGATTTGCCCCCCCAAAAGGAGGCAAAACTACGGCCCAAGAATGCAAAACGTCCACTTCCGGTTAACGTGCGTCGGTCAAAAACGTCTTCGCTTGAGCCCTTAATGAAGTCTACACTTCCCCCGGTTATTGAAAGGTTTTTTAGTACTTCAAGGTAAGAAACGTAACAAAACGGAAATTGAATATTTAAAATGCCTTTTAGAAGAGGACTATGAAAACAGAATATACACTAATTGCTTAAAATTACCAGCTGGCGGCGAGTGCGCAGATGTGTCGTTAGATTTCGCCGATGGCTTTTTGAACATTTAGTCTTTCATCGATTTCCTGGATACATAAAAGAACTTAAATTCTATGCGATGTGTAAAGGCCTGCAAACTTAAAGTTTTACAAGTCAAAAGTACACATTATCATTATTTCGGTAATATTACATATCTTACACTCCAATCATATTCGTTGACAAAACGATCTTCGATTAAAATTCAAGATGATTTACGACTGAAGAAAGAATAGTATGAAATACATGTATGACAACTCGGCAGAAACATGCAATGAATGAAATCATTTTCACAGCGTCCGTCGCCTGAGGCCCGTTTCTCGAAAGTCCCGGTAAGTTTTCATGCCCGGAAAGCTGTTTTTATTTTTTTTTTTTCAGTTTTGTTGCGGGGATTGCATTCAACTGAAACTATAAAAGTTCAAAGTTCAATGATTTCAAAAAAGGATAAAACGAAACTATCAGTTAGACTAACGAAGCAAAATTGACTGGTTTGTGTGCTAAGAACTGTGCTACCATTCAACAGGTTTTGATTCTAAAATTTGCTTTCGGACCCGAAAAGTTAGCGCCTCTCGAGAAACGGGCCCCTGGTTTCTAAAAGCTCAAAAGAGGAGGAAAACTATTTTAAAAATTGTCATTAGCTTGTAAAGAAAAAAAATCATTTTCCGGCCTGCAATTTCCCCTTTTTCCATTTTCTCTTTTTTCTTTCTGGAGTTAATTGGTTGTCGAGGTCCGCGCTATGTAAAGACCAAACTCGTCAGTAAAAACCCCTTAACGGGCTTACTTTAAGAGTTACTGCCTCCTCCCTGACAACGTTTTTTAGCCTGCTCTCGTAACGACGTTTACGACAAATCCAAAGAGTATCGAGGAAGAACTACATCTAATTAGCTACGGAGAAAGCTTTTTAAAAATCCACCTCGACTATGCGTACCTCTATTAATGACAGAATGACACCTTCATGTGATTTAAACGTAAAACTCCCAAAAAATCCTCAAAAAACAAAGTATTCGACCCGTTATCTTTCCATAATCGTCAGTAGAATTGCAGAATCGCCAAAGTAGGACTGGTAGTTTTTTACTGCATGCGACCCTCAATGCATTATTTCAGTTATGCTTTCACATTGATAATATATCCCGTTTGTTTCCAAGGAAACAAACTATCTTTTAAAAGGAAAGCTGCTAATAAATGCACTTAGCTCTTATACAGAGGATGAAGCTAACGCGAGTGAATTCTAAAGCGGAAGATGGCACGCGACTCTCGACGTAGATTTAATTTGAGATGCTAACATAGTTGTTTCTTCTAAATAAAGAATACGCCATGTATTTTAGACTGTAAATTGGTTGATTCTATTGGATTAGCTGCCTTGTTTATCGCGTTAACTTGAAATATATCGAGGGCTTAAACAAACCGCAGCGAGGGTTAGCCGATTGAAAACAGGATCACGTCGGAATTGGTAAAAATTCTACAACAGTTTTGCGTCGACGATACCATGAGTTTCGAGGAACACGTCAATGAACCAACAAAAGTAGGTTGAGTTTGATCGTCCGGGTGAACGTAGTCCTGAAGAGGACTGTTGTTGTTGACAGTGACTGACGTTTCGACAACCTGTGCGGTAGTCATCTTCAGAGTCAAAGTGAGTTGTATCACGTCAGTTGATGTTATTATACTCTGGTTATTGATCTGATTGGTCAATTACATCGCGATGTTATTGGTCGTCTGTCAGTTAAGCCGCATCTGTCTCTATCTTTAAAGCTAAGCTTAAGACCTATCTTTTTCGACAAGCATATTTTTAGACTTTCAATTTTTTCATTTTTTTTAATTTTTATTTTATTTTTTATTTTTAGACGTTTGATTTTTCGATTCCTAGGATTTTTTACATTTTTTAGTGTATAGATTATAATATATTTGACACTGTAAAGCGCATTTGGGCGTTAGGAAAATGCGCTGTAGAAATAAATTATTTATTATTATTATTATTATTATTATTATTATTATTATTATTATTATTATTATTATGAATACTTTTATCTAGTTGAGAAAAAAAGCGAAGCACTCTCTTACAGCGCATCAACTGTACTTTAATATTAAGACAGAACCATGAAGAGCAGAGGAACCCTGAGTTCTACAGCAAACCAGCGTGATCGGTTGCTCACCAGAAAAAGAGGAAAGGGGATCGATTGCCAGTAGTCCATCCATCGTGCCACAAGAGGAAACACTAGAAAACTGTAGGGACCGTAGCAAGTAACGTTTAGGAAGCTCATTACCACGACACGATAATAATAAACAAGATAAAACATAACACTGGAAAAAAATAAACAAAAAAAACAGTTGTTTTCAATGTGGGCCAAATACAAAGTTAAAATGTACTCAAAACAACTGAAAACTCGCGAGGAAAAACAAACAACTTAATACATAATTATGATAATTATAATAATAATAAATCAAGGCTAATGGAAATTATAATAATAATTCGATACGATTAATGAGCCATTTTCTAATGCTTTTTAACAAACTGAACTTTAAGCGTCGTTGTTACTTCTCGGATCATGGGGGCAAACATACAACTGAAGAATGAATGACCCCATAAGATATCTGTGCAAACTGTCTATTCGCAAACAACAATACCATGCTGAAGAGACCACAACGTAAATTAAAGAACCACATCACATGTCTTGTGGAGGAATAATCGGTGAAAAGAGGCTCGAATACTCAAAATTATTTTACATAGTTTTACGTAGCATATATCGAACGTGGGAATTGTAGCGTTTCTTTCTTGAATTGAGTTCTTGGTCGGAGCAAATCCTGAAGCTAAGTTTAGAAAGAGCAAGAAAATTTATTTGTCGAGTGCTTGCGATTTCCAATAAATCCCCATCGCAATAGGAAGTTTCACGTTGTAGTCGATCATGAAGTAAAAGTTGTTTAATTTCCCTTGTCCAAAGGAGAACTTTTTGGGAAGACTGCTAAGATCTTGTGATTCTGGCCCTGAAATTATGCCTGTGACCAACTGAGTTTCAATATTGATTACTGCTCCTACAAGAATTCGTCAGTGAAACTAAAGAGCAATTAAGTTGACAGTAAGAAGGAAATTTGCTTAAACCCTCCCACTTTTCGAGATGGCCTCCGTTTCCTCACTGTCATACATGAAATTTTCGGAGGAAGGTATCAGAAAAATGTCGCATTATTTTGGTAACTTTTCATTAATAAAACGCTCTTTATTAAAAGGTAAAAGCAGCAGCCACTATGGATGGTTTTTCAAGCCGTTGTTACGCAACAACTGGTCTATTAAGCTCTTATAGAGTTTGGAAGCGTAGGCCTTGCTCATCGACAATTTTAGTCCCCTCTCTGGTTTAACGTCTTAAGTTAAAACCTTGAAGCAATTCTCGTCTTACATACCAGCGCTGAATTCGACTCTCCAGCAACGAGTATCTTTTCCTCAGCCGTTAAACTGCAGACTAAAAAATATCCTTGATCTTCATATTGGTTACCAAAAGAAGATTACATCTTGTCTGTACACTAGACAAGAAACTTGCTATTTTAAGATGACATGATACCTGCGGTTGGCACAACTTCCTTTTTAAAATATTTCGACAAATTAAATTCAACAAGGATTAGAAGCTCACTTAAGAATGTCCGTCCCAATTATTTTTTCCGCACATTCCTAAAGGCTAACGCAAGAGGTTAATAACTTTGCTTAATCCTTCCCTGATTGTCTTAATGGGAAGCGCACATATTTTGCTTGATACGTGCGCCTAAAAAAGTGTCTTAAGCTACAACAGATACTTGTAGCAGAGTTCACTTCGTTGTTCACTTCTATATACTGAGGTTTAGACGCGGGATTGGAGGAAATGAAACGCTTTACCTGAAATGCTTGTGCCTCGTAGCCAGGAAACAGAGTGCAAAGAAGTCAAAATGAGACTATATGCTTAATATTCGATCCATCTAAAACGAACTGCGGATCGCGACTGTACGGTTAAGTTGTTAAGATTTCCTCCTTGACGTGGCACCTCCATTCAAATTTCATGCTTTATAACTATATGCAAAAGGAGGAATTAAGCTTTGTTGACATTTGTCTCAGCATTCACTGAGAGGATTTTAAGTCACGTGCTGTGACTTTTTTACTTTTGAATCTGTTGAAGAAAAACTTTTTCATCGATTTATTTATTATGCTGTACACTAAGGTGGTCCTAACTTTTGAGTAAGTAGTAGTGACAATAGCGTAACTTGCTCATGAAGCAGTATTTGCGTTTTGTGTATATTACAATCTAAACAATTGGAAGGCTGTTCCTATATCCACTGAGGACTGGAAGGGTAAAACTGGTTTATGATCTTTGATGAAAATTTTACGCATGGAAACCACAATGAAGAGTGCATGAACACTAATAAAATTGACACAAGACTTAATAAATAAGCTAAACATCTGTATGGAAATAACGTTTCCTTCAAATCATTTACGTTCAAACGCGATAAAAAGCGAAGAGAAGCTACCCTAAATTAAAATGCGACGGTAATGAAATGAGGAAACCATTACAAATGCGGTTCAACTGGCCGAATAATAATAAGCTAATTTTCTTTCAACTCAGGTGTTTAAATGTCGAGTTTGTCCATCGACCGTGATAGGCTAGAAAACGAAATATTATCATTATTCTTATCGTTATTATAATTATTACACTGTTATTATTATCTTCTTTAATGTTTTCTTCTTTATTATTATTTTCATTGTTATTGTTATCATCATTATTATTATCATTATCATTATTATCATTACTATAATTATTATTATTATTATTATTATTATTATTATTATTATTGCTGTTGTTTTTGCTGTTGCTGTTTATGTTAATAATAACTATATTATTATTATTATTATTATTATTATTATTATTATTATTATTATTATTATTATTATTATTTTATCTTTTATTCATGATTTGAGGGCGGGGGGCGGGGGGGGGGGGGGGTTATGCCCTCTCGTGTGCTAAGGTATCGAATGATCGCCAGCTGAACTTAGGAGTCATTTTTGATTTTCCGCCAACTCAGGCCAAAGCCAAATTTAGTTTCGATTCCACGTGTAAAAGTGTAAACATCCACCTTTAAATTGATCAAAGGTGTAACAAATACTTAATACTTTAAGTGTTTAATATGTGTTTATTTCGTGCGGAATTTCAATACTACACAACAACAGTTATCGCACTGAATTGACCCATTATCCTTGATAGCCATCTAAGTTGAACCTCTAGAATGTCCTTCAGACCGCCCGGTTGCCTTGTTTATTGTTATTTTACGCTAGACTTCACTAAGCTTCTTATGATAACGATATACTGATCATTTTACTCTCGGCTTAGCTTTGTTACATGAAAAGCGCGTATTCCGTGTAATCAATATCCAGCTAGAGAAAGGCATTTGCAAAAAAGAAAATTGGGTGAGAATTCTAAGCTCGTATGGGTGATTTGCAAAGCGTATGCAAGGCAGATGGTACCGATGATTTTGTTATTCATGAGTGGAATGTCGTTTTAACACGATATTCGCAGAAAAATGCACAGAAAATTTAACAGTTAAGTTGGGGGGTCAATTTGACAGCACTGTAAACTTTGATAAAGTTGATAATCATTTGCTGCGTTCCATCTGCGAAAAAACAGAAACGGCTTCATCGCTTCGAAGACTGCAATTAAAATCAACTTAACCGCAGGGGCTTAACGTAAATGATCCTTACAAGTTGGTAGCTGATGATTTACTAGAACATGGGAGTTTCTTTCAACAGGAACTAGGCTAATTTGGCCGAAAACAAAAACAAAATTACGCACTGCTGTATAATATCACCTCGTAAACATTGCAAAATGCCATACCTCTGTCGTGTCTTTTTCAGGTACTGCCTCATCTGTCGTATTTTCTGGCGAAAGGAACCTTCTTTACTTTGCCGTTTCTGCCGGTGTAGCGTTGCTTTTGTCCCCAGCTCGGCATGAAGAACCTCCAAGGTGTTTTCAACTTTGACAAGCGACAACTCGAATTCTTCGATGCGTTCGCTCGCCTTTTGAATTTCGCGTAAAATATTTGCAACATCCACGGATCGCTCTCTGTTCACAAGAATCTGAACTTGACACACACCAAAGAACACGAAAACCACAAATATTAAGATCTTCGTGGTATGGCTGTTACTGCATTTTGGTTTTTCAGGAACTTCCTCAACACAGCGTAATTTCGGAGTCATTCCTGATGTTTTGACCATGGTAAAGATCTCATTCTCTATGTCTTGTTTGTTTGATGTTTAAAAACCTCTTCAAGAAAGTTGTCACAGATTTTCAAACGCGGATGGCAGGTCCTGAAGTAGGCTTGATTAAACACTACATTCAAGCAGATTTCCCGTCCAAGTTCACAACGATCTCACGAGGGATTAACCACAAAAAGATTCCGTTTCACAATTGTATCTGAAGAACTCCTCAGATACTCAGATGTGTAGTTTTCTTTCGACGACGTTCGTGAATTAAGTGCTTTCAGAGGTCAGAAATCTAACACCAAGCAGTGTGACTGAAGTGTAATGTGTAATTTCTTACAGAAACACGAGCCGGGTTTAGAGGCGACAGGTTATCAACCATTTGTCATCACCGACCTGTTTAGAAACCTCAAATCACGCGCGCGCGTGCAATGTAACCCTGCTGTACTTTGCTGTTTGACGGCAGATTCTACGAACCGGTTTGCAAATTTTTGCCAAAACCTTGGAGCAGTCTTATCCATTTTTCCACTTGGCTTTTTTTATATTTTCTACAGACCGACTAATTATTCAGTAGTTTAGAGTGCAATAACCGGCTGGGAGAAGAAAGCTCGAGAAAGCACCGCAAAGAAAATGAATACAATCATACCTTATCCATTTTTTGTGAGACTGGTTTACGACTTCCACATGTAATGAATGCGACTTGTGGGCGTATTATGATTTATGCATGTTATGTGGTAAATCATATCACGAGAATGTTGCGCGGGCTCATGTTAGAGACTGTGAGCCCGCAGTCAACCAAAGATCCTTCATTTCTTTGACTTTACCACCGTACATGTGTACATCACTATATGGTGCAGTTTTTTGTTTTCAGCCGAAACCTCATGATATAACAGTTTTCAATGAATTTTGGTGCCGAGTACATTATGCAAGTAAAAACAGTCCTAGGTGGATGCCAATGAGTTCCATTCCTTCCGAACATGAAAAAAAGTGAAAACAAAATCTGTTATGTCTTCTGTCATCAGGCAAATCTCTTAAAACTTTGGCTCAGTCCTCGATCCGATGACAATTTTGTTGTCGGCCACATTCGAAGAGATTAACGGGTTATATTCAATAATTGATTAAATGATTAAAATAATTGGATCAAAATAATGGTATTTTTTTTATTTGATGACAGAAATATTGCAAGTGCAATAGATTTTCTTACGCCGTCCGAGGAGTCGAGTCGAAGACGAGAAACAGGCTGTCCCAGAGAAACTGGGGAACATGATCCATTTTAAAGGAAAAGAGCAAGCGTGTCTGAGTAACAATCGGCAATAGCTACCGGTTCGAAGGTACGCAAATCTAAAAAAAAACCTACAAAGGCAAGCCGAAAAGTTGACTTTATTTTCTAGAGTGATCGAGACGGGAACTGTCACAAGACTTTGCGGTGAAGCTTAGTGAGGGGGCTGGTTAACCTACGAAAGCTGACGCCTTTTTCATATTTTTCATAATACGAGTTGGTTGGAATTATTTTTTACCTTTTTTTACTGAAGTTTCAGCCGAAACATTAGCATTTTAATGTCACGTTGTCACAGTTAGGGCTTCTCATTTTGATTGTAATGTGAGAAACAAAAGCATCGAAGTAGCCTGCGTAGCAGGCGCTTGGAAGTAGTGGGCGAAAGAGAGAACGTGCGCGCGCGAAGGAGACGCTCGCGTGTCTCTTTCTCGCGTGCGCGTTTTTTCCTGTGCCCTCTACTTCCAAGCGCCTGCTAAGCAGGCTAGCATCGAAGCAGCTGGTGACCCTGTAGTGAAAACGCTCGCCCTAGCTCTAGTTATGGTTTTGTAACGACGCTACGCGTGGTCGCGCGAGGCCAGGAGGTTCTTACTCCTATTTCGAGAGGTTTTCTTTTACCCGCCAGGATCTCTTCGAACCAAAATCTCGGAAAATGTATTGATTCGATCAAGAATCTTAGGCGTGGATGTGCTTCGAAAAAACATTAACAATATAATACATTACAGTAATGCACCTCCGTAGGTCTTTTTACCAGGGATAGGAAATAAATGAATACACATGCATCACCTTTATTTGTCCTCAGATTTACAATGAATTAATTAACAAAGTGTGGAAAGAAAATCGGGTCAACTTGTTCTCTGTGTCTGAGACTGCAATCCTAGCGTACTGTTTTTTTTTTTTTTCCTTTTGGTTTGTTTTAATGTTTGTTTGTTTGCTTGCTTTATTAATTTTCCTTCATTAATTTATTTGAATTGTCCTCTTTCAGTAACCTAGAGGTGTTAATTGTAGAAGACGGTGCTGAAACATAGTTTATTTTATTTCATTTATTCTTTTATTTTGTTGCATTTTATTTTTTTACGGAAGCGGTAAGGTGGCGTAGGACATAGCAATTAAAGAAAATGCCTTTGGTTTATTCTCTATGTACCTACATCCCTTCATCAAATGTTTCGTTTTCTTGAGGAAATCGACAACAATCCAAGCACTCAACTGATTTTTTGTCCGAACCTAGCATACACGCGGGAAATTCTTCTGGTTTTTTATTTATTTTTCCTTCTTCTACTACTTCTTTCGTTTTTTATCTTGGCTCTGTGACTAAACTGTTATATTAGAACTACAATTGAACCTCTTAGCTACAATGGCCACCTTGGGGACAAAAAGAAAGTGGCTATTGTAAAAGAAGTGTCCGTTGTAGAGAGGTTTTAAACAAGAGTCAATGTATGGATTTTTGTCCGCCGGAACGAAAAAAGTGGTCGTTGTAGAGAGGTGGCCCTTACCGAGGTGACCGGTGCTACAGTTAACAGATCTTAACATATCAGATCTTATCTATATCAATTGTTTTTCTAAGCAATGTGTTTAAAACCCCTTACGTTGTAAAAAGCCACTTCATCAGCAAGTGCCGCTAAATGTCTTCGTACGGATACCCACCCCTCCGAATCAACTCCATATTTTACCGTATCCACTCAAGTTCATGATGATTCCACTCGACATCTTATAACTTACGTCAGTTTATATTATTTACAAATCCGCTTAGGATTTTACGAATCTTCTTAATCACTTATAATCAACTATAGACTTATACTAATCCACTTAAAGCAACATACGCATAATCCACTCCGCTCTCTCTCTTCTGATGTGTGTATTTGAAAAAATATTCTTCATCCGTTAAGAATCAACACATCATTTTACAACTCCACTCCAAGGTAGTAAAAAGTAGAGGACTGCTAATCTTCACGGCTATGTTCTTCAAAACTTGACGGTGCACTTCCTATCATTTTGATCTTAACCAATAAAAATGTCGTATCAATCTATATTCAGTCTCAATTTGTCAACAAAGAAAAAAAAAAAGATTGTGTACCATCAGGGAGTTCCCAACATAAACTGCAGCTCCGTTGTTTTTACCTTGATGTTAGCCGTCTTTCATAGTCATCTCCTCTACTAATCATTCCATGCTTATACGAGTCTACCCTAACAGGTTACCTCCTTAGCTTACAACTTACCAGTGTTGATCATTCCAGAACTTCCTGCGGCGGTTTTAGAGTAGGCCATATGCTATACCGTACCTAGACACGGTTACACCAGTCAACGATTACCGGATAAAGAAAGGTCTCGTGTGAGTGAAAGCTCTGTGATTTAACCAAGTTATCAGATAAGTACACATATGCTACCTTCCAGGGCAAATTCTTGTCAAGATGGTCATCTTAGCTGAAGGGTTTGAACAGTGACTATGTACGTATACTTATTGAAAGTCGGTTAACGTGGGAGGGACAGTCTCTTGCAAAACCCTAATCCCATCAATAAGAGATAACCTGACTCACAAGTAATTTTCAGGTCATCACCTTTTTTAAAAAAGCCGAATACGAAAGGCCGTTGACGCAGACAAGACCTTGGCTTCTGACCGGAGCGGCATGATAAACCTTAAACCTTAAACCTTTTCTTAGTGATAGCTACTGACAAGAGCGACCTACCTCCAAGCCCGGGAGGAGGGGGGGGGGGGGGGGTAGGAATTTCTGGGTGGGGATGTGCCGCTGGGAGCCTGGAACCCTTAACCTATACCACAGCTAGTTTAGCTGAATTTTGCTACCCTATACTAGAGTAAACTCCCCAAATCCCCCCTATCCTAGAGTGGCTGTTTCCCCAGTCTTGATAAAATCTTCAACCAACTGATCAGTTTCCCGAAAAATGATACCCTATTCTAGACCCAAGCGCTCTAATTTATATACCCTATCTTAGAGTAAACGGCTTGAAAACCATACCCTTCACAGCGGCACAAACCTATATAGCCCATATATGGCAGTATCCCCCCCCCCCCGGGCCTCCAAGATCCTGAACTCTTTTGAAAGACTTTGAATGCAAAACTGTAAAAGATCCGGCAGAGGAACAAATGTGTCATGCCATCAACCCCACATAAAAGACGCAACGAAATTCAGACACTTAAAGTTTTACAATGTATTGAAATTAAAAGGTCGAGTGACGAACGCCGTATGTGTAAATTCGCTTAGCAGCTGTTTACATAATCGCGGTATCGTGACTCCGTACACGTATCATTTTCCACGCAAACCATGAAACGTATAAAGGCGTGCCGGCCACCAGCATTGGCTAACCCGGGGGGGTACTCCCTTATGCTTATATGGCCCTTGTGCCGCTGGACAGGGTGTTTTTTACCTTTCTCAGTCCTAAACATAGCCTGGGTGACGAACGAACCCCACGGGACGTCTGCGTGGAGGCTATCCTAAACAGGGTGTGTAATTGTGTGTGAGTCTCTCCTAATTATAAACCGGATGAAATTTGTTTGTGCTCCAAGTACAATGACTATAACGTGAATTTTCTCTAATGTAATAGCTAGTAAATGGATTAAAGACAAGACGGCAGGCATTCTGTCGTTTTCCCTAAACAGGGTAATAAAATTGTGAGTGTTGTCCTAAACAGGGTATGTATTTTACAATTTTTTTCTTGTCCTAAACAGGGTCAGGGTTTCAAACCCTCAGCGGCTAACCTATACCCAAATATTGGTCGAGTACCCCTCGCCCAAGAGTTTAATTCTAAATTTTCTGCTTTTGTTACACTGAGAATGAGATCCACTGCCGAAGCCTAGCTTTAGCAGCTAGTGAAACCTTTAAAATGTCGATGTCTCAGCAGCACAAATTCTTTTCGGCGTTCAGAGGCCGCTTGAACGCCATCTTTCGGTTGCGTGCAACCTGGGTCGGAACTATTTAAAGAGCACGGAGGGACTTTCAATGGCGGGACTCCTTCCAGATACTACTTATTACCAAAAGATTGAAGACAGGTCGGCCCAGCGCACCACCCGTCGTCTAAGTAGAAACGTGGCCTGTAAAACCATTAAGTGCCGCAAAAAAAGGACTTTGCAAGCATCTGGATGATCATTTTCACTCAACTAAGAGACGTAAGATTAGACAAGGTAGGGTAGCGTGGGGGTGGATTACAAAAAAAAACCTACGCCCGCGCAATATTTAGTCGAAGAGGCAGGCCCGCTATAATCGGCGCTTTCTCCAAAATAAGAGCCCAGCCGGGCCGCTCTAGGACAAAATCATCTCATGCTTCTATTCTAGGGATGGATACAAGGGAAACTTGTTTCTATTTCCTCTTTATTGATAACTCAGAGTACAAACCGTATAGTGGAACTAGGGTATTCTTGATTACCAATACTAACTTAAAAAAGCGCTTTTTCGGGGAAATATTAAATTAAATACCGCACGTATAAGTAGCCCTAAAAATATTCCTGCACTGGCTAACAAAAAAGTCATGCAAGCCGGAAATGTTAACGAAAAAAATTCATACAGCTCCCTCTCCACCCATTCCCCAGTTCATTACTTTTTAAATTAATTGTCTGTCCCTAATTCTCGCGAAGCGAGGGTCGTAAGACCAGCGAAGTGAGTCTATAATTTTGTCGAGCGCGGATCGTGCGTGGATTATATAGCGACCTGCAATCTCGGCTGGCCCATATTTCTAGCTATTTATATATCTCTTGGTGTCCGCAATGCAATGACGTCATCAAGCGACAAATTCGATCAACGTTGTTTCAAGAAATGCTTTTGGTGATTACTTTCGACGGGAAAAGTATTTTAGAGAGAACAATGAAGAAAATGACTAATTTAAGAATTTAATAAAAACATTCTCTTCAACAATAAGATCTTATTATGATCGATCTCTTGATTCAAACTTATTCTTGCCCAAATATGCTTCATAATTCCATATATTGTTTTGATTGGTTAACGCACGTCTAAGCAGCATCCACGCCCTATTACAGTGTCTTTTCAAGTCTTCTTGGAAAACTGACATGCAGTTTCCCGCGAATTTTTTTCATGAGCCGTTTAATATTTAACAATTATTGAATGATACGAAAGCCGAATTCAATGATTGTTTGGATTATTCATTCAAAATAATTCCTAGTTTAAAATCAAGCGAAAACATGCTTACCTCCATCGATGTTAAATTCATCTTCGATAGTGCCGTTAATCGGCAAGTTTAGGAGATAAAGGGTTGTTCAGCTTCGAAAATATTCTCCAAATAGCGGGTTGCCTTTGCTGTTCTTGCTATGTTTTTAGCCAATACTTCGCTTTCTTGCCAGTGAAACGAGGGAAATGTTCCGCCATTTTTGTTTTCACTACCAAAACAACTCAACCTCGTCTCCAGGTATTCTCGGTTAACGGTTAAAAATCCTCACCTTTGCTGCACCTTGACGGTATCGGTCAATATGGCAAAATTCTTCCAAATTTGGCCAACAGCAGCCGGTTATGATGAAAATTATGCGTGTGATTGTAGCCAATCAGAAGCGGAGAAATATTTTGAATGAATGATAATAATTTTTACTTCCCACTTTTACTAGTACTCCTCCAAAAAAAACTGCTAATTCTTCTGGGAACCGGCCACTACTACGGGCATTGGAGTAATTAAACGTTGTAGGCCTTTTGTTAATCGAAACACATTGGAGTCCGTTTTCAATGCCTTAGTTCAACCGTACTTTAATTACTGCAGCGAGGTCTGGGGGCATTGTAACAAAAGTCTTTCGAATAAGCTCCAAAAGTTGCAAAACTGGGCTGCCCGTATTCTAACCTTCTCCAGTTATGACACAAGCGCTGATCCTCTTCTTGAGCAACTCAACTGGAAACGGTTGGATACTCAGCGACAAATACAAGTGGCCACCATGGTCTATAAATCTATACATGGTCTTGCGCCCGACTATCTTGGTTCTCTTTTCACTAAATATAATCCACCTTATAATTTAAGGAACTCTGAAAACAAACTAGCTGTTCCATTGCCCCGCACCAATTTCTTGAAAAATAGCTTTAGCTATAATGGTGCGGTTATCTTGAACAGCTTTTCCCCTGAATTGCGGCAAGCAAAATCACTTAAATCTTTTCGAAATGGTTGTCGCGATTTCTTTGACTGAATCGATAAAACGCACACGGCATCTATGTAAAGCAGAATTTCTTTATTTTCTCTATCTTTACTATTTAAATTTTTAGATCATGTTTATATAGATTAAAGTAGATTGCAATTTTTTTATTATTATTATTTTATCTGATAGATTTACCGTGTTTAAATAAAAATAAAGTTCAAGTTCAAGTTCAAGAAATGTCAACCGTCAAAATTGCAGATAAATGTTAACCGCAAAAAGGTTTCAAGGTATAACTGCCCCGAAAACACGAAGACACAATCCCTATTCAAAGGGGAACGGAAACAAAATGCTTTTCCCAATCAAAAGGTTGAGGTAATGAACAGGTGAAAAATTCGCGCAACTTTTGACTGTATCTCAACGCCCTAAATACCTTACCAAATCAGTGAAAGAATCGTAATACTAACATTCCCACACATATACGGAAGTCCTATACAGACAAAATCCAGATGCACGGATGGACTGAGGTCTATACGAAAGATAACTGGTTTTATACCATAAAGTGGTGTCAAATGTAGAATTAAGAACGAATCAAGCAATCCCATATAAACATAACAGGGCTAAGTTTATTTTAAACACCATCACTATTGAAATACGTGAGCGGCACTTCGTGAACATCTTTGTAAAGAGCGAAACTATGGCCCTCCGGCAAAGCCATAAGTCGAGTACGCAAGTCTGGCAATTAAGATAAAACGTCCTAATTTTAAGTAAGTACTTGAAGTCCTCTAGTGCTGTATCCGCTTTCTGTTCACTACTTTATTTGTTTCTTTGTTCGTTAATTGAAAGTTCAACTGCACAGTGGTTACGCTTCGTTTCTTTCGGTGATTCATTAGCGATTCACGTTTGCCAAAGTAAAGTGTAAACATGACGTTCTCTTGAAATGCATGCATGCGTCGTCGAATCAGATGAAGTAAACATAAACCTTGGACGAAAAAAGACGGACGTTTCTCTCTTATCACCAACAGTCAACTCGTTCGAATTCGTGTTTCGGCGCATTTAAGCGAAATGTGTTAAGAGAAACGAAATGAAGCAAGTTTGGCGTTCGTTTGTTTTCAGTTGCTTTTCGTTATCAAGATGGCAGTTCATCCAACTTGCAATCTTTATCAGCTTCGTTTCAGTTCAATACTCCTATCATGTACAGCTAACCACTCGTCTTAACGACGCACTTGCTAGATTGGACAAGTTAGAGAACTGGATTAACAGTAGAAGTAAAGAACAGAAACAGATGAAGCCTGCACACATGAAGGCAATTTATGGTCATTCCCGTAAAAGGAGGAATTTGAATGAGGGACAGATTAACAAGTTATGGGAACGAATTGAAGGCTTGGAAAATCGGTGAGTAGAGAATACCATTAAAAAAATTAGCGAAAGTTTAGGATTAGAAATATTATAAGGAACCTTGAAGCGTAATAGTTTTTAAATTCAATCCCCAAGTCGCCTGGTGCCTGAAATAATAGAAGTAACTATATAAAGCAAACACTTATGAAAGTAATTCTTGTAATTGAATGTTCTAGTATTGGGTGCGTGATTATCATGGATTGTGTGAATAGAATAATAAGGCTTAGTTGATTTACACAGTCACTGAACAAATTCACGCAATGTTGTCTCTTCTTTTCCCTTAAGCAGTATAAAACACATTTACATGTTCGAAACCGATATTTTGATTCTGTGCGGATTGTATACTGACCTCACTCGAAAGAATAAACAGGGTGAAACACCCAAAAGAAAAATCTCGAATTGCAGTTAGTATAAAACTGAGAATATTCAGTTCAAAAATAATAATAAGTTAACAAGAGCAACAGGAAGATGTGCTGCCAAAGAAGTTTCAGCTAGAATAATGGTCCCACCATAAGAATGCACTCCGTGAACCAGACAGCTTCAATATAGTGCACGATTGACTCAAGTTAACTGAAACAGTAGACATGACAAGCCGCGTTCCAAAAGGGTGGGTGTTCTCATATACAATTGATGCAGTGCCAAAACTAACAACTACTTATCACGACCTTTTTTTTCTGGGTACTTCTCTTGTCAGTGATCATGAGCCAAAACTGTTCTGATGCTATTACACGAGCAGAATAGCCAAGGCTACAATAGATAGCTTCAAGATTGACAAAGTTAGAAACCGTTGTAAAGAAAAAGTATGTTAGTTATTTATTGCAGGAAATGTACGTTTTTTGCATTTCCCTATATAAATTATTTAATTACACTGCTAGATTAAAAAAAAACTAACACAGAATTTGCCTTGAAATTAACATGGAAAGATAAAAATCCAATGAGGATTGATGATCCAATTGAAATGATATAGATAGTTCAAGAACGCTCGTGAATAAACTGCAGTTTATATTCGTGAACAAATTAGTGTCAATCACGGTTGGGCCATAAGCATTTTGGCTAAGGTGTCACTAAGGTTTATTCCGTGGGATGCCTGTGGCACTCCCACGGTAAAAATCCGGTTCGGTTGTACCCAACTTTGCAAAGCCAGCCAATAGGATTGCCTAAAATCTTTATCGATTAGCTCTTCTTCCAAGCCGACCAATCAGATTGTACAAAATCTGTATCGATTTTTAATCGATTTGCTTCCTCTGAAGAACGTTGAAATCAGAACGTTCCTTGCCAAATTTGTCGCGCTTGAGTTTTCCCACTCGTGCTTTAGGATGGCTTGTTAACCAGCGAAATCCTTCGGGATACTGACAAGCCACGAAAGGCGACCTAAACCAAATTATTTCTTTCCTTCATGATTCCTTTTTGTTTAGGTCTAGCTTTTTCATAAGGTTTTAGGAGCGTCTGGTTGCGGGCCATGATTTCCGATAGATTTTTCTATTCGGAGTTCGCCAGTTTTTGCCGAGCACAGCTAGAGTTCAGTTTTTTTCTTTTCTTATCGAAAACACGTTGACGATGGGAGGTTAAATCGCGTAAATTTCAACTCGTGCCCTTGACGATTGGCGGTGAAATCGCGAAAATATTGTCCTCGTCGATCGACGACTCGCTTTCGGCATGGATTGGACTTCTGGGTGGGACACGGATCGAGGAGTAGACCTTAGTAAACTTATTATACCTTGGAATCAGGGATAATCATTGGAACTAAGTTAACTTTGAGACCTTGGGAACACATTGCAATCAATTTTTAACCGTATCAAGAGCATCTTGGAATATTAAACTTTCATCTTGGATTAAAACATTGGAACTTTATCGAACATTAAACAAATCGGACTCCCGCAACGCGGTCGTCCGATTTTGTTAATCACTCGTATGATTACAGACCGAATTGGACTCCACTCAGTCCTGTTACCATTACTTATATGGCCACCACCACGACGAAGGACCGAAGCGAGAAAGTCAATGAAGGCGATGGTTTTATAATTACTAACCAAAGATTAGGGAAAACAGCTTAATCAGAATAATTAAGAATATATATTGTGCAGTTTTCATGACGAGATGATCAACTGTGCATTAAAATAACAAAAAAATAAAAATAACTAAATTATAGATAAGAATTACATCATGTATTGTGTATAATATCAAAAAACCTAACCAAGAATAAAAAGCCTTACTAAAAGAAAGGTACGTCTTTAAAAGTTTTCCTAAAAAAAATTACATACATTAGTCGTGTATAGGTATTAAGTAAACCTAACTAAGAATGAAAAGCCTTACTAAAGAAAGCGCCTTTAACATTTTTTTTAAAGCGTCAACAGATTTGGCCATTCTAATTTCCAGAGTTTAGGCGCCAAAGCAACGAAAGCACGGCTGCCCAGGGTTGTTAAAATTTTAAAATTCGGGTGAGACAGCAGTGTTCCGTCGTCAGATCGCAGTCTACATCTTGATATAACTTTTGGTACATTACCTTCACACGACCACAACGTGAACTTCCTAATTCCACGTTTCATCGAGGAACTAAACGCAAGACAACTTTTTGTCCCTTTATGTTATTTTGTCTTATTTTGGAACTTGGGTACGGTACTTTAAAAGAGGTCAACTTAAGGAAACTTTGCCAACGTTCAACTAACTGAACTAGGTGGAAAATTAGCGATTTTTCAAGACCACGTGATGCATATCATTTCAAGTGACGTTTTCAATGACTTCGTCTTTGTGGTTGCTTAATTAATTGTACGTTCATGAGCTTATCCACTAGGTAAATATCTGTTCACACTGCTATCAAAATAGCCCTCTTGGTAGAGATTTATATCATAGACGTCGAGAATCGGTGTAACCACACATGATTATTAGCAACATCTGCTTGCAAACATCGTTGTAGTCATAAGAAAATTCATCTACAGAAACAAGTAAAATAAGTTACCATCTCCAGAATGTTGGAGTAAGCACATTCATACTGCTTTTGCCTTGATAAAAGATATATATAAAAGGGTCAAAGAGAATAGAAATAATATGAAAGTCTTTCGGGAAGAATCCAGTTGAGGTGGTAGTTTTGAAATTGTTGCTTAAATCCTGGAGAAAATCAAAACTATACAGTATAATTATCCACTGCTGTTTTCACATTGGTTTTGTAGTATCACAGCCTCAAACAATTTCACTGTTACTGGCCAGGGAGCATTCTGTGCCCAAGGATCACCAGGAATAAATGGTATGCCGGGTAAAAATGGAATACCGGGTCGTGATGGGAAGGTTGGAATGCCAGGAAGAGACGGTGAGCATAGAGTCATTATTTCTGTTGTTTTTAATTAAAACTGAACTGAAAGAACTGGGTTCACTTCCAAGAGCATTGCAGACACGAGATAAAATTATAATAATCTCGGTTAGCTTTGTTCTATTGCTGCAATAGGCAACGTATAGATACATTTTATTGGTTTGAGTTTAGTTAAATTGCTAGACCAACTTATTTCATACTACTGGTAAATTGCTTAGTATAGAAGAGCTGGTTGAATTCAGCTCAAAGCAGTAAGGGAAACTCAGGATTGATAAATCCTGGAATGCTGAATTTTTTTTCCAGATCTTTTCAGTGAAAGGTTAGAAGAAGTAATTAAAGTTCTCCGTAACACCATTTAAGAACAATCTTCTTGATCATACCCTAACACTGAAGTACCTTCTGCTTGCCCATAACATAGTATCCGTGTTTATTAGTGTAGGTAGAGATGGTACCGATGGACGGCATGGAATACCGGGGAGAAACGGAATCCCAGGGAGGCAGGGACTACCGGGTAATTACAATTACATTTTGGTTCTTGGCTTAATATCTTTTGAGCCCCGTGTAAGGGAATCCGGAAAATTTTTGTTCGTAGAATCCGGAATCTGAGTAATTTTTTGCTTGTGGAATCCGGAATCCAGGGCTTTGGAATCTGGAAAACGTACAGCTCAAGGAATCCAGAATCCCACGAACAATTGAAATCCAGAATCTAAGTTCCACTGAAAAAGAATCCGGATTCCAGTTCGTGGAATCTGGAATCCACGGCTTGGAATTCACAATCCAAGACTGCCTTAAATGAGGTGAATTTCTTGTAAGGCGATAAGGCCTGTATGAATCGTACTGGTTTGCCACTTGTTCCATGGGATTTCTGATTCAGTAGTATGTTTAATGTGCATTGATTATCCGTCTATGAATAGTTACTAACCGTAGTTTGACTGCAAAATAGCAGAAGCACGTTCATAATACTGCGGAGAACACCGAATGGCAACAAGAACTACTGTATTGAAATCCACTAAGAAAGCAGAAACATCTACTCATTTTTAGAAGTAAAAATTTTTACGGCCTTACAGTGCAAGCCATCCCCTAATACCGGTGAAAACACTCCCTGATTTGGCCTAAACGAGTACGTCCACTGAACAGGATAAGGTTGTTTGAAGGTCTTGAGTCTTGAACAGGGTACACAATTTCACTATTTAGCCTCTTGAACGAGGTTGACGATGATCGGATTCCACCTTTAGTACCGATTTTTTTTTTCCGAAAAAAATCTCATTACTCAATTCTATATGCGAAACGAAATGAACCAAGGTCATTAAATGAGGTCTCTTGTCTTAAACGGAGTAGCAAAATGAACAGTGGGGGGCTTGAAAACATTACAGTCAAGAAGACTTTAGCAGGGACTGATCAAACAACGTGAAATAGAGTTTAGTTGCGATATTTCGACTGGCCAATCATGATACCAGTCTTCATCAGGTTTATTGAGATATCACGAATTCACAGAATATATATGAACTTAATTAAATATGACGTGGTATGGTGTGGATATGGGGAGCTTACTAGTAAGGAAAGACGTTTGACGCACGTCAACCGGAAGTGAGGCCTTCTCACTATACATATGCCTTGACGCTAAGAAATTTGTATTGCAAAGTTTCTTTTCTCTTATAAAAACGATTAACCCGAGACTTTCAACCAAACCACTGCCCAATGATGCAAAAAGTCCACTTCCGGTTGACGTCCTTCGCTCAAAAACGCCTTTGCTTAAGCTCCCTAATATCTATATGTCTTTAACATGGTCTGGGTTTAAAGGCCTGGCCAGCTCATCTCTGCACAAACTTCCCTTGAGTGTTTCGGGGGAAAACTTATTTTGTTTGTGCAACAAAAAATAACTCTTGCTTTCAACGATCGCAGTTTCAGTGCAGTTCTTCAAGATTAGACTGTGAAATAACCGGGTTTCAATTTACAGAAGGTACTGTAGCAGGCTTTGTTTCGTTTAAGGTAGAGATGGTGCTACAGGCCCTAAAGGTGAGAGAGGTCATAAAGGTCACAAAGGTGAACAAGGCCCACAGGGACCGCCTGGTGATCCGGTAATCTGCCAAAAGAAACCCGTTACAGAGGAGTCTAAGCAAGCGACTTCTGGAAGCACTGTGTTCATTCGCTGGGGCCGTAGCGAGTGCCCTGCTGACAGAGGGACCGTTCTGGTTTACGAAGGCACGTTAGTTCATATATACTTTGATTATTGCTCTAATTCTCAAAATCACACAAGCTTAAAGGGGCTATGTAACGAGGATATTAAGGTTTTAGCTCAATTCTGTGCTGAAGACATTGCTTTAGTTCTTTATGTGTTTAATCCGTACACAAAATCCTCCGTTAGAGATATGAGGTAGATACCAAACAAATTCCACCAGGAACGGACTAACCATAACATTTTGGGCGTGATCTTTCCACGTTCAGCATTTAAAAGTGAAAAACAAATTGGCCCACTATTTCAAGTTTCAATCTACTGAACCTATATTCATCCTTGCATCCGTTGCAGTAGACGATGGAAAACAGATTCAATGCTTAAATGAAGTCTTGAATAACAAAACTGTAAAACTGGATAATGATTCAGTTGATGCGAAGACAGATTTTAGCTTTTTGAAAAGACATTAGATAACGTGACATACTGACATGCTATAAAGAGAGGTTAACTTTTTTACTTTGTAGTGCAGAATTTACTTCTCAAAAACATTAATACCCCCATTTTTTGAGATACGAAGGGTTTGTCAATCAGGAGTTCTAGTGATTAGACGCCGTACGAGATACCAATTTATTAGGGGTTCATTTCTTCAAATAGATTGAAGTTAGTCTCATGGCAAGTTTGTTAAGGGTGTGAAATATCGTGTTCGAGGCGGCATGTGCTAGGCCCTAATATAAGCTGATTAATTTTAGTGTGCGTTCCATTAGGATGATCTGACATCAAGTGTTTGAAGATCACTCGCTTTATAGCACATCAAAGAAACTGACGAATCCAGCCTGGGAAAGGATTCATCGGCTCTTTTGATGTACCATGTTCAGAGCGGTCTCGGGCCTGTATGACTGTATGATCCCGAATAAACCCACCCTAATAAGAGTTTAGAAATGAACACACAGACCAGAGAGTAGAACGACATGCAGACAGAGACAGACGGACGGACGGGCGAAAGGACAGATAGACGGACGGACGGACAGGCGGACGGGCGAAAGGACAGATAGACAGACGGACGGTCAGACAGACAAATAGCCGACAGATGGAAGGACGAACGGACGGGTGAAAAGATAGAGAGACAGACGGACAGACTGACAGAGAGACAGACTTACTAAGCATTTGGCGATAAACTAAATATCCCTGTCTATTTTTTATTAAGCTAGGTCGAGTAGCTGGATGGCAACCAAGGAGTAAAGGAGGAGGAGTCAACTACCTGTGCATGCCTCTGAGTCCTGAGTATACCAAGCCCGCCACCCCTGGATTCCAACCGAAAGCATCCCTCTTCGGTGTACAGTATGGTCAAGTGGACGATCTTTTCCCACCAATCCCAGGTCATAAACCAAACATAAGCTACCTTGGAGTACCCTGCGCTGTATGCCGAGCGGAGAGAAGAGGATCCCTTATGATGATCCCGGCCCGTAATGTTTGCCCTACTAGTAGGTGGACCCGCGAGTATATCGGCTACCTTATGACAGACATGTCAAACAGTACCGCCCCAGATTACATCTGCGTCGACGCGGACGCGACTGGAGTTAAATTAAAGCACAACGAAAGACATTCTGCAAATTCTTTTCTAACTTCAGTTCTTGGAAAGTGCGGTGTGCTCCCCTGCTCAAGCTACGAACCGAACAGGGACTTGACTTGCACGGTATGCACCCTGTAGGCGAGAAAATTGTTCCTCTGCCTGTCTACAGACGTGTACTTGAAGAAAAAAAAAACGAACCTCTTGCTATTGGCTTTTGCTAATTGTGAAATGTCTTCGCTTCCAAAAACGGAAGCAGGGGCGTATCGTCAAAGTTTGAAAGTGTACGCAAGAATGCCGAATCAAGACACTTAATAGTAAGGTTGTCTGGGGCTTGCTTCCCAAGAAAAATTAAAATTTAAGGAAATCGGAAATGCCATTTCCTGCGTTTTCGAAGGTGATTTTCAGTAACTATATACGAAGGAAAATGCGGTAGTTAGCTGTTTTTTTTTTCTTTATATCTAAAGTTATCGGTAAAGTACAGTATAAACGGAAAAAAGTGAAGCCATCAACGAGGTTTACGAGGTTTGTTAATATCGGCGAAGGCCGAGACGTCTACCTTTCAGACGGGCAAACGCTGTTACAACACCATCAATATCAACGTCCATGTACTTACAAGCGTAATGCGAAACATTTATCATTCATTCCGATTTAGTGGTAAAAATGCTTTTAGAAATTTAAAAAAAAAACATAGATTTTAGCTGTACGCACAAGCGTATGCGTGTATATGGACGTTACGCTCCTGGGAAGTAATAGCCTCCCACGCAGGCGTTTTTAGGGGAGCTCGTATTTCGTCCCTCCCCACAAACGTAATAGAGAGGAGTCAAACCTTTGCGACAAAAGGCAAACGTGAAATTCAAGTTTAGAATGTTTTCAAATAGAAAATGAACAAACACTTTTCAAAACCTACAGTTCTGATGTATTAAAATGGTGTGAAACCACTAATATTTGGAAATACTTCTACAGAATTTGTACCACGTGACCCCGTTTTCCCTTACAGTAAACGACAAGTAAAGGGCAAACGTGGTCACGTGGTACAAAATTCTCGTTTGCTGTTTTTTACCGTAAAAGTGACTCTAAATCTCTCTAAAACCAATTTTACTTTAAAAGCGAAAAAGAGTGGAGTAATAAAAACCCTAACAGTCTTAAGGGAAGCCGAGGTAAATAATCTAAATGTACCGTCACTGTAAATGCACTAACCCTTCAAAGTTATCACAGGTAATAAACTGAATGGTGATGAAGCCGGTCAGACTTGCCTGTTCCCAGACCCTCTATTTTTTCTTCAAAGTCCGCCGAACGAGCGTGATAAAAAAAACAAAAACTGCGAGGAATTTACTGACCTTTCTCGCGCTCCGCGCTCGCCGATGTTTTCGAAAAGAACGAAAAGAAACGTCTGTGTACAGGATAGTCAGACTTTGTTATATGCTTTTCAAAACTATTTAAGGCTTGGCCGTACCCAAAATACTCTGGGTGCCAGAGGCTTTTCATGCGCGACTTCCGGTTTCGGTTAAGCCTTGCAGCCGACGAAGCTCCTCTTCGCATGCGAGAAAAACCTCTGGTACCCAGCTTAGACGTGTGATTCTTATTGTCACATACTCAACTTAGTAATTTTGCAGCCTTTTTATTTCTCTGAGATCTATTGGTGTATGAGCCCTTGCGAGGATAGATGAAACACTCTACAAAGTGTTACATCGCTTGTGCGTCTAGCTGCGATATTTTGCAACGCCAGCATTTGTTTCCTCACGAAATGATGCCTGAGGAACGAGAACAGAAATTTTTTACTGATAATCTGTTACTGTCCAAACCATGGTGAACGGCCGAAACAACGCTAGCCTGCAGTGCAGGCGTTTTCTTCGGGCGCCCGAATGTTTTTGCTCGCGAAAGCGCCATGTCGAAACTCCATAAGAGAGGAGGAAGTGGAGCGAGTTGCTATTTCTACTCTACCGCCAAAAATACGCCTGCAGTGCAGGCTAAAACAAGGCAATCAAAACGAACCCTATCAGAAACTAGCATTTCTTTAGGGAATAAGCATTTATTGATACCTATTACAGTAACTTATATTATTGTAGTTTATTTAAACCAGACTATAGTCAAACCACGTAAGCATTCGATCGTTTCCCTTTATTTCCTTCACCATACATAAAATTAATTGTAACCCATTATCCTGTTCTTAAGATTTCAAGGAGGATGGCCAAAAGCTAAGTAGTCCTGTCTGCTTTCGCTCGTTCAATTATTGCGGGTAATCACAAGATAATTCCTCCTCAACCCAAACGAGACCGGGAGGACAGTCTTCAAAGTAAGTAATCCCACCAACACAGCGGATGTATCCGCTTGGATCGGTCGGGTCTGCGTAGAAACCATCTTCTTTATCATAACAAAAATCTGAAAAGAGATGTGATTGGATTATTCAGTACCTATAGATGACGTTTGCCATGGTTAGGTAGTATTGGCTACATTTAAAAAAAGAAATTACCATAATAGCTCAACGACTAAGAGATAAAATTGATAATAATAATAATAATAATAATAATAATAATAATAATAATAATCACTATTATTATAATCATTATTATTGGTCCTTGGTCTCCCTGTGCGTAAGGGGAGGCCTTGATTTTACAGATCCTGTAGTGACCTCATCTTCTGAATTCGAAGCTTCAATCAAAGTTACTAATCCGCTAGTGAGGCGTAGCCTACAAATGCCTCAGAAATTCGAACACTGCAACTAAGCACACGAAAACAAAAAGACGACTGTCTAAGTGAGAGGCTGGACCAGCTGAAGAACCCCCTGTCGACAAAAGCTAAGCTAGCTGTTGAGTTAGCTACAGAGAAGGGATCCTCAAATAAGCTGACCGTGATTCCCCTAAAAAGAGCTAGATTACAATCTGAATAAGAAGGAATTAAGAGATGCAATCAAGTTATGGTACGACTGGGAAATAACGGACACGCCCATGATCTACTCATGCGGTGCTCAATTTAGCGTGAATCACGCAATGGTGTGTCAGCGCGGCGGATTCATTATCCAGCGCCATAACGAACTGTGCCACTTTGAAGCAGAGATGCTAAGGATGGTCTGTAAAGATGTGGAATTAGAGCCCGTCCTTCAGGAGGTCACTGGGGAGAAATTAAATCATGGCGCTAACAAAGCCCCTGATGCCCGTTTGGATATTCATGCTTGAGGTTTTTGGGAGAGACAGAGATCTGCATTCTTCGACGTTCGGATGTGTAACCCTAATACAGACTCTTACAGCGACCTGACTCCTAAGCAAATCTACAAGAAGCATGAGAACGAGAAGAAGAGGCAGTATGCGGAAAGAGTAATGGAGATCGAACAGGGAACTTCACTCCCCTAGTTTTCACGACCACAGGTGGAATGGCGGATGAGTGTGCTAAGTACC
>NC_133201.1:33030815-33035815 GCF_958299795.1 Porites lutea
GAAAACCATTTTAGTCACTTCTGACACATTTGGAAACATAGAGCCATAGACCAGCTCTCCTGTACTATTATACCAAATAGCAACAAGCAACAGAAGAAGAAGATTTCGATCCCCTTTTTTACCCTTTCCCATAACGGTTTTAAGAAACATTAACTCCGGCCCAGTGTGGGACTTCTTCCGGGCGTCTATTCTCATCCTAAGATATAACTTGCGGGTGGTTCTTAATTATTAACTTTAGTCATCTTTGCAATGTCGACAATTTGTCAGGTTTTATTAGGTGAAAACAGGTGAATTTTGAAAATGCTTAAATGTATTCCTGATAACGGAGCACCATGGTTAATAAAATTGGGTTATTTATGGAGAGGAGATGCTTTCACATGCAGTTGATTTTTTACCTGGTATAAGTCGGAGACTTCATCAAGTGTCAGTATAGTACTTTGGGTCTCCAGATCCTCCAGTGGCCGCTGGAAGTCCGACAAATATCTTCGGGCCCGATCCATATTCCGCTTGTGTATCAACTGCGAATTGGAGCCATGTATCCAAATTGAACGATGTCGGGTCGCCAGGGTAACAATAGTTGTTATAAAACTGCACGTACAGGTGATCAAACTTGTCGCCTTGTTCTTCTAACGCTGTACCGGACCCGGGTCCCAAAGACAGATCTGCACTGTAATTTTCAGGGAGTTATAATAACTCCTCTAGTGGGGCTAATTTAACTCCTTACAGTGGAGTTATTTTTCGTGGAGTTACTTTAACTCCAAAAAGGAGTTTAAAGAACTCTTTTTCAGGAGTAAAAGTGACCCCAGATATTGAGGAGTTAAAATAACCCCAAAAACGGAGTTATCCTGTACCTAAAATTTTTACTCCACTTTCAGAGTTAAATTAACTCCAAAAAGAGTAAAAACAACCCATGTAAGGAGTACAAATAACCCCATTTCGGAGTAATTTTAACTCCAGAGTGGGAGTAAAAATAACTCTTTTTCAGGAGTAAAAATGACCCCAAATTCAGAGTTAAATTAGGAGTTAAAATAACCCCAAAAAAGGGGTTATCCTGTACCTAAAATTTTTACTCCATTTTTGGAGTTATAATAACTCCCTAAAAATTACGGTGTGGATACGGACATTGAGGGGCACCTGTCATCAGGTAGGGCTTAGTACCTGTTGCCTCCAGTTCTCGGAGTTTTTTAACCAGCTGGGCGTAACCGCCTGACAAGTGGTCCTCTATGTCCAAGTCAATCCCGTCAAGAATAGCGCTTTCGGTTTAAGGAGACATACGAAATACACAATTATATAGAGAGAGCGGTGGCTTGAACAGTGCAGGAGCGTAACAATTTCTAATAGTAGTTTTAATAATAGAAAATAATGTGATGGTGAATTTTTAAGCCCAGTGAATACATGAGAAAAATGTTGATTAAGTTAGTGACACAGGTGGCTCGAAAGTACTCCTATTAGGAGTGGAACATATGAGCTTCTGGCGTGGTTGTTGAAACATTGAATAGCGCTATTCACCGGATAAAAATCTATCCAGAGGATAACGCAATTGGTTTTCCTAATACTTATCCGCTGGATAGTGATTTATCCAATGTTTGAACAACCAGGGCCTAGGTACTACTGCAGTTGCTCTAGCACTGAGCTACGTGAGACTCGAGGGCAATAAAACCAGGCCACATGGAAACAGTCGTGAACCTAGATTAGTAACCTTAGTTCCCACCAGTCTCCAGTAGCTTAGAGGTAAAGCATATAACTAGAAGCCATAGGGTCGACTCCTGTTAGATGTACTGTTAGATGTACTCGGATTTTTTTCTTCCAAGACGTTTGTGTCAATCTCTAACATCTTTCTCATGTTTTCACCAGGGTTAAAATTCTCCATCACATTTCTGTCATTGCGTTTAGGGTCATATCAACATTCCGGTCCATTCCGCATGCAGGACGTTTATCACATGAACCTCGTTTCATTTGTGGCCTAAGCTCCCACGAGTTTCCTGTAGCTTTGTGATAGAGCATCTGGACTCACCAGAAGGTCGTAAGTTCGACTCCTGTTGAAAGTACTCGGATTTTCTCTTCCGAGCCGCCTGTGTCACCGACTTAGAAAAGAATCTTTCTCAATAAATATATTATTCCTGGCAAAAATAATCATCATCGTCATCAGCATTATTATCTTTATTATTATTAATTGTTATAATATCCACTTTATTACAGTATTTCTATAAAGTGTCTTTTTACCTGTAATACTACTAGACTGATCAAGGAATAAAGGTTTTAAAAAGGCCAATATAATGCATTTTTTGGCCTATTTTCTGTTTACAGCGCTCAGAGCAAAAATAAGAGTTATAAGATTTTTCAGTAAAGACATAGTACTAAATTTGGCTTGGAATTCTTTGAAGTACTGCGTGGCTATACATCGCTTTCACTCACGTGGTCAGCAGTTATACCACTTATCCCTCCCCCAAGCAAACATTAACACTTCTAATTACCTCTCCCTTAGGTTAAAGTGTTGACTTAGGGGAGGGGTAGGTGGGCAGTTTGCCAGAAACCTAAATTAGTCCGTTTTTTGGTACACCAACATGGGCACCGTTTTATTGTTTCATCCACCAATATGGCCAACGTGAAGTCATGTGAAAATGCTTGATTTATTAAGGACTTTGGAAAACAGTTTTAGTCATAATTAAGGAGAGTTATTATTACCTTCCAAATGGTCTAATATCCTCTTGTCCTGTTCCCTCAAGAAACAAATCCCACAAATTTTGGGCCAGGATATCTGCCTTCTGGTCGTCAAGAACATTGTAACCAGTTGCTCCTCCAAGCGAGATTAAGACTTTGGTGCCGACACTCTGGCAGGCTATGATACCACTTTCGATTTCTGGGCATCTGTAAAGCTTGGGATACTCAGGTGAGACGGGATCATAGCAATGATTTGCGAAGTTAACTTCTGGCATCTCATCTGTTTAGAGAGAAGTTCTATGCATGTATGATCTGAAAGGTTTAGGGTTAGGATTCAAAGGTTTTTTGAGAAACGTAAACCTTCTATGTCTATATTCTAAACAGTTACTGGATGAGGTTTTTGTGACACCCGGAATAATGAAGGTCGAGGTAAGTGTTATCAGCCGAGCAGAAGGCCAAGGCTGATGACTTTTACCGAGACCTTGATTCTGTTTCATTATACATTGTTTTGAAGAAAATAACGAGAAACACACTGTCGCAAGGAACCTGAATTGACATAATCAGTTATTGGTAATCATGCATTTCGCGAGTAACCTTCAGATTAGTCAGATATCTGTTAGTAGATAACTGACTAATCTGTAGGCTGCGCTGATTTCCAAAATTAACATAATTGACTTACTTATAATTGAATTGACATAATCAGTTATTGGTAATCATGCATTTCGCGAGTAACCTTCAGATTAGTCAGATATCTGTTAGTAGATAACTGACTAATCTGTAGGCTGCGCTGATTTCCAAAATTAGCAGTAGGCTCTTAGCCAATGAGAAGGTAGATAATGAGTACAATGTATCATAATAAACGATATTTGGAACTAAATATGGACCAGGAAATTTCCTGTTCTGTTCTGTTCTGTTCTGTATATAATTATAGTATTTTTAGGGAAAAGAAGGGTAAACAATGTTTCGTGCATTTAAAAACTGACACCATAAAGTCAGTCGAATTACGTCGTTGAGTCAATCTTAACTTTCTAGATAATGAAAGTAATGATGACCACATTGCTCTATGTAAATTTTGTTGCCCTTTTTAGAAAAGTTTGAGAGTTATAGACAAGCTCCTCTCAAGAACCCTTCCCTCCTCTCCAAGGAAGCCCAAACAAGCTTACTTGGAATAGAGTAGGCTGTTCACAGTCCTCTTACTATTTTTCCGTAAGATTGTCGAGATCCAGCGTTTTGCGTTACGGGCTGCCATCTTGCATGAGTGCCAAAACCATTTTTTTTCTTGCCCCCTTCTCCCTAGAGCTATAATTCCCGACGCCCGCCCCCTCGGTACATTTGAAAATCAAGATGGCCGTCATTAACGGTAAGAGGCGTTATATCTCAACGATCTCACGAAAAATAGGGGACTGTGAACAGTCTAGGAATAGAGCTAGCTGTGCCTGCACTTTTGGTTTTACTTTGTTCCCCGCTAAGATGCTAAAGATCAAGGCATAATATATTTTCTATATGGACTAGATGATGATTTTTATACCGTTTATCTGTCAATATCTTCCCTCCAGTGTAATGGTACAATGCATATAGTGATTAGTTACATGACACAACTTCTATGGCCTTACCTTTATTCACAGTGCTAAAGAATGTCACCACAAAAGCGATGACTATAACATCGTATTGTCTTTCTTGGCAGATCTGGTCAAGTTCATCCTCGGGATTATCGGGAAAGGCTACCCCTGCGCTGTTCTGACCCCAGTAAGAAACAAGAAGATTCTTTCCAACTATTGAAAAAACGAATAAATAAGTGAAAAAATAAATGAAAACTGAAAAGACATCATGACATTAAAAATCATACTATGCTCTTAAAACAAATCTCGTAAGTCCATCGTTTATTATTAATATATTGGCTTCCTCGTTCATTTCATTAAAACTTTTGTATGTGTGTTAAAATTTATTTCGCTTTACGTGCGGTAATCCAGATTCCGGAATAAATAGAATCCGAAGTTCAGCTCAAGGAATCCCGAATCCCGCCAACGATTGGAATCCGAAAGGCAAGTTACACTAGTAAGGAATTTGGTATCCAGCAGCTACAACTGGGATCGTTCAACAAAAAATAATGAACAAAAGTGCTGTCACGGGGTTTGAGTTTCTCTCCAAACGTTTCGGGACCGTTTCTCGAAAGTTCCGGTAACTTTTTGGGCCCGAAATCAAATATTCAAATCGAAATATAAAGAATAAAAGCGCGGGTCCTGGCTAGCAGACTACTCCATTTTGTTTCACTAACTGATAGTTTTATCATGCTAGATGCAAAAATTTCGAAACCTCTACCTTTAATGTAAACGGAGAAA
>NC_133201.1:33040815-33123315 GCF_958299795.1 Porites lutea
ATCAGCATCATCAGCAGAGAGTTCGAGAGAATGTTTATCGAAAGATTTTAGAAGGGCACTTGTCTTAAAAATAAATAGAAGAGTGGACCAAGTGAGCATTCCTGAAGTACCTCACAAACAGTTTCAAGAAGGATATATTCTACCTTGTTTCAGTCTTCAACGTATTGAATTGGGTCCTGCTTGAAAGATGGCTTTTAAACCGATCTCAGGAAGTAATTACACGTATTGTGTATGAGTTCCCTTGCAACACAGAGACTTAGCATCCCGACTACGGCAAATGGCAAACACCAGTTTCTACCACGTGACCAAGTCTTCCCTTTGCACGTCGCTTGCTGGTCATTACTCCTACGAAATAAAATCATGTCAGTTTTATCCATTAGAATTATCTTAATTTTGAATCTGACGTTTGCCGTTTGCCATAAACCCGTTTAAATCTCTCTAATATCTCAAAATTAAGAGTATAGCGAAGATTTTGGAAAACTTAAAGTGATTGTTATAGATTGCAGTTTTAAACAGAACGCCAGTTATTTCTAGAAAATATACGAACTTCAAGATGTAAAAATTTACACTACTCTCCGAGACTTGGGGGAATAAAATGGAAGAAAATTGCCTCGAGGTTTAGGAATGACCAAAAAAATTTCTTTTGTTTTATTTCTCCAAACATCGTTGCCAAGTATGAATTTCAACTGATATATCAAACAAATTGGTCTTTTGGCAGGTCTAGTTGAATGATCTTTCCTATGCCCAGATTAAGATTAAAATGAGATATTGCGCTAACCGCCAAAATAGACTGAGCTGATGAATTTTTTTTTCCAAGATGGATCTTATTAAATTATGGTCAGAAAACAGCTGTAGCCTTGTAGTTGATGCAAGATTTTAATTGCATCATCAGTTTTAAGTCCTGGATTGAAACGTTTATTATGTAAGCGTAATTGTTTGACTGAGAATATAGGTGCAAGGTTTAGACAGCTTGCAGATAGCAAGTACAATTAATTTGTTGACAATGTTTGATAGCAACTAGAATTTTAAGTTCAGAATCGTCATCTATATTTTCTGGAGCCAAGTCCAGATAGGTAGGGAGTTGTAATTAGTTAGTCTTTTATTGCCTATTTCATTCGTCGACAACCTTACATTAAATCTGTCTTCTTACGAAGCGCTTTTGAAAACTTTGACACCACAAATAAAACGGAGATTGCCCTATAATTTTCCACTGTCGAATTTCCTTTCGCCCTTAACTTTTAGCATGATTCTTTCGACTTTTAACCACTTCTTTAACTGAAAGATTTGTTATCGACGGTCTGAGTATTATTTGAAGAGTTCAAACCTTGCCTCAGGTTTATCTTAAGCCTAAAAGGTCTTAAAGCTGGGTTAAGATAACCAAGGGTAATATAAGTGCGAAATTTGAATTCAGATATGAAAGCTTAAAAAGCAAATTCGGTTGAATTCTTTTCGTCTGCAATTTGGTGATCGGATACTCTAAAAAGAATGAAGAAAATTGTCCGAGAAAACGCTTTTAATAAAAAGAAAAAGAAACCCTGGTTAAAATCTAACCCTGGGTTAGCGCTAACCGGCCTTGGAACAATTCAACTGGGCCCAGGGTTGTTTTTTTGGAGAGATAACGCTCTCTCGTGTTGCTCAGTCAGTTTTTACTCATACCGGCGGCGTTGTATTCAGTTCAGGTCTTTTCTCGGAACAATTTAGGATTCTGGGAAACTGCCCACCTACCCCTCCCCTAAGCTAACATTAACACTTACTTCTCACTTACGGCAAAATGATGACTTAGGCGAGGAGTAGGTGGGCAGTTTCCCGGAAACCTAAATTGATCCCTTTTCTCAATAAAGGTTAACCTGTTCGCAATTGAGATCCTAAGAAACAGACGGTCATAGATCTTGGTCCACGATTGACGTACAGCATTCTTAAATGCTAGAAGAGTTGCTACGCTAGCTTAAATTGGGGATCAGAGTATTTTATTATCATTATTCATTAATCATTTTTTCACCAAAATAACACATAGTGACATGACGTAAAATTATCAACTTTTCGAAATACCAGAATATTAACCAGTTTTGAAAAGGAAAATAGCACAGCTTGATGAAATCAACTTTTTAATCAGCATTCTGTTATATTTTTACTAGTTCTTAGAATCCACATTTCTTTTCACAGTAATAAAAAAATTTCACGTACAAAATCTCTACAGATTGAAAACAAGACAAAATAAGATTTTGTGTTGTTGAATGGGTGCATTTCATTCGTATGCTGAAATATGGCCATGAAACAAACAACTCTCCTTAAGTATATTAAGATGATGTGTCCCGCAGCATGTTGAATGCCTACTTTAAATAAGTAATTTGGCTGTAGTCCTAATTATTAACAAAGATATTATTTTGCCTTTGGGATTTTCGACCACGCGCTGGGAAACGCTTGTAATTCTTCAAACGATATAGGATTTTGTGATATGGTCGACCTTAGTTGTGAAAAAGTGTGAAGATTAAAAACAAAACTTTCGAAACAGCTTTCAAAAAACGTGAATCAAACAAAAAAGAAAAAAACAACACTTCCGGTTACGATGACGCAAACAGACAGTTAGGCAAAGGACAACGATATTCCAAGACGTATGTTTTTTATCCTTTTTTTTCTGAGAAGCTAAAAACTCCCGATAAAGGGAAAAAGACGCTCACTGTCTTGTATCCATTTCTTGCCAAATACTTAATCACAACATTGCAGCACAATTATGATTTATGAAAAGTCTGTCATAATCTACTTTTCTCACCATCGAGAATAAATTAGAATTGAATATTGCAACAGTATCTTCTTGATTATAAGAAACACTACAAAACAGCAACAAGTTATTGGTGACCAGGCCTTACTCTTAGTTGACAGAAGCTTGGTAACCCGATCATGTGTCACATCTAAGAACTTCACGTAAGGCCATAGGTGGGCAATGTAAACTCCATCTGAAGTGCCCAGTACTTTCTGTCTGTAACTGACCGTGGTTCCTGGGTACTTTTGAGTCTGTCTATATCTGTCAGAGCCAGCGGTTGTTTTACGTCATTGTAACGAAGCCAACGCCAGCTCATGAGACTTGGTTTGACGATCAGTTTCCTCGTCTCGTTTCATGTACAATATTTTATTTCTGTTCTTTATTTCCAATTCTATTTCTGTACCTCAGATTTAATTGCAAGTCATACCCAGTCATTTTGCAAACGAGACGAGAAAAGGGTGCGCACAAATTCACGCGAGGGCGCGTCCGCTAACAACGCGTAAAAATTGGCGGTCAAATCTTCATAATAAATAAAAAGCCAACTGACCACTTAGTATCTGTCGTTATAAAAAAAAGGTTTGAGCCCAGAAGATACGATTATTCTGGTTGACGCAAAATAGAAAGGATTAACAAAAGACGTTTAGGGAGCGCTCGCAAAGGCCATTTTGTGTGACGTCAGTCAAGACTCATCACTGCTAAAAATATTTACGAACAAGGCCAAGCTACCCACTTAAAACAGTCCCCTATTCAAAACAGGAGGCCATTTTGGTTTCGAATGTACCGAGAAGGGGGGGGGGGGGGGGGGTGGTGGCCTTTGGGGCGTATAGCGTGGCGAAATCAGACGGTGACCATTCACCCCGATACTATACAACCCTTAGCACACCCCCCTGGTACACTTAAAATCAAGATGAACACCCGTTACGCAAGCGCCCGGTCTACTTCTGGAAAGTAAGAGACTGTCAACAGTCAAAACGCAAACAGAAGCTTGCGTTTACGGTTTCCTCGCACACCAGAACGATGGAGACGTTCATAATAAACCGAATTCCACACCTTTTACAATTAACTGGTATCATAAAGCGAACATGATCAATTTCGTGATACGAGGCTGGAGGTGCATGATGCTCGACATCTAAAACTGATCTGAAGTCACTGCACTCTAGTGCACATGGGTGCTCAATCGCGTTCCCAGAGGTCGCGTTACTCTACCCCAGCGGAAAGGCAACGGGAACATTGGTAAAGCGGCCTTTGGGAGGGAACGAGGTTGCATTCAGCTGTCAATCATGATCATGTAAAAGTTATCCGATTAGAAGTTGCAAATTGAGACGTTGTCACTTTCGTAATTATAAGTATATTTCATATTCAATTTTCCCCTTTATTTCTGCTCTACCGCACTCCGGGACGATTCTCCATAATGTTAGTGTTGATCTTCTTAGCTGCACTGTTATCAGTGCAGCATTCTTCAGCAGAAACCAAGGTAAGAAAATTCTAATTCTATACTTCACAATCTGGCTATTTTATCTGAAGACTGCTACACCATCGTGTAGTACGAAACTATATAGTAATAAAATGCCTAGTCAAATCTTCAGTTTTTGTGATAAAATATGTACTTCTGGTACTTCACAAACTGGATAATTGTAAATGTTCTACCATTCCTTTATGGTCTACTTAACAAAATCCTCGAAGGATAGTTCTTCATAAGGCTCTTATCTACTTGTAGTTATAATAAGTTATCATCTCTCGCGAAAATTATCGAGATATTATATAAAACAATGAAAATTTCGGAGATGCTGTGAATTGCAGACTTGATGAGGTTAGTTTTAGGTAAGAACATTACCTTTCTTCGCCGCACTTTTCAGCATACTCACCCTACCCAACGTAACCATGAGTTAGAAACATGTTATACTCCATCAGCCCTTTAAATGTTTTTTCGAAAACTATTGAATACAATATTTCTCTCAAAAATTGCGAAATTTAAAACTCCCGAAAACAGCCCTTAAATTTTCGTTTATACATGTACAGTTAATAGGAACCAAGAAATACCTGTTTGTCTGCATGTCAAATCGCATGTTTCGCCACTTACAACCAAAGGCCAAGATCTTCACATGATCACACTGCGGAAAAAGCCCACGCAACACACGTAAAATATATCCAATTTCCCTGACACACGTTTACACCTTAAATGAAACATAAAGGCGCCACAAAACGAGGAATCATTACGCCGTGAAACAAGGACAGTCAGCTGAAACTTGCCGACGCAAAAATTTCCACTGCGAGGAGGACGGTTTTAATACGAGTAAAGAAACAGTTTTAATAACAGAATTGTTCAACGCAGTTAACGAGGCGTAACGCAACGACGTTCTATTCGGCAGCGCATATTTTATACAATCTTTTTTTACTATAAGAATATATTTTATATAATGAATATCGAGGCTGAAATTTGAGAAATTTTAAGAATATTTTAAGAATAAACCCCAGGCTGAGGTTTTGAAAAGGATATAATTTTGTGTGTTCAAAAACTGTAAATACAATAGAATTGTATGTTTTCAACTTATTCCATTCTCTAGACGATAAAACTTGCAAACAAGACCAAAAGTCCTGAACTAACTATAACTGATACCCCAATATATACCTTATTCTCCTTAATTTTCGCGGGTTCTTAAATTCGCTATTTTCGCGATTTTAAAAAATTCGCGAACTTAAAGACCTGCGAAAAATAACGACCGCGAACTTTGATCTGGCGAAATTTAATGGACATAGCAAAATCTTGTATTTGTGTTTTCAAGGGTCCTAAGCAATTTTCAACAGAAGGTGTTAGTACAAGGAGCTATCACCCATCAACTTTAGATTTTAATCAGTGTCAAGATTCGCCTCAAGTTCTTCTTCGGCATCTGAGTAATCATCTTCACACAGTTCCTCCAATACGTCCTTTATACAGTCGTCAAATTGACCATCCTGTACCGGCTCCTTGTGGTGTGTAGTTACGAGTGTCTTGTATCTTTCCATTATTGCCCTGTTCCTTGGTGTATCGTCCTTTTCACATATCCCCTCAACAGGAATTTCCAGACCTCCCTGAATCAATGGGGATCGACGATAGTTTTCATCAGTAACTTTGAAGATGAACCACCCCACCTCTCAATAAGAAAAAGCGAGTAGCTCTAGAAATCTCTCTGGGCAAATGGCCTATAATTGAATCGGCCAGGCGACCACGGAGCCGTTTGTTAGCTGCAATTGCGTAACGATCGTAGATTGTTTCGTTCGTGAGAACATCTCAAAAGCTGCCCGACGATGGGCTTCCAAATTTCTTTGTAAACATGGAATCCACGAAGGGCTGTACAACCATCTCAGCAGTGACATTGGTAGGCGCCACATCGCTAAAGAGTGGGAAAAGGCTGGCATCGCCCAACTATTAGATGAATCGTTTAGTCTTCCCCCTGAGGATCCATTTGAAGAGATTGAAGGTTCTATTGAGATCTCCTAGAAAGGACATGTAAAGATACTCTCAATACTCGATAATGACTCGGAAGAACAAGAAGACTTTTTTTATTACTGTAAGACTGACTTCTAGAGGAATACAGCTGCCGCTAAGGGACAGCATATTGGTTTTGTTTCAATTGTTGAGTAACGTACAATTTTTGTAAAAAAGAAAACATAAAGTCACTTAATCGTCAATTTCGCGAAATTAAATTCCCTGCAAACACAATTTTTCTCCGCGATCGCGAAATTAAAGACTCACGAAATGTACCCCGAAAATTTTCGCGAAATTAAAGTCCCGCGAAAATAAAGGAGAATAAGGTACAGTGAAACCTCTATTAAGCGGATCCCCAGTTAAGCGGCACGCTCTGTTAAGCAGACACAAAGCCTGGTCCCGAAACGAACGTCTGATATTTCCCTTTATAACGAACCCCTATTCTGCGGACACCTCTATTAAGCGGACGCGGACACTAAAATAAGTTGTATTTGGCTATTTTCTATTGCTAAAAACCTCTATTAAGCGGACATCGGACTGAATTGACAATGGTAGT
The DNA here is from genome assembly GCF_958299795.1 of Porites lutea. Classification (NCBI taxonomy): domain Eukaryota; kingdom Metazoa; phylum Cnidaria; class Anthozoa; order Scleractinia; family Poritidae; genus Porites; species Porites lutea. The sequence continues at coordinate 33,047,599 of NC_133201.1, forward strand.
ATTGGATTACGTTCTTGAAATACCAGGGTCGTAACGAGGTATATAGGATCAGGGATCACAGCGCCGGGATCTGGGATCACAAGCCGTGGGATCGGGATCAGTAGTACTGTAAGGGGATCAGGGATCCGGCTCCTCTCTCGGATATAACAACCAAGACCACAAATGCTGAAATGCGCCTTAATTGGAGGGACCTGCCAACGTTCTAAAATTCAGTTGTAATTTTGCTTTAACATTTGGATCCGGTACTAAACTGTATGCAATCCGATCTAGCTGAATCGTCCAAAATCCAGGAAACAAAATCCGCATAAATCTGGAAATAAATTGATGCAAAATTGTGAAGCCAGATTCCTTTTAAATTTCTTGTCGCTACACCTTTTCAATTTTATACTAGCATCGTAAGCCGTTGTTGCTCATACGCCTGTTGCGATGGTAGCCTGCGTGGCGCAGGCTATTGCGATGGGGATTCTCTTATCATCCTGGTCTTGTAGAATTCTGTAGCTACTTTGATCGCTGGTCAAGCCAATCTTTGCCCAAAGAGATCTCATTTGGATCTCATTTTTCTGGAGCAGGAGTTACTGAGCAGCGTGGCGCCTATATACGCACACACGCCCGTACAGCTAAGATAAGAAAATAAAAAAAATTATTTCCTGAAAAAGCATTTTTATTGCTTGAAAATCAAGATGACTGATACCTCGTTCGCACTATATTGGTGACTTTGTGTTAGTGATTACTCAGTTATCCATTTATTATTCCACAATCCTAAGGGTGTCACTCGCCTTTTTTTCATAAAGAATGTACCTTACCGACAGCTCTAGAGATGGGTAAAGTAAACAATAACTAACTAACTGCACTTTCCTGCGTATCAAATCACTGCAAAAAATGCTGGAAATAGCATTTCCGAGACCCTAAATTTGAAAATTTTCTGGGGGAGCATGCCCCCTGACTCCCCTAGGCTGGGCCGCCTTCGGTGCTGCAAATCTTTATCACCGCATCGTACACCTTCAAGATCTCAGGCTACGCCCCTGAAGCTACGCACACTATGAGTAGTCTACAAGGATAGTTAGATGGTGATGCACGACTACAGGCGTCTAGTTTTCTGTCGTTTTTATATGATATGCAGCTAATCCAACCCAGATTGAATCCAGGGATCAAAAAATTTTCATGGGGTCAGGGATCAAGATTTGCAGCAATTTTGGGATCAAGGAGCAAAATTTAAGGTCGAAATGTGGGATCAGGCGGGAGAAAATATACTTCGTTACGACCCTGAAATACGTATTGAAGTCAGTTAATGTTTTTTCCATTTACAAACAAATTAAAGTTAGTAATGAAAGGTAATGGACTCGAACTCTGGATAGCTTCTTTAACAACATGCAACTTTATCACAGTACAGAGTAACCGTTGACTGTTGATCGTTAACAAACATTGCGCAATTTTTTCAACCTAGCTCTATTAAGCGGACACTTGGGAAAGTTCCGAATGTGCCCGCTTTTAAAATAGAGGTTTCACTGTAGTTCTAAAACGAAAATGTCATTAGCTATAATTTAAGAATAATACAGGAATAGTTCCAGCCTATAATCGGCAGACAAATAAAAATATCCAGTCTGGGCCGGATAAAACAAAATTCTTATAAAAAAGGGTGTAATCCACCCAAAATGCGAAGAGTTAGTGGTCGCTTTAATACGGGAGGCGGTCGCTTATTTTACAAGAATCGAACTGCATAGGCCCTTTACGAAAAGAAGTCCGGACACAGCTACTTTTCGGGGGGAATGTACATGTATTGTATGCAATTGTTAGGTTACAATGTATGTAAATTCATGTTGTTCCCATACGTTCTTCACATATTCTGAGTCTAGCGTACTGAATACAGCGAACACAGACTACTAAGATCAGACCATTGTATCAGAATGTCGCTAAGAAGAGATTAAAAACAATGGAAAATTCTAAAACCGCCATACTAAAAAGTGATCACGGTCGCTTCGCTTGCGAGAGGTGATCGTTTACGAGAGTTTCCAACTATAAGGCTTTGACTGGGAAATTTTGGTGTTTTGGATAGGTGGTCGCTTACGAGAGGTGGTCGTACATAGAGGTTCCACAGCACTGTAATTACAATTTGTACTAAAACTTATACTTTTTGGTCCAGGAGAAAATCCCTTACTACCAGCTGTTTACACCCATGAAGTTAGTGAGATCAGCAAGCTTTATCTACCATCAACATACCGTGACCGCCACCAAACTGACCTTCCTGAGAGCACCAGTGCATTTCGCTCGCCTCATACAAGTGCCACTTATTCCAGCAGAAACGCTAAGCGCCGATGCAAACCTTGTTATAAAAATGGTCATCGGGACTGACATTGACATCGGTCAGGGAGAAAGCGATCCCTCGTACGTGATTTCCGACGGTCAGTTTTTTGTTGGTGTTCAAATACGCGACAAAAACAATTACAAAACTTCGACACCTTGTCTTCTTATGGAAGCAAGCAGCGGCAACATTTTTGGTAGTGATCGTCGTTATGGTTCGCCTTTGCCAAAGCCCGCCGAGTCTTACTACCCGGGAAGGGTTGAGACCAAGCTAAGCCTGTCTGACCGGTGGGGAACCTGTTTTACTTTCCACGATGGCGGCTTCAGCAGAGAGATGATTTTCCAACGCAAGCTTAATCCTCAAAACGGCCTATTTCTGGAAATATACGCTGATGACAGCAGCGAAAAAGTGGGCATCAAGTACATTGAAGTGAGCATTGTTCGAGAAGGCTGACTGAAACGACAAGCCGTGTTCGTCTTGTTACTGTGGAACCGCGATATTACGAAGGGACAAGGATGTGGCAAAATATGTTCTCTATAACGAGGTTTCGTTATGCCGAGGTTCTTTTCCACATATTTTACTAGTGCTAAGGGCAAAGATTGAATAATCACCCTCCACCTGTGGCAAAAATGCAGCTATAGTAGAAACGAAAATCGCATTTAGTTCACGTTCCCAAAATACAACTTATATTAAAAAAAAGGGAGCGACGTCTTGTTTCACCTCTGTAAGGGGTGGATTCACTGAATATATTTAAACATGGAGGTTGTTAGGGTAAAAAATATCGGATAAGAAAAATTTTTGATATTTTGTAAAAAAAATCCCCTCACAGCACCAATGGAAATGTAGGTATAGACATTTTTCAAGGTAAGACTTTAAATAAGTAATTCATTTATTCACACGAAACTCCTCTGGACCCTGTGTGCAGATCGAGAAGGCGGATAACATCGTTCGAGATAATCCTAATTCTCCACATTATTCCAAAGCCGAATCCAGTAATTGTTTTTCTAATCTTTCACATATTTCCAACTTCAACAAAATCTGCTTACCTCGATCTACGAAAAGATTTTCTTTTGTTTTTAAATAAAATTAACATGGTTCACACAATTTCAGATAAACAAATTTCAAGGATTTTTCAAGGACAAATTACAGTTTTCAAGGAGTAAGATTTATTTAATAAATCGGAATTCTTTAACCCCCTTTGCCTCACGCCTATTGGCTAAAACACGTCATGGAGTCATTTACGATTTTTACTTCTTCGGCCATCGTTGATCACGTTCAGTATTTTATACTACTATCCGCAACAAGACTTTGCAAAAGGACTTGGTATGACTTGCAATTGCATTTGAGGTACAAATAGAATTCAAAATAAAGAACAGAAATAAAATATTGTTCATACACAAAAATGTTTTTGCGCTACCCGTGAGTTTCACAGGTTCTTTAACACCGAGGATAAGCCAAATTTTGCGTCGGTAAAATAATCTAATTTTAAAGGGAAAAAAAAGCCTGGCGTAGACAAGGTTGTGAATTTCAAGGACTTTTCAAGACCTAATAAAGAAGTCAAGTATTATTCAAGGGCCTAAACCGAATTCAAGGACTTTTCAAGACGACTGGTAAAATTCATGACCTTTTCAAGATTGTCCGAACCATGTAAATAAGTAAATATTTAGAGGTAGCTCATTTATATTAATAGGTGGTTCTTCGTCTGCCTGTTTCCTGGTCGAATCCGAATTTCAAAATGTTGGCTTTTGAGGAGAGTGGAATACCCGAGTACCGGAGAAAAACCTCTCGGAGCAAAGGCGAAAACCCAAAACAAACTACTCACCGCAGCATACAGTATACATGTATACATACATGTATTACAACATGACGTTTTTACATACAAACGATCCCACAGTTGTTTGGAACCCCAGTGAACATACTAGTCATTAACCAGTACAGTGAATGCCTTCGGCATTCCCGGGGGACTAAAATCGTCACCAACTGAAATCATACTATTATTTCCGTTCGGTTTTTGGGATGATGGCATTTTGTAAACTGAGAAAAAAAGATGCAAACCGGGGGTACTCCCCTATAAAACTGACGGTGGTGCTCGTCGGAAAATGTCGAGAACACCCTCAAGATGTACCAGAATCTTGTTTTACTAAACGTGCTCTAAATTCATTTCCACTCCTAAGAGGTACCAATTAAACAGAAACAAATTATATAACAGGCACTGCAAATTTTGATAGCAATCAAGATAACTTTCGAACACTTTCTTCTTAAGGACTTTTTGAAAGTATTGTCATAAATCAGCAGTCATTTTAGGTATTAGCACCCTTAGCGGTACCAATCCACAAAATCAACCCCCTAAAAGGTACAACGAGCACCCCCGTCACTTTTATGGGAGAGTAGCCCTCCCCCTGGATATGCAAAGCAGCCCAAGTGGATGAAGAGTTTTCATTCGGTTTAGCGCGATTCACATTAGATTGTGAAATAGTATCATCGAAGGATTTGAGGACTCGTGTAAGTGAGTCATATAGTTGACAAGAAAAAATGTTAAAATTGAGTTTGCATCTGCTTACTTTACATCATTTGACAGATTTCAAATAGGAAATTTTTTGTCTTAAATAATTATATATTTATTATGAAAAATTTTACCGATTTCCGTAAAACGGTGGAAACCGGTATGGGTCAGCGCTCTCATCATATATTAATATAACAAAAAACAGAAAATAAAATCTAAACTACGGATAAAATTGAACTACAGCTTACGTTGTACACAATGATAAGTGTGGGGAGTATGAATATAGACTTTAATAGCCAGGCCTAAATAAACCGAAGCCTTATTTATGTACTTATAAAATTATTTTATTTCAAAAAACTAACTTATACTATACTAATACTATACTTAACTTAAGGAGTCAGCCATTAAACGTAAGAGGAAGGGGTTGCGTGATTTCAGAAAAAAGAACTCATTAATAATTCATAGAGAAAAAAACAAAAGAAATGAATGTTCAACTGGTGTCTTTATATCTGATAAAGACACGGCTAAACTTTACGTCCAATTTTTTAGACCAAACTAACTCCAAATCTATTTATTAGTGCAAGAATGAGTTGATCTTTATCAAGAGACTTTGAAGCCGTTCAAAAAAACTTGCAGTCGTGTATTATCAGGTTTAAAAATACACTTCTACTCGTTTTTTTTTTTTAACTGTAAAAGTATCATGTTTAACAAAATTGCTTTAAATCAATCATATAACACAACTCTAAACAACGGACCACTTAGCTGACTAGAAAAGAAGTAGCCTCTCCCGCAGACATTCTTAGGCGTGCGTCACGCGTTCCTTCCCCACGAACGTTCGTAGGGAAGGAACGCGTGACGCACGCCTAAGAATGTTTGCGGGGGAGGCTAGAAAAGAAGTGGCTTTATTCCATTGAAATGGTCAAATCTTTTCTGTACTCAAGCTTTAGGGAAACGTACAGAGTTTCTGGTCTAAACTTAGGTCACAAGTCCTCCAGATAGTCAGACAATGGATAACGATATTCCATGATGTTTTTTTTATTTTTATTTTTATTTTTTTTTTGAGACGCTAAAAACTGATAAAGAAAAAACAAAACAAAAACTGCTCGCCTTCTTGAATTCATTCTATGCCAAACGTTGCACCACAACTTTGATTAATAAAAAGTCTGTTATAATCTACTTTTCTCACCATCGAGAATAAATTAGAACTGAATATTACAACAATGTCTCCTTGAATTCTAAGAAATTTCAAAACAGCAACAACTACATCGGTGACCAGGCCTTACTCTTGGTTGAGAGAGGCTTGGTAACCTGACGATGTTTCACATCTAAGAACTTCACGTAAGGCCATAGTGGCATACGTCGATGTGGGCAATGTAAACTCCATCTGAAGTGCCCAGTACTTTCCGTCTGCAACTGTCTGTGGTTCCTGGGTACCGTTGAGTCTGTCCATATCTGTCAGAGCCAGCGGTTGTTTCACGTCATTGTAACGAAGCCAACGCCAGCTCATAAGGCTTGGTTTGACGATCAGTTTTCTGCAAAGAAAATGAAAAACGCTCATTTAAGAAGTAGGAATAATGAAACGAGACGAAACACCACTGATGGCGCGCACGAAGTCATGAGAGAGTGCTATGGGTAACGACACGTGGATATTGGCGGTCAAATCGTCAGCTAGCCATCTGATCACTAAGTTTAATTGTTAAGTTTTAACAGCATAGATTTTTCTCGTTTCTATCGGACTATTTAATCTCCATCGGAAATACTAGCATTGTGAAAAAGAAACTTGATGAGAAAAATTATGTGGCACTAACTGGGCTTCGTAGTAAGTGCCCCCTTGGTAAATTTAAAACCAAGATGACCACCCATTATGTAAGCGCTCGGTTTCGACGGTTTTACAGGAAAATAGGACACTGTTAAGAGTCCAAACGCCAAGCGGCGCTTTCGTTTACGGTTTCCCTAATCACGAGAACGGTGGAAATGGTAAAAAAAAAACGGACTTCTACGCTCTTCACAATGACGATTTGGTAAACGAATATCATAAATAACGTGATACAAGAGTAAAGATGATGCTCGTACGTGATCTAAAATCAGTTGACCTGAAGTCACTTCATAGAGCCCAAACGCGTTCCCATGGGCCACGATACTCTAGCCCACTAAACGCCCTCTGGGAGGGAACGAGATTTCACTCAGCCGTCAATCATGTAAAAGTTATCCAATCAAAAGTCAAGAAGTTGTCACTGTCGTCATTATAAGTATATTCCATGTTTAATTTGCCCCTTTATTTCTGCTCTACCGCATTCCAGAACGATTCGTTCCCTAAAATCTGTCTCGTATAATGCTAGTGTTGCTCTTCTTAGCTGCACTGTTCTCAGTGCAGCAGTCTTCAGCTGAGACCAAGGTAAGAAAATTCTAACTCTATATTTCACAACCTGGATAAATGTATATGCTACCACAACATTATAGCATGGAATTCCTTTATGGGCTACTGTACATAATCCTCGAAGGATAGTTCTTCAGAAGGCTCTTATCTACATGTAGTTAAGTTATCAACTCTCGCGAAAATTATCAAGATATTACGTAAAACAATGAAACTATCATAGTTGCTATTAGTTGCAGACTTAATGGGTTTAGTTTTAGGTAAGAAAATTACCTTTCTTCGTCGCACTTTTCAGTATACACACCCGACCCAACAATGAGTTAGAAACATGTTACATTAAACGGTAAATATTTCTATAGTTCACTACAATATTTCTCACAAAATCGCGAAATTTAAAACTCCCGAAAACAGCCTTTCAGTTTTTGTTTATAAAGTTAGTGGGGACTAGAAATACCCGTTTCTCTGCATGTCAAACTGCATATTTCGCAACTTACAATCAAAGGCCAAGACCTTTACATCATCACACTGAAAAAGCCCACGCAACACGTAAAATGTATCCAATTTCCCAGACACACGCTTACACATTAACTGAATCCCAGGGGGGGGCGGGGGGAAGAAGGGTACCCCCAGAAAAATTCGGTGGGGGTGTGCAGCACGCTTTCTGAAACCCTTACCCTATTTCCGACCGAAATCTGTTATTTATCCTACCCTATTTCAGACCTGACGCGTGACCGGAGCGCGTGACAAAACGTCACGGCACGTAAACGGTTGACGTAAACATTACAAGGGAAATGGTCTTATCGCCTAATGATGAAGAAGTAGCCTCATCTAAAAAACATACCCAATTCAAGACAAGCATGTACAAACCATACCCTATTTCAAACCAAAATGGTCGAAATTAATACCCTATTTCAGACCAAAACAGCTAAAAAAACATACCCTTTGGCGCCGCACATACCTATATAGCCTATATAAGGGGGTACCCCCAACATAAGGGCACCACAAACAAGCAATCATTTCGCCGTCAAGCTTGGTTAATCCAGCTGAAACTTGCCGACGCAAAATGTCCGATGCGAGAAGGACAGTTTTAATACGAGTTTTAACGACAGAATTGTTCAACGCAGTTAATGAAGCCTAACACCCTTAAGTCAACAACGCTTACAGTGTATCGTCACAAGGTTGCCGCGCATACTTATAATACATTGTAATTACAATTTGCACTAAAACTTGTACTTTTTGTTCCAGGAAAAAATTCCTTACTACCAGCTGTTTACACCCATGAAGTTAGTGAATGCAGCAAGCTTTATCTACCATCAACATACCGTGACTGCCACTAAACTGACCTTCCTGAGCGCACCAGTGAATTTCGCTCGCCTCATGCAAGTACCACTTATTCCAGCAGAAACGCTAAATGCCGATGCAAACCTTGTTATAAAGATGATCATCGGGACTGACATTGATATCGGTCAGGGAGAAAGCGATCCCTCGTACGTGATTTCCGACGGTCAGTTTTTTGTTGGTGTTCATATTCGCGACAAAAACAATTACAAAAATGCGTCTCCTTGTGATCCAGTCGAAGGAAGCAGCGGCAACACAATGGGTAGTGATCGTCGTAATGGCTCGCCTTTGCCGAAGCCTGCCGAGTCTTACTACCCGGGAAGGGTCGAGACCAAGCTAAGCCTATCTGACCGGTGGGGAACCTGTTTTACTTCCCACGATGGCGGCTTCAGCAGTGAGATGATTTTTCAACACAAGCTGAATCCTCAAAAAGGCCTATTTCTGGAAATATACGCTGATGCCAGCAACGAAAAAGTCGGCATCAAGTACATTGAAGTGAGCATCGTGCGGGAAGGCTGACTGAAAGGACATGCCTAATTCATCCTATGTTACTGAAATGCGATTGACTTGATTCCTTAGTGAAACAAAAAAAATAAAAATATAAGAAAAGAAATTTGTAAAAGCCGATGCAGACCTGTGAAAACTATACCAAATTGAGTTGTGAATCATTCTTTAAAAATAGTATGATTGGGAATACACAATAAATATGTTTTGCATTACAACTGTTATTAGCAACTGAATGACGATTTTGGAAAAATCCACCTTTCAACTGTGGCAAAAAATTCGGCTAAAGCAGAAACGAAAATCGCATTTAGTTGACTTTCCCTCAGAATGACTTGAATTCAAAAAGAAGGGCGACTTCTTCAAGGGTTTCACCCCGGTAAGGGTTGGTGTTATCGAATATAATCAAACATGAAGGTTGTAAGAAAAATCGAGGAAAATGAGTTTTTGATTGTAAAACAAATTCTCCTCACTACACCAATGGAAATGTATGGAGAACAATGTGGGGAAAATGCGTGCTCATATAGAGCAATTATTAGATGTGGCTGAGTTATAATATGAATAATTATGCAGACCGAGGAGGCGGATAACACCCTCCAAGATCTGCCTAATTCTCTACATGTATCATTCAAAGGCCGAATTTAATAATTGTTGCAGTTATTATTCATTCAACATATTTCCAACTTAATAAAGCGTGCTTACCTCGATCTACGTAAAGATCCCGTATTCATATCATTGGTCTATTCCTCGGGAATCTCAGGATATGAAGGGACGTTTAGTCTAGCAGAAATTCTTTAAATAGCAATTGTTAACTGTTGAGTGGTATTTTTGCGAACGAGTGAAATCTTCTCCAGCCCTGGTAAAAACAGCTGACCTACCGCGCCTTCTGCTGCCCTATTTCTGTTGACGTCACTTCAGTACAATTGACCACTCCAGAAAACACCATAACGTACAGTAATACTGTTTGTTGGTCACTCCAAAATTTTGCATAAGCATTATCTGCCGTTTCTCTTGGGAGTTAAAATGGCTCCAAGAGAAACTGAAAACAATGCTTAAGCAAAATTTTGGAGTGACCAACAAACAGTATTATGGTATGTTATGGTGTTTTCTGGAGTGGTCAATTAGCGTGGATTGTATTAAGGCCGCCAAACATCTTCCAAACTTGGTCAACGCTAGCTGGTTTTAAACAATAAGCCAAGGGATTTATGCCAATCCGAAACAGGAATATTTTGAATGAATAAGAAGGGTTTTCATCATGGTTCCAATAAGATCAACTGACGTGATGCACCTGTGACGCCGCACTGAATGTCGAAATGTCGGTTACTGTAAAAAAAAAGCCCTATTCAAGACTACACTCAACCGTTCCACTTTTGTTAAGTAGACTTACCGATAAGCGCCAGACAGAGAATAATCTTTCACTTTATGCCGCATGTTACTGATGTCCAATCCATCATCAGCCATGATTTTCTTGTAGTGATCTTTCATGTGGTTGTCTGGGTAAACAACATCGTAACCAGGAAGTGGAAGAACGACGTCATGAATGGTGTACTGCCCGGATGTTAGATGCTCTTCCGTTAGTACAGTGACCGCGGTGCGACTGGGTTCGGAAATGAAGTCCACCACATCTTCCACTTGGAGATTGTCTGCAATAACAGTGTAGTTAGGGTTTTTAAACAAGTTGACTTATCTCGAACAGCGCTCAAGCTGGCTTCATTGGCAAAGTTTCCGAGCGGGAAACATTAGCGGGTTTAAGCAAAGAAAATATTAACGTCCCAGACGTTTATAATGCATTTCCAATGTTCTTGATAAGTGTTTGGAATGCGATATACCACATACAGTAAAAAAACTGACAAGGAAAGAGTAGTCAACCGTCTTAAAGGTAGGCACTGTTGGGACCTTGACTAAGAGAGGTTATCAACTCCGGTGCGCCCATTTTAAGGAAGCTCACCTCCGTAAAAGTCGCACAATATGTGGTAATCAGTGCACTCTGTAGTCCTTTTCAAATTTTCTAAGATTAAAATATCAGTCGTATCGAGATTTTATTTGCGCCGCATTCAATTGTCATTTGAAGCTAAAGCAAAGTCCTGTGGTTGAATCGCTGGTTGGGGAGAGCATCCAACATCAAATAGAGGCAGTAAAATTTATGAAATGTGTTTTGGTAAATTTCAAAAAAAGTTCAAGTTGTAGTAACCTGAGATCAGGGTCAATTTTAGTTTTGTTTCGCTTTGTAAATAACATTCCGGCGGGCAAAGCGAAACGAAAAGGGATTTTTTAGCGGTAGCCGTTAGAGAGAATGTATGAGAACCGCTAACATTGCGCCTGATCTCAGGTTAAAGTTGTAGTCATGCAGTGACAAGACAAGCAACAAAATTGTGATGCACTTGCAAAGATGAAGTTTGACTGTTTTATTTCTCCTTCAACTCGTTTCTTGGACATCGAGGTTGACATTACGGTCCTATTTCTTGTTTGTGGTACAAACGTTACTGAGAACGTACCGGTCAGCTATTGGCCAAAACGCCATTTGCAAGATCGCGTCATTTTACTACTACTACCAAAATCCATTTCGTTTTTCCTTTCACATTAAATTTGGTAATCCCAGCGAGGTTTAAAACAACAAAAGCGCTCATTTGAACAAGAAAGCAAAACACTGAAGTATTCTGGTATTAGTAGTCGTAACAGTAAAATGACGTCATCGCGTAAATGGCATATTACTTTCCCCTGTCCCTAGTAACAGTCCCAGGGGTCTTTGCGAAAGCAACTCGACTCAGCTCTCTTTTCCTTTCTAAGGGCCTGTTTACATGGAGGTGGGGGGTAACCCGCTTACATGGGGTAACCGGCCTGTCCATATAACCTCTCATTTTAACGTGATCACGTTTACATGTTAGGTGGGGTGATCCGCCGCATCTTACCTCACCTACCTGGGGTCCCCCACCTTCATGTAAACAGGCCCTTAAGCACCGAATTACTAAGGAGAAGTGACAGATAACATTAAATAGAAAAAACAAAACAAAGAGAAATCGAACAAAAATGGGATCATAAACGAGATAATTTGATCAAAATCTAGTACATCAAGTAATAGAAAGTTTCTGATACCCACCACTGTTAACTGTACAATCAGTTGACTTCTTTGATGTCACTACAAGGTCTCCTTTGACAGGTTGCAATCCATAGTCCTAATAAAGTGTAAACAAATATGAGCCTTCTCCAGGCGTTCAGATAGTGAAGTGCGGCGTCATTAATTTGGCCATTTGCATGATGGCATCATTTTACTACTACTACTAGAATCCTTTTCGTTTTTCCTTTCATATTCAAATTCGGTAAGGTCTAATTTGCACAAGAAAGCAAACTTCCGAAGGATTCCGGTCGAAGTAGTAAAAAGACGTCATCATGAAAATGGCCTTTTGCAACGTTTTAACAATCTGACCGTCTTGAGCTGGCTGAAAAATATTGGCATTAACAATAATTTCCTGCTCAGCAGAGATCACAAGGTCGTTGGCCAAGGTGGCCATTCCATATTTGTTCCTCAACCATTTCACATAGCTGGTCCAAAATCCGTGTTTTCATTTGAATTTCGACGATGCGTATCTTACCGATAATAGACAACGTCACAAATACCTTAATACGTTTAGAGGCCATGGAGTTCCACACATAGCTCTGATAGGCATGAACATACATGAGTCTTGTGTTCCTGGAGATACTCTGCAAAGCATTGACCAGTCCTGATGGGCCATGTCTAACCAAACCCTGTAAGAGATCACTCTCTATACACTTCCCCCTGGGGATCTTTTTCAGAGTTTCTTTGGCATTCTTAGTGTCCTTCCAATGCTGACGAGCTGTTCTTAAGTCATCTGGTTCCCCATCACGTGGATTAAGAAGGAGATCAATCGCTTCTGACCATTTGCTTAGAAGCAATGCAAGACCTGGAAGTGTTGTATTAAAAACATGTATGGTTACAGTGGCAGATCCAGGGGAGGCCCCCCCCCCCCCCCCCACACACACACACACACCCTTACTTTTGGACCAAACTGCTCCCCCCTTATCTCAAGGTCTGGATCTGGCACTGGGTTAGAAAGTGAAGTGAGCTCCTCCCTCAAAACAGGAGAACTATTGATAGAAATGTGATGGTGAATTTTAAGCTTGGTGAATAGACGAGGAAGATGTTATTCAGTCAATGAACAAGGCAGCTTGGAAGAAAACATCCGCATACACCCAACAGGAGTTAAACCTGCAAGTAGGGCCTTCTGGTTTACTAGTCCCAATGCTCTACCACTGAGCCACAGAAGACTGGTAGGAGCTAAGGCTACTAAACTAGGTTCATGTGACAAACATCCTACATACTGCTAGGATTAGTATATTAGTGATTTTGTTACAAATAGTTATGGTGAGTCCTGGAACTTATCTTGTGAAAAATCATGAGTCCCTGTTAAAAAAAATGAGTCTGAAATTAAAAATGCTTGGGCCTTTATGTAACCAGACAGTTAATCTGAAGACAGACTCCAAAACTCCCTATTACAGTACACTGAAATTAAAATATAGTCCTTCTATTTTAAAGCACAACAAAGGCTAAAAGAAATATGCATCATTAAACAACAACCATAATAACTGCAACAAACATTATGCCAACAAGCCGGCCAGATATTTCTACAAAATAATTAATATTCATTTTCAGATCAATCCATCAATCTTTGCATCCTACAGGATGCATGCCATGAATTGTTTTGGGCCTTTGGGGATTTTAATATGTCAATGATAAAGGACGTACAGGTAACAAAATCATTGGAATATCGCTAAGCTCTTAGTCAGTGACACAGGCTACTTGAAAGAAAAAAATCCAAGTACTCCCTATGACCCTCTTGTTAAGTAGCCCACATGCTGTACCAAAAAGCAACAAGGGACTTGTACGAGCTACTTGTGAGGCCACTAAACTAGGTTCATGTAACAAACATCCTGCTTATGTTCAATGATGGGAATGTGACGGCATCCCGACTAGTAACCAGAAGGTCACAGGTTCGATTCCTAATGGAAGTACTCTGTCACTATTTCTACCAAACCACCTGTGGCATGTGTAACTGACTTAATAACATCTTTCTCGGGAGCACTGTTGTGCCACAGTCACTTGGGAACAGATTCAATGCAATATGGCATGAGGGCACAAACAGAACCCATTTTGAGGGGATTATTTTATTAGTAGTAACTTGTTCTCTCATGGTCATTTTATTGTCTCAAGGTAATGTGACAATGTGCAAGTGCATAGGGCAAAGTATCGCTGGTTTGCAAATGACATCATGGCGGCCATGTTAGTGGTCATGAACAAACTTAACTCCATTAATTTTTCAAGTAAATTATTTGTAAAAAGTAATTTCATTGACCACCAACATGACTGTCCCGTTGCCATGTGGCTACAACGTTACAAACAAGGTGACAAACCAACTGAAGAAAAAGAAAATATACTCATGCTTCTTCCCCAAACAATTAAGGCTTTTTAGCCTTCTTTCTCACCCAGGGTGGGGGAAGGGGGGGGGGGGGGGGGTTAATGACATGATAATGTGGGTTAGGGTACAAGGTGCTTGTTGTCTCAAAGAGAATTTGCATACATTACAGACATCTCACATATAGGTATCAATGAGGTTGTTCCTTGTGGCTGTGTGAAAGGAAATTAAAAAAAAGCAGAAGAAAAAAAACAACAACAAAACATAGTAGTTACCTATTTTATGTGTTGGAACTGATGTGGTTCCAAACCGCTGCAGACCAAAGTAGTTGATAAAACCATTGACCTTTAATGACTCCAAACTCTCCTCAATTGTACTATGATCTCCAGTAACATTGCGAAGTGTGACAATAAACTGATTTCCTGACAGAGAACCAAGTTTTAGAGGCTCTTTACAATATCTAAAGTTCCCAACACACAAATTCCTTAGGGTGCTGTTAAGATTCTGTAACTGTTCAGCCCTGACCCTGTACACAGAGACCCACTGAGTGGTGATAGCCCTACGATCTTTTGTTCCAGCATAACCAAACATGCCTGATTTGATCTTCAGGAGTTTACTCAACAGGTTGATAGCATCCATAGTGTCTTTGTTTTCCTTATAAAGGACAAACCAACAATAATTCTCAAGCTCTGATGGCCACCTTGTGCCTCTTCGATTGCCAGTAGAGTCTTGTTTATGGAAAACTCTAACTGCTTTTTGGCTACCAACATCAACTGTGTCACTGTCTAGAATAGACAAAAGAATTCTTATGATAAGTGTTGATTCTAAAACTGTAACTCAAGGAAATATTTTTGTTGCTTGCTGTGACTATAGGCTGGAAAAATGTATACATGTATGTTAAATATAAAGATGAATGCCTCAATAAAATAAAGTGAACTACAGGAATTCTTTAATGTTAAGACCAAATCAAAGTACATAATAATTATTGTATACCAGCAGGTGCTTTCAATAAAAAGTGAAGTAGCCAGCAGGTTTGAATAGAGTAACCGACTGTATCAACAATGGGCCATTAGTCCCGTTTTTCTAAGGGAAGGGGGGTGTCTGGGGAGTGACGTGGTTGCCCAGAAAATTTTGAAATTTCAAAGCCCTAAAATGCGATTTTCAGCTTTCTGGGGGCTAAATTGAGACAAAAGACCTTGTTTTTCATTCAAGAAAATGTAGCTTTCATAATTCAACTTTCGATTTATCAGTCACAATCAATTCCTACAAGCAAAGATCAAATGATGAGAACTAAATTACGTACTTTAGCACGTAAACAAATTCTGGGTAGACCTATAAAGAAACTTCTGAAAAATTGACTGAAATATAGCATTCACATGACTAAAGCATAACGTAAAAGCAGTGGGCCTTCATGAAAAAACATCATAATTGTACCTCTCTAAGACTACATGTAATACCCAAACAAAAATTAATTATTATTTTTCTCATCACCAGCAGCATGCAGTTTAAATATACTAACCAATAACAAACTGATTTTTGTTAGGGTATTTCACTAAAATACTAACAAAGGAACCCTGACCTATTTCTTAACCCTCAGTTTTTTAATGCCCCATAATTTCAATCAAAACCTTCTTCCCTTTCAAGTCACACAGTGTCCCAGATTTTTCAAACCCTCCAGAAATAGGGCTAATTTCTTTTTCCCAGAGAGGTTAAAAAAACTCAGGATTCTTGAAACTGGACTAATTTTCCCTACCATTTCCCTACCCATTATTTGTACATGATTATGGAAGTTACACATCTGAATATAGAAAAGGGACTTCAAGGAATATTATTAGGAGGAGAAGGAAAATGAATGGGCATAGTAAGCATAATTAGCAGAGCATGAAAAACAGTGTACAATTAAGAAAGGTCACCTTGCTGCGCTTTTTAAAAACACATGAATTCTGCATTTCAAAAGCTGCCTTCACAATTTCGTTTTTTGCTGCTGTCAGTCGTAATTACAATCACCAGCAATGAAGCTTGAAACACAGAAACACACAAAACAGATCGAAATCCACCTATCACAAATCAATTTTGAACCCATTGAAGCAAACTTCTAATTCCTAAGGGGTTCACTTAGATGATTGACAGCAGCGAAGAACACAAAAATCAGCTGGCTTTTGAACTTCAGAATTCACGTGTTTTTGAAAAGCGCGGTTAAGTGTAGAAAGGAAAGCTGGGGACATATTAGTGAAATGCAACCTTGTCTTCATGGCCACTCCTCTGCCCCTCCTTTCTCACTCTGAGAGGGAGAGAGAGATGACTCTCGGAGGGGAGCAAGATACATCAAAAAGGCTGTTGTGGTTCAATTTTGTGGTTGGTTTAATCTTTTTTTCTTTGTTACAACCTGATTAACATACATTACCATACTCCAAAATAAAGCGAAATAAAATTTTCACCAAGGATAAACCACAACAAAGGCCAATCCTTATTTGCCTTTACAAATCCTGAAAGCAGAGGTCCTGCCATTTTTGTACAATGTTAAGCCTGTACCTGCAGGTTACCTCACCCTTAACAACCTCACCCCCCACCCCCACCCCCACCCCAACCTTCTCTCCGAGGGAAAAAAAAGAAAAAAAATCAAGGAGAAAGAAAGAAAAGAAAATGTATATATTATTGCAATATTTAATATAGATACCTAGAGCTGAGAAGTTTTCCCTGATTGCACGATGAACCAATCTCCTGTGATCTTTGTCATCATCAGGTGATAATGTCACTGACATTTTCTTTTCCTTATCATCGGCAACCGTCTTGATTTTGTCTTTATCCTCTTCGCTCAAAATATCAAGATCAAATTCTTTGCTCTTCTCATTTTGAGGAACCGACACATCTGTCAAACGCACAAGATTCCCTTTAAGATCTCGCTCGCTCACAATAAAATCAGCGTATCTTTGCTTGAGAACACCATGGAAGCCCGGTAAACTGCTGACAAATTCTAGAATTCCAACATCCTTTTCAGATACACTCACATATTTCAAACTCCCAGGTTTTGTTTTAGCAGAAACCTGACTTGGTTTTTTCTCGTCCTCATCGAAGATTTCCTCTGTTTTGTTAAGTTTATCATTTTGCACGTGTTCACCGACGTGTTGAACAGGGCAAGTCAACCATGCACTCTTTTCAGGATTTAATTTTTCTCTGCTTTCACATTGAGCCTGATTAGTCTTCAGTTCCTCATTCACACTTTGATTCCCAGTACTAGTTGACTCCAGGGATATTCTTGGACGTTTTGATTCAGGTTCAAAAACCCCTTGTTCATCTGCCATCTTGAAAGTGCGCCCGCAATCGATCTCACAGTCGATAATCGATAAATAGTCGATAAGTTGTCAAATTCTAAGTCCCAGTCTCCCTTCGGCTACACGCTGACTTCACTCCCAAGGTTCGTCCCGTTTATTTAAGATCATGTCCGCCTCTGAGAATACCACAATGAAAGCAGTTCTTTATAAGCCTGGAGGTGTGGAAAACCTATATACGGGTACAGTGGCGAAGCCTTCAGCAGAGAAAACTCAAGTATTAATCCGCGTTCGCTACTCAGCAATTAACCGAGCTGACACATTGCAGCGTCAAGGTCTTTACCCCCCTTTGCCAGGGGAATCTGAAATCTTAGGATTGGAAGTCTCTGGTTTGATAGAGGAGGTGGGCGATGAATGTGTTGGAAAATGGAAGTAAGTTCTTATGTAAAGCAGCTGGGAGATTAGACAAAATCAATCACTGATATGCTCAAAAAGCTTGTTGCTATATTTAGACACTCTTCAAAATACCCGCGGAAAATAAACTTGGGCGTCACAAAATTGGAATAAATTTAAACGGCTAAAGACAATTTTTGCCTGTTAAGACAATACTAGTTTACTAGTTCACTTGATTTTTAGCAATGGAAGGCGTTGTCAAAAATAATACCATTCTAGTCAGACTGTCCAAAGGAGAGGTAGATTGGACTTGTTGTTACCCATTGTAATCCCTGGAATGTAATGTTTGAGTAATTGGTATTAGATAAATGGTTTGAATTAAGGAGTCATATCTTAAATAACTGACATGTGAGCGTCCGGGTGAGTGTATTCCGTGTGGAACTACACTCGCAATGTCGACAATAAACGATAAATAAACAATCGATCACAGGTCTACATTCACCTAGACAATCATAGTCCACCCCTTGACAAATCAAGTCTGGTGAGAGCCTAGATCGCCTGGGATCCAGCTCAATCGACTCTCGATATGGCTACGCATATCGAGTTCCTTTCTTTAGTATCTACTTGTGCTGAAATGACTACAGTGTAGTTTGTATTAGTATGATCCAGTGTGAGAAGCATTGATGCATGAATGTGCAGTGATGCGGTGAAAGCGCCGTAAAAATAGAGAAAACGGGAGACTTTTGTCTAACTCTGGCTAAAATGTGATGAAGCAGATTATTATAGTTGAAGGGTTCAACCAGTAATCATTTTCACAAATAAAAAGAAAAGTAAAAGAGAAAGAAAACAAGTTGCAGATTTCAACACTGAATCGGGTCTTTTGCGCTAGCGAGTAACTATTGCAGTTTGAAAAACTGGGCATTAGTAAAATTTCGAGATCGGAGCACAGATCTTATTCCAGAATAAGGTTAATATAAAGATGATGAAGAAGTTATATAAAGGAGATGTCTTAACTACATGTTTAGTCGCTTTTTTCCCTGAATTTCTAGCAGAATCAGTTGCAGACATGTTGCGTTCCAAAACTTACCGCCGGTATGAGTCCGCCATTGTCTTTGTTTAAAATTCTCCCACTGAGAAAAAAATGCTGCATTGTTATTTCACATCGTGACTGCAAACAGTCTTTTATTTTTCTTCTTTTTTAATTCGCAAAATTTTACTTTTCCCTCACCGTGCGTGGCTCTGAGGTAAGAAGGACACCCGCATTATTTCACTGAGAAATTTCACTTCTGTCTAGGATCACCCACCCTAATAATTAATTGTGCACGCAAGGGCCAGCCCATGCTCTTTTTCAGTTCATTATTACATCTTTCATTGTGTGATTTCATTTTCACACTCCAGTGATAAATATAATTATGAGCAAAACCCTTATTCCTTTTATTTTTGTTTTCGCCATTGTCTAATTTACCTGAGAAGCAAGACAAGGCCAATATGCCTTAATTGGCTTCTTAGCTCGCTGATCACAAAACGAGCTGTAGCAGCTGTAAAGCAAATGTAACCATACCGGTGATGGCTACGAGCGTATGGCAAAAAAATCACTAGGCTCATAATTCCTGGTGTGCCTTAACCTGCGATCGGGCGTCCTTTTTTCGGGCATAGCGCGAAAGTCGGCGGACGGGTAAAGGGGAAAAAGAACGCCCCTTTTTGCCTCGCCTAAGAACCGCCTGATCGTAGGTTGGGTCTGCAAGTATTTGCTAAAAACGGAGAAAAACCGGGGCTGGATGTGCGTGAACGGAGAGGTAATATTTAAGGGTTTCTCCTCAGTTATCATTTCCGAGCCACCTCAAGCGAAACATTTACTCTAAAACGGCCTCACACTTCAGTTCTCGTATATCTCTCTGTAATCGCTTCTATCGTCTAAACGCGACGCGACTTTACGACGGCGACGGCGACGGCGACGGCACCGACAACGTCAAAAAGCGATAGGTTTATTGAGCAAAACAACAATTTTGAACGTGCATCACTCTTTTATCTATATTTCTGGCTGTCACTGCACGACTACGATGTGAAAATGCCTAATTTTACCTTTCATGGAGTACACGTAAACAAGCGACGAAGAATTTGCGTTTCACTTTCCAAACTTAAAGGAGGTCCCAAAGAAATCAGCTTCAGGGAAATTCCCAACATTTGACATTTTCAGCGAACTGGAATAAAGGCGAAAAATTGAGAAAAAACGCGAATTCATCACTTTTAAAGTGATGTTCTCGCTGCGGTCGCCGTCGTCGATGCAAAAACTCCTTATTAGCGAGCTTAAAAACGACGGCGATGGCTACACGAAAACGTCATCACTTAAAAAGTGAAATCACGCTGCTTCAAACTTTATCGCGCTTATTCCATGTCGTTCAGTTCGTCAAATGCCGGCTTCAAAATTTCTTGAGTTGAACTCTAAAAGACTGTATCGAAGTTCAGGAAAAGAAAAAGAAAGTCATTGTCTTGTGTTCATGTCCTCCACAAAACGTGGAATTGGGCAGTTTCACGTTGCAGTCCTGCGGAGACGGCAAACAGAATTATGTACAAACTAGAAAGAACGTATCTCTCCCTCGGTGTGGCGCTTAAGTTAAACCGGCTGCTGGGCGCGGTTGGAAACTTGCTCCCTTCTGGCCTCATAGCTCAGTTGGCAGGGAATTTATAATCCGGAGGTCGTTTGCCTCGCCTGTTCTCTAATTCCCTTTCAGGGTAGGGCTAAGGCTTAGTAGGGCCTATATATGGTCATACGGGCTTCACTTTATCGTCAGCTTTCTTTTAACTTGAGAGGTTTAATTCTAACGTAAGGGTCTAAGGGAAAGTTAAGTCAATGGCAGGTGATACGGAATGACCAACCATGCCTTTCTCGGTTATCTATAGACCTAGCCTCCCGCGCAGGCGTTTTTAGGGGAGCTCGTAGGAAGAAATACGAGCTCCCCTAAAAACGCCTGCGTGGGAGGCTACTATAGACCCGACTACAGGTGTTGTGTCGGAGTTGTACTCTTCCCTTAACCCTTTAAACCCTAAGAGTGATCAGCACCTAATTTCTCCTTGCAACATCAATGCTTTGTAACTGAGAATTACGGACATGATTGCAGAAGATAAATATGCTTGATATATTATCAATTTTTCCCCACTACTTCTGTAGGAAATGAATAGGAGCAACAAATGAGAATTCAAGTTTTGATCTCTTAGGGTTTAAAAGGTTAAGTTTCCCTCCAAATCCGCCCTAACCAGGACAAACCAAGTGAAGAGAGCCGAATTTGTTCCGGTCTCATCCTAAGCATTGCTGCTGGTCTTTCTTCGCATTCAACCAGCAACCATTTCGCGAAATTTTACAGACTTTTGCTCACCATTCAAATGCCAGAAAAATCTTTCGCAACTTTACGGGGGAGCTATATCTTTCCTCTTATCTGATATATCACTCTCAAACCTTCAAAAATTTTGACGTCCTCTTTGTGTTGTTGGATTATCGCTCCTTTTGTTCTTCGCGGAAAGTTGAAAAAAAGAGGGATGCTCTACTGCCCGCTTAAATAGCATGACCCCGCGACTAGTTATCTAGTCTATTAACTCAGCCCTTCCAGTTTCCTTAGAGCGGTTTTCATTTGAGTGTCGAAAAGTAATTGGTTTTGCACTTTCTACACGATGCAATTGGCTTAAAAGATTCGCGCCACCTTTTCATCCAATCAGAAGTAAAACCAAAGCCAATTGTGACGCGCTCGCATGCATTTTCCCGCGCTTTGCGTCAGCCACATGTAATTACTTCGAGTTTTGATTGGTTCAATGTATTGTCTGTGTCCTATGTGATTGGCCAGAGTAATTACTTTGGTTTTGGTTTTACGACACTCAAACGAAAACCACTCTAGCTTCACAAAATAACTTTAGGCACTGTTACGTTCTTTTTTGTAGGAAAGGTGACCAAGTTATGGCCTTGTTAGGAGGTAAGGAATGCTAACAGTCTGAAATACACAATCATTATATTGATTATAGGTTTCTGGGAAACTGCTCACCTACCCCTCCCCTGAGCCAACATTAACACTAACTTCTCACTAAGGGCAAAATGTTAGCTTTGGGAAGGGGTAGTTGGGCGGTTTCCCAACAAATCAAAAACAAAGAACCAAATAAACTATTGCTTCCTTCAAACACCTGGCTCATGGTGTTGCTACGTTTACTCTTCCTATGATAATCATGCAATTATTTATTGGACATCTAAATTTGTTATGTAAAGTCCATTTTCATTCTTCTAGCAACAGATTTACAGAATCAGCAGTAACCTGTTCTAAACAAAACACGGACGAGATCAAATCAACCTCTTTACCCTCGAAATGATAAAAACTTTGATCCGATCACATCCGATCCAGTTATTAGTTATTAATAAGGAGGGCGCAGGATATAGACGGCAGTGAAAACATCATTTACAACTTCAACTTCAACTTTATTTCATAAGACTATTGGTTACAATAGACTGGCCCGCAAAATAGCAATTGCTAATCTAGGCGGACCAGTTAAAAGAAAAATAAACTGAAAGGAAAAGAAGGGAAAAGGAAAAGGAAGGAAAAAACTACAATTTTAAGTTACAATAAATAATATTCTATCACAGTTTTATTTTAATTACATTAAATCTGAACTAGCAAACAAACAAATACATTAAGTGCATTTGCATTCTTTAAAAATTTACGGCCGTTACTGTAACTGACTCAATTAGTGAGATGAAGGCAAGTTTTCTTGGAGTTGAATTTAGAGAGCACGTCAAAGGGTAAAAAGAGAGAGGAGAAAAATGTCGTCGAACGTTTAAGTCCTCTAAAAAATGTCACATTTATGGAAGTTCGACGTTTTAGTCGTGCAGTCACAACGATGAAATGTACAAAAAAGCGTGATGCACGTGTAGCGTTGTTTTGGCGACCCCGTTACCGTCACCGTCGTTGTAGCCTGCGCCACAGACGAAACTAAGCCTCTGGTTAAGTCCGTGAGCGAATCAGCGCGGAAATCCTTGTTCTGGGTCCCAGCTGTTTACCAGGATTTGAGTACGCGCCATGATTGGTCTGTTAAAAAAGCCATTGTTGATTTGCCAATTAGGACGAAAGAAAATTCGAAACGCGCTTCCGGTAATTAGTTGAGTCCGTCGGGGGTCCAGAACAAGGAAATCGGTACTGCCTCTAGTCTCCTTCGCAGCCGTTATTAGGGTCGTCACGCAACGCTCCTCCCCACTAGTTAGTGCTGCATCGCACTAACCAAGGTTAAATTATGTCTCCAACACAGGCTACCGTCGTTGTTGCTTTTAAGGAACTCCCTACGTATTGTGAACAGCCTATCTAAACTACCTTCTAAAAATTTTTTTGGTTATTGCTTTTACAGGTGGAGGTTATGCTGAGTATGTGGCTGTTGATGAAGCACTTGTAATGCCTGTCCCAGACTCTTCCAAACTCTCGGATGCCGCGGCCATCCCTGAAGTTTGGTTAACAGCATATCAACTATTGCATTTTCTTGGCAAAGTTAAAAGCGGCGAAGTAGTATTAATCCATGCCGGGGGCAGTGGCGTTGGTACTGCTCTGGTACAACTGTCAAGGTTAGCTGGAGCAAGGCCTTTTGTTACTGCAGGATCAGAGGAAAAGATTAAGATGGCTGAGTCACTAGGAGCTGAAGGAGGTTTCAACTACAAAACAGGAAATTTCTCCGGTTGGGTGGAAAATGTTACAAATGGTACTTGATGTTGTTAACTTGTAATGGTAATAGGACTGAGTGGAGTCCAATTCGGTCTGTAATCATACGAGTGATTAACAAAATCGCACGACTGCCTAGCGGGAGTCCGATTTGTTTAATCACGAGTATGATTTCAGACCGAATTGGACGACACGAAGTTCTGTTACCAATTAATCATAACTATAACAAAATTTGTTATATTTTAGACTTTTTTCTAATTAAAACACAAGAAATTCCTAGAGTTTTTTTTTTCCAAGCAGTGAAAAAAGGCCATTTAAGCACGCGTGTGCGATGGCGCGTACTGTCCCATTACACCGTCCTATTAGTGCTAAAATCAGAACAGTTGATAGCCAATCAGATTTTGAGGATTTTGTAACAGTTATGATTAAGGATGAACAAAAGTAAAATCGTGGTGTTGTGACCTCCTCAGATACCGTGGGTGCCAGAGACTTTTTTCTCACTTGTGGTGGAATACTTCGGTTTTGCTTGCAGGCTGACAGGTGACTTGATCGAAACAAGGAATGACGCTTGAAAAGCCTCTGGCATCTAGTGTATTCTTGAGATTGCAACTCTGAGAAACTGAGCCTGTATGCAGATGTACCCTACCCCGCTTAATGGACACCTCAGTATTATGCACAGTTAGCTTTGTCTCTGAAGAAAGACAGCCCTCACATTTCCTCTAAATTCAACCTGCTCAGTACGGAAACCCCGTTAACAAGGACACTTTCTGTGGTCCCCATAGTGTCCGTACTAACAAGGTGTGACCGTATCATATTATGTTTCTGTCTCAAGAGCCTGTTCTTGCTCCCATTTTTCCCTCACCCTGCGGAAATAATATATTTCAACCTATCTACGTTTTCTGTTTGTACAGTCCCATAGCATAGATTTAATGCTTTATCAATTCACTATACTTACCATTAATGCATGTATTCTCCCAGGTCAAGGGGCAAATGTGATCCTTGATTGTGTTGGAAGCTCATTTTGGGAACAGAATATAAAGAGTCTTGCTGTTGATGGTCGTTGGATCTTGTATGGATTGTTGGGCGGTAATAATGTCTCAGGTAACCTCCTTGGACCTGTCCTCAAGAAGAGAGTTTCACTTATAGGAACAACACTCAAGAGTAGACCACTTGCTGTAAGTTATTATTCTCAGAAGTATTAGGATCAGAATAAAATGGAGCTAGAGAGAAAATCATAAAAAGAATCATCTTTTTAGTAAGATTCACGTGGTAACATATTTGTTAACCAGGCACCTGCACTGAAACTTAAAACCTAACAGACTCATGCATACCTCAATCCACTCACTAACCCCCTTCCCGCCCACTTTTAGAAAAAAACGTTTATTGCATCAAATTGTGCCGTGTAGGAGGGTTTTACCTGTTCGCTATGTTAATAATTTTTTCTTTGTCTCTGTGTGTGAAAAGCCAAGGGATGAGGGAATTTACGATCAACAACGGAAACAAGAACATCCCTAAAAACTGAATTTGCGTTCTTTTAGTCATACTTTGTCAAAGTAGGTGAACCCTCCTGAAGTTTAATTCTAAGCGACTCTATCCAAGTTCAAACCTGTACAAACTGTACTGAAGTGGTGGAAGGGAGCGTGTACCACTTTTCAATACCTATGGTGCCTCACTGTACTTTTTGATCATTTTGCAGTACAAAAAAGAGCTGGTAGAGGAGTTTTCAGACAGAATTGTTCCACAGTTTGCAAATGGGACACTCAAGACTATTGTGGATTCAGTTTTCACCATAGATGAAATCCAGCTTGCTCACAAAAGAATGGAGTCTAATGAAAATATCGGCAAAATAGTTTTACAAATAATGTAAGACTGTCAAATATGACCTTTAGCCAAGAAGAGTCAACTTTAATTTCTCCATTTTTTTTCCAATCGTTATCGTTATTTTTTTTATTTATATATTTATGATTGCTTTGATTGTACATATAGCTCAAGAAAGGAATTTTGTTAAGTACCCAAAAAGAATCGCAAATAGTGAGAGAGACTTTGCCAGCAGCACTGTAAACTTATTTCCTTGGCCACTTACTAAAGGGAGCTTATTAATAGTAACAATGACAGTGGTGGCAACAAATTGAAGCAACATAGGTTTAACAAGCAAGACAACAACTCTGTACCTGCATGACGTATGCATACGTTTTCAGTTGCTTTCCAGAACAGTTAGTTTCTTTGCCATCACTTTCCATCACATTATCTACAGAACAAACCAAAGAGGAGCATTTTGAAATTAAAGTTAGTAAAAAGCTTTAAAGGTCAAAATAGGTAATACTTTCTTGTCACATTCAACCGTAGCTCTCTTGACCTTTGATATTCAGTGCTTTAAATTTCTTCATACAACAAGACTAGAATAAGTTACGAAATTTCATTTGAGTTTTAAAGTTTGAGCATACTTTCATAAAATATATAGGATGCAAATCCTTCTCTTTTTTGTGTACAGTTTGCTTGCACTTTCAAAGTGGCCACTATGGCTAAACCAAGAAACTTCTGTCCTGACCAAGGGCCATAAATGTAGCAACCATTTTTTCTTTATGATGCAGGATTATTTGATAAAGCTCAGAAGCTGTTGGCTTTTCACAAGCAAGTAGAATGTTATGGTACTACGGAAGAAATTTCAGTTGACTACTGTTCTTTTACCATTTACGTTTATTTATATTTTCCTTTCAATTGGTTCAGACAAAGGGAAACAAACCATGTATGACTATTAAACTTGATGATCATCACTTGAAAGTGTTACAAAAGACAAGGATCTGCTAAGGTGGTTCGGTGTGCTACCCCCCCCCCCCCCCCCTCCTCCTTATAATTATAACTTCTGATACCTAAAACTGAGAAGAGTGCCCTCTTTGCACGATAAACCATTCTTCTGTGATCCTTTTATGCCACTATAATATTTCTTATGGTCTTCCCACTTGAGAAACCTACCTGTCGTTAAATACCTGACAAGACTGACAACAAGATCCCAGTCCCATACAATAAACCCTGCATATCTATGTTTTAGAATGCCATGAGTACTTTCTTTACTAAAATCCAAATCTGGACTTTTCAATTTAAACAAGGACATTTTGTTTCTTTACTAAAATCCAAAACTCAGATTATTGGTTGAAATGATCCACAATGGAGGTGGATTCTTTTGACGACCTTTGATCATATCCAAAACCGAATACTTTGAATACATGATCCGAAGTGTTTCTTTACTGTGGATCCGAAAAGAATGAATATTGCTGGTGGAAACTCAAAACAATTTTAATACAAACATCAGCTTTTTGACAAGACTGCTTATCTTTACGGCCATTTTTTTACCAGAGTCATGGAAAAACAATCCATTTTATCCGTTTTATCGGCGTGGTAAAATCGCAGTACTAGCAGGCCCTGCATTGTTCTGGTTACAAGCAAAAAACTGCGTAAAGAGTTAGCCCTGTAAAATGTTCAGAATGAACACCAAGATCCATCATTGATCAACTGTTTCAATTTTGACTACCAGTACCTTCAGCGACCTTACTCGTTGTGCCAAACATCGATTTCAATCAACCAGCTGAAGGGTAACCGGTCAAGTCGCCCGAAAGTCATCTCGCCCGGAACCAGAGTTATGTCGCCCGAAATACATAGTCATGTCGCCCGCAATTTTATCGAGTGTATAAACTTGAAGAAAAGGAAGGAATAAACTCGTAAAATGTTCACTCGCTAACCTATGCAAATATGAAGTTAAACAAAGACCCCAACATCGCTGTTCATTCACTGTTCATTTCAGTGTTGTTCGTTGTTCGTTGTTATGAACTAAGCCGCTCATTCTACAGTAAAGACTAAGGTGCTCATTCTACAGTAAAGATTCTTGTAATTATTATTCTTGTAATTATTTCAGGTCTTCTGTTTACGATAACATACCTGGCAATAATACGTTTCCCAGCGAGAAAATTTTCGACAAAAATACTCAATTTTTCTTGAAGGACTGCGAACTCAGTGTGCATAAAACAGAGAGTAAAAGTACAAGGAAAAATTTTGCAGAAGAAAGATGTAAACGCATGCAAATCGCATATCAACAGAAAGCTTAAAGCCTGTAGAAATTTGTTTTTGAGTGGGAAAAACTCCCCTAGTACCCATTCCTCCGCAAATTGCCAAATTCTGACCTGGACTCTTGAGCGAAAATGGCTGCCAAATGACCGCGCTATAGAACTGCTAATTAGGGACTGGAAACTGGGGACACTTAACTTGGCCAAAATTGGCACCAAAATTTCCAAGCGTGTAAATACTCATTTAGCTATGGTACGAGAACTAAATAGATAAATAGCTATGTTACACTGTTATTAAGTTCTAGTGAGCTCACTAATATAGACAGGAACATAGACTGATGTTAATTTAAAAATTTTTAGTCTGCTCAGAAGGTCTGTCATTCTCGTCAGGGGCACAGTGAACAGACCTGGAAAGAGAGTCAGCGCCGAAAAGTGAAAACACCGACTCGGTCCGGAGAAAACTTCATCTAGAAACCCGACAAAGCGCGCGTTGATAAAGCAGAAAAAAATAAACAGTTAACGGTGGATGAAACCTTGTTTTTTTACTCTCTTTCCGCACGTTTCAAACCGTGGTACCACAGCTGGCCCTACGTGCCTGAGTCGACTACCATCAATCCATGTTTAAAAATAGTTATTTTTTACCGTACAAGTCCTGAACTTCGGTGTGGTTATTGATCTGTTGTGTACTTATTGAACTGCTGTGTGGTTATTGAACTAACAAAAAGAAAAACTGAGCTGTTAAATCCATATACTGGGCTATTCTGGTATATGGCAACCATGTCTTTCCCTTAAACTGCCCGCTGTGCGCCAGATCTGTCAGCTTTGTTTACTGTAAAAGGTCATTGCACTTGTGCGACAGGCATCCTTTTGGTTGCTTGTAAAATCAGATAGGGATGTTTATGGGCGGGTATCATGGTTGTAAAACCCCGTCATATCTCATTATCATTTTCATTTAAATGCTTGCTTGTTTGCTTATATGTCACCTTCATCACATTTATTTATTTATTTATTTTTATTTTTTTGACTTAGCCCATAATGGAAATGATTAACTAAAGCAGTGCTGTACAAATTTTTAAATACATAATAGTTTAAGTAATTTAAGTCTATATCTACATTGGAATACGAAAACCGAACTGGTGAGAAAGAGGCCTCACTTGCACACCAGGATTACTGTGACGTAACTCCTTCAAGTTGCGCGCGAAAGTTGACGGCGGTTGCCGGTTAACATTTGAAGAAATTGCGCATGATATGGAATGACGTAAGCCATCGAGTGAAGAAAACATAGTACGGTCATCCTACTGGTTGTTTTTATTCGAGCTACAGTGAGGTAGACGCATTTGAAACTTTATTTCTAATTCGTTTTAGAAAGAAAACTGTTGGCACCTTTCTGGGCATCGCCTACAATTGTTGTGATCTCTTATATTTGCACAGACATTGCCGTATCGAAAGCAGATTTTTAAAATATGGTCAGGAAACGAGCAACGGCCTTTCAAGTTTGAGGCAACCAAGAAAGTTAGAAGTTCAGGACTTGTACGGTAAAAAATAACTATTTTTAAACATGGATTGATGGTAGTCGACTCAGGCACGTAGGGCCAGCTGTGGTACCACGGTTTGAAACGTGCGGAAAGAGAGTAAAAAAACAAGGTTTCATCCACCGTTAACTGTTTATTTTTTTCTGCTTTATCAACGCGCGATTTGTCGGGTTTCTAGATGAAGTTTTCTCCGGACCGAGTCGGTGTTTTCACTTTTCGGCGCTGACTCTCTTTCCAGGTCTGTTCACTGTGCCCCTGACGAGAATGACAGACCTTCTGAGCAGACTAAAAATTTTTAAATTAACATCAGTCTATGTTCCTGTCTATATTAGTGAGCTCACTAGAACTTAATAACAGTGTAACATAGCTTTCTATCTATTTAGTTCTCGTACCATAGCTTAATGAGTATTTACCACTTACTTAATGCTATACATTCTTATTAAAAATAACTAACGTATTTGTGGCTATTTTTCCCGCAGCTACATGTAGTTTACGCTCAATGAACTAATGTGTGGTCATTGAACTATACTGGTGTGGTTATTGATCGTTGTGTACTTATTGAACTGCTGTGTGGTTATTGAACTAACAAAAAGAAAAACTGAACATTATCATTTTCATTTTAATACTTACTTGTTGGTTATATGTCACCTTCATCACATTTATTTATATTTTTATTTTTTAATGTGTGGTCATTGAACTACTGGTGTGGTTATTGATCTGTTGTGTACTTATTGAACTGCTGTGTGGTTATTGAACTAACAAAAAGAAAAACAAGGGCCTCAATAGTACTGTTTACCTGAGACGTGATGAGAAAAAGTATGTTTAAAAGGCTGGTTTATACGCCACCAGATTCGTCGCCAAGATTTACTAGTAAACTAAACTTGTCGAACACAAAAAATCCGGCCTGATTTTTTATTTTGGCCTCTCTTTTAGACAGAGGAATGCAACATGTAAATTGGCTGCCACCAAGGACTATCGTGGCGCGTGTGTTTCTTAAAATTATATTTCGGGGTTGTCCAATTATCCATAGTCTCTCAAACGGAGCAATGTTGGAGAGAGTGGTTAATGCCACATTATGATGCAACAGCTAATGCATATACAATACACGAATAGGTAGGTCTATTTGTTTTCCAGGTCTAATCTACTGTGATCGAACACGATTGCTATTTTTGGGTGTACAAATAAGACTATTTAATAACTCGATGTAAAAGCTGTTTCACTCTTAGACTGTCAAATTATTTTTCTCTAAAATCACTTTGCCTCAAAAGTCAAATGAATGTGCCCTGATCTGTGGATTACAAGTTTATTGTTTGATTTAAATTATGAATTTATTAACGGGAGCTTCGCTTTTAGCCCTGGCTAAATCTATATATTAGGATTAGTTTATTGCGAAATCCCGATTATTTTATTTGATTCAAGGATCAGAAAAAGTGAACTGGGAAATATCTCAAAGGTGAGAAACTTGAAACAGTGCTCCATGTTTTTGTTGGGTTAGTTTATTGCGAAATTATTTATATCAGTTGTGTTCAAGAATGTCACACTCGAAGCCAAAGCAGCCGTTCGACACATTAGTTAGCGGACATTTATATTGTCACTAACAAATAAATAATTAAAGAAGGTTTTGTTGTTTAACACGCGTTCTATTACATTTGCATTGTTGGTTGAACTCATTGCCTAATTTCATGCCGCGCGGGAGCCTGGCACTACCGGATTTTCCCGGACTTTTTAAATTCCGGATTGAAAATGGCTTCCAAAATAGAAGGTAAAACAAAGGTCATTGCGTATAGTTGAAACGATATTAAGAGCCAGATTACTCCAGAAAGTTAAGAGCGAATGCACAGAAAAATCGAGCAAAATCGGCAAATCGTGGCCACAGCTCAAAAACTAACTTACCCTCATTTTCAGTCTTTAAAAAGGTTTTAATGAGTTTATAACACTGCTGACGTTTAAATTTCAAAATGCGGCCGACTTTGGGAATTATTTGAGATTTTCGATTTCAACGGTCAGCGGGCCTAAAATTAGCCGCCGAACTCGGGAAAATAGCCCAGTGACAGAATTGAGCTGACTTTCATAACGAGGGAATATATTGGCAATCTTCCACTTAAATCTCTAAAAGCAGATATCTAACAATTTCTGAACGGCACATTTTTTAGATTTAGAGTATAAAATATCGACGAACCAGCAGAATTTTGAAACGTAATTTGCATAATACTTATACCTGGTTTTTTGAAAACCAGGCTACTAAAAAATGTCAGTCTCTCGCACTGATTGTTAATTTGATGGCCCTTGTTACTTGAAAAGTAAAATCTCACCTCAAAAAGAAATTATTGAATACATGAGCTTCCATTTGATAGAATCGTCTGTCTTTAAGGTAACAAAAGTGAAGTTTTCCTCATTAATCTGGAAAATAAGGCATTTTAAGAAGCAAGTTTTAGTGTCGGTGTCACCGATTGCAAAGCCAATTCCCCAGTTCACCCCATTTTTAATTGAAGCTGGTCTCCCAAAAACAATCTAAGCGAACACTGCTCAACAAAACCAAGTCCTAAAACCAGCAGTTCAACTGCTTGCTGACTAGGAACATTATCAACAGAGTGGGTCATTGCTTGCATGCAAACAGCACAAACAAACTGCATAAGAGTGCAAAAACACATCAAACTTTACAACAACCCCACTCCCCTGGAATTTAACCAGGCTACCCCAAATGCATACCAGACGATAGCCCCGTATATGTGCAACAACATGGCACCCAGAGACACAACCCCCCCTTTATTTGAGGGAGACATTGAGCTTTGAGAGACAGGGGTAAGCCCAGATACAAAAACTCAGCAAATCTGCGCTCTAGCACAAAGCCTAGTCTTTACAACAACCCCACCCCCCTGGAATTTAACCAGGCTACCCCAAATGCATACCACATGATAACCCTGTGTCTGTGCAACAACATGACACCCAGCCAGTACAACCCCCTCTTTATTTGAGAGAGACATTGAGCTTTGAAAGACAGGGGTAAGCCCAGGTACAAAAACTCAGCAAATCTGCACTCTAGCACAAAGCATAGTCTTTACAACAACTCCACCCCCCTGGAATTTAACCAGGCTACCCCAAATGCATACCACATGATAGCCCTGTGTCTGTGCAACAACATGACACCCAGCCAGACACAACCCCCTCTTTATTTGAGGGAGACATTGAACTTTGAAAGACAAGGGTAAGTCCAGGTACAAAAACTCAGCAAATTTGCACTCTAGCATAAAGCATAGTCTTTACAACAACCCCACCCCCCGGAATTTAACCAGGCGACCCCAAATGCATACCACATGATAGCCCAATGACTGTTCAACAACATGACTTTTAGTTTGACGGAAGCCCCCCTCAATCTGTTGTTGGGGGCAACGGCCCGTCCCTACGGGCCAGGCTGTTGCCCCCCTCGTGCAAGTTTTCTGGAATTTGCACTGATTTCTGTCAATTCCAGGAAGTTATTTGGAGCCCATGGTTAACAGGTGAGGGTGGTTAGTCCTGAAGAGCGAGATTGTTATTTTTACACTAAAAGTATCAGGGCTTTAAGCAAATTAAGTTTTGAAAGATTGCCTGCAATGTGCTGGACTTGACTTAAGATTTCAGGCAACCCGGTTTTCAAAACTCCAGGTAGACTTATAAATACAACAATTTACCGCTAAAACCAAAATCGAATTTTCTATATGGGGGAATTCTCCAACTCACCCCAAATCACGCTTACTACCCAATGAGATATAGTACTTCAACATTATCTAAAAGTTAGTCTGGTGTTCTTGCGAACGCTTGTAAAATAGATTGATCATTTTTAGGTTATTTTGCCCCAAACAACCGCTAATTGACCCTAGGGTCAATTGACACGTGCACGTCACCTTAGTTTTATGCATCGATCTGAGCTCGTTAAAAGTGAGAAACTAACAAGATTCTTTTACTATGTACCTGCTTTAATGAAATACACTCAGTCTTCAAAAGGAGAGGCCGTTCAATGGCTAATTTCTGTTCTTGAGATCTTGTAGATTGCAGCATGGCGTCTGCGAGTGGACCTGAGTCTAGGTCTGTTTCCCGGGGTCTGTTTTCCCGTGACTGCGAAATCAGAATAACATCAAGAAATAATTCTCCCTCGAATCTTCGTGAGTGAATCAGCTTTGCAGTGCCTTACCTGAGATAAAAAGTGGGCCGAATAGCAAAACATTTCTAGCGCAATTTGGGTCCTTTGTGGAACGCAGTGTATTGCTGAGCGAAAGGTGAGTAAACAAACGTGGGAAAGTACGTTACCTTTGATTGCGTGACCAGACAGTAAACGATAGTCTCCAGGGAAAAATAGGATTCGCAAAAAATCTTGCTGATGTATATTTAACAGTTTGTTACTGTAAATTTACACCTCGTTTGTCCAGAACTTTAAACAATGCATATCTGTCCAAGAGTATATAAAATGTTTCGAAAGATCCACCCCTAAATAACTGTGGGCTGCTCTTTTTTCCCATCACCGATGTACACTTCCTTCACATTGTCTTTTGCATGAGGCTTGTACGCCTTTTTAACTGTTATCGACACTTAAAACTGGCCATTTAAGGCCTGGTTTAAGAACTTGACTGACTTAAAAAACCGTCGCGAACATGGGCTATTATTGTTGGACTTTGGAAGCTTTAAGCCCAAAATGATGGTGCAATCTCGAGAAATTTGCCCGGGTCTAATTATAAGACAGGGAACGGGTACTAAGAAAGGGACGGTCTCATTTAGCAACCCGTGGACAATCTGGGTATGCTTGCCTTCTGTCGCAGGGGCAACCTTTAAGGCCAGGTATGCCGCCCCCACCGGAGAGGATTGCATGGCATCCACGATCTCAGTCGCTTTTTCCACATCATGATCTTCAATTATCATGAATTATAATGCGGGCCTTGATCGTTGCCACCTTACCGGAAGTCTTATCTTCGCACTGTTAGACCATAAGAATCTCTATTATTATTCCATAAATGCACCACTGACTTTTCCTTGCTCAGCTTCCGGTAAAACGATACTCCGAAGCAAAAATAGCTTTACAACGACTCTATCCAGGCCAGAACTCCTGATATCAACAAATATACACCCCCCCCCCCCCCTAAAGAGAGCAAACGTTCCCCGAACTATTCACTTGACCCACCCCATCCCTTCGTTAAGAAAAACTACGCACTACGCACTCAGTTCACTGGACAAAACGCACTCCTGAAAATACCAAACTATAGCCGTTCATCCTACAAGCAATCTCAGTTTCAGCGTGGTCACGTTTCCAGTTGCTGTAAGATTAATTCGACACCTACAACAGACACTGTAAATTAAATAGCAGCCACAACGCCCTTCTTTGAAACCGTCAGGACGAGAAAGTTTATAAAAGACTTAACAGGTGTGTTAACTCTACCAGTTTCTTGCAAAATATGCTGTGACATCCGTTTGCTCATTCCCCTTTCTGCCTTAGGCCGCTGATTAGGTTTGGTTCTGTGCTTTGAAATAACTTTAGGAACGAAACATGATACGTGAGGGGCGTGTCCGGCAAAGGGCAAGTGACTCTCGGTGGTGAAGACATATACTGAGCTTGTCAGTATTTCGTAGCCTGTACCACGTCGCGAAAATAGAACAAGCCAAAGAAAAAATAAGACGCCTTTCTTTCCCCAGCCCCCGCAGGTTTTTCGCTTTACTTTTTACTGCACAACTGATTCTACCTGTTCGTGCCGGAGCGAACATGGACGCCCTTGGGGTTAAGTTTCCACTTCATTTTCGGCACCTGACTAAACGCAAGTGCTGACTTGTGCGCCTATGCTTCGTTTGCACTGAAGTAGCAGTATATGACCACGACAGACTTGCTGCTATCCTTGGTTTGAAACCGCAATGGGCAAGAACAATTTCTTGAAAAGAGCAAACTATTTCCTCCTTAGCAGACATGGAGAACAACTACTAGGACTTAAGCAATGCCATTGCTTAAGTCCTACTAGACTTGAAAAGAGAAAGCATGATGCTTTCTCTTTTTAATGATTTACGGCTAAACAGTACAATTTCATGTAGCTTTTACGCAAAATTAAATACTTAGTTGTTTGCAGAATTGCACTTAACAACAAATTACAGAAATTTAACTAAGTTTAGATCTCTTAAATAAGAATTGAACGGAAAAAACTTTTGGGGTAAAAAAGTCAAAAAATAATGTTTGCTGGAAAATCACTTAATGGACATACAATAGCAGAGATATCATGCCTGTAATTTTCTGTTCAATGCACCTTATGACAAGTCTGACTAATCCACTGGTAACCCATGCCTTAAAATCGCCTTGAACCTTAAAATATAATCCATTTGCCTTTCAGGCGTAGTGCAAATATATCTTCTGAACACTCCGGGGATGGGGGTAAAATCAGAAGAACAGAACATTCAGTTACTGTACCATTTTTAAAAGTGGGACAGTATGTTTGCTAATCATCTTAGTTAACCGCTTTTAGGACAAATAGGACAAAAGAACACCTGGTCATACAGGAAAATGAATTGACTGTATCCCGAAAGCTTTGGTTTCCCGTGCACTTATTTTTCGCAGGCGACAATCGATAATTGCATGGTAACGCAATCGGAGGTGAGTAACTAATTAAAAGTCATTGATACCATCGCCGCTTAGCAAATACACTACGTGCTGCAAAGGATCCAAATTGCGCTAGATTGTTTTCCTATTCGGCCCACTTTTTATCTCAGGTAAGGCACTGCAAAGCTGATTCATTTACGAAGGTTCGAGCGATAATTATTTCATGATGTTATTCTGATTTCGCAGTCACTGGGAAACAGACCCCAGGAAACAGACCTAGACTCAGGTCCACTCGCAGACGCCATGCTGCAATCTACAAGATCTCAAGAACAGAAATTACCCATTGAACGGCCTCTCCTTTTGAAGATTGCGTGTATTTCATTAAAACAGGCATATATTAAAAGAATCTTGTTAGTTTCTCCCTTTTAACGAGCTCAAATCGATGCATAAAACTAAGGTGACATGCACGTGTCAATTGACCCTAGGGTCAATTAGCGGTTGTTTGGGGCAAAATAACATCTATTTTAGAAGCGTTCGCAAGAACACCAGACTAACTTTCAGATAATGTTGAAGTACTATATCGCATTGGGTAGTAAGCGGGATTTGGCGTTATTTGGAGAATTCCCCCATATAGAAAATTCGATTTGGTTTTAGCGGTAAATTGTTGTATTTATAAGCATTATGCAAATTACGTTTCAAAATCGTGGTCGTTCGTCGATATTTTATTCTCTAAATCTAAAAAAATGTGCTGTTTAGTAGGGGCACTCAACGACAATTTTCGGAAAATATCTGTTCGGAAGACGATTTGAGATCTAGAATTTTCGGAACATTTGTTGTAAAATTTCTTGCTTGCCCGCCTCTCCTAGGATTTTCGAACATCTAAAAAATTGTATAATTGCCAATTTTTAACCGATTTTTACCCTTAAAAGGTGACCTAGAATTTTCGGGAGCCTTTTTTCTGGCTGAAAGTTTCGAAAAGATAAGTTTTGATCCCTATAATTTTCGGATCACTAGACTTTCAGCTAGGAAATCCGAACAGATGAAAAATTTTTAGGGGATGAAAATATGTCCATATCTACTGTTTAAATACTAAAATACGTTTAACAATGCTATGTTTAAGAGGTTTTGAACTATATTCTCGTTGGGTGCCCCTGGTTTAGAAATTGTTAATGTCTGTTTTATGAGATTTAAGTGGAAGATTGCCAATATATTCGCTCGTTTATGAAAGTCAGCTCATTTCTGTCACTGGGCTATATTGTCGTGTTCGGCGGCTAATTTTAGGCCCGCAGACCGTTGAAATCGAAAATCTCAAATAATTCCCAAATTCGGCCGCATTTTGAAATTTAAACCTCAGAAGTGTTATAAATTTATTAAAACCTTATTACAGACTTAAAATGAGGGTAGGTTAGGTTTTGAACTGTGGCCACGGTTTGCTCGATTTTTCTGTGCATTCGCTCTTAATATTCTAAAGCTAAGAACAGTTGTTTTACTGTTATAAAGAACCTCGCTTAAAAATTTCGAGAAAAGACAGATCTAATCGGAAACTTTCGCTACTTGGAAGTATTGGAAGGATTCCCGAATTGTTCGACAAAAAATTTGGACAAAGAACCTTCGAGTTTAGCTCTTTTTACGGCGCTGGATCCGACCGAATATTGGGGAACTCGGATAAGGGAGTGGGTGTACCTGTTTTTACAAACTGTAAAATAAAAACTACCAAATAGCGAAACACGCCAGAGTGACCCGAGTGAAAGGGCAACACTGTATATTAGGTCGGTAAGGCTTACATTAGATTTTCTACCCGTTACTGTGTACGGTATCAGTAGAAATCCTAAAGTTCAGACCGGAAACAATTCTCACTGAACATGGATAAAAGCAAGTATACTTCAGTCTTACTTGAGAGGCATTTCTCGTCCGGTAACACCGCAGTTCCTGTAATTTGGGCAATCAGCTTGTATTAACAGTCAAGAATGTCACGTACATCTACCTTTTGGCTAGCATGCACTGAGTATAGACTAGTCCCTTATCTCCCTTCATGTGAACAACACTAGGTTTAACATATATAACGCCACAAAGTTCACTACACTCAGTACCTTTCACGGACATTACTCTTTTCCGCGACGGGAATAATCCAGGTAAGCCCTTCTGTACTGCCCTTTTAAGTTTTGCTCCAGCATACTTAGGCTACGATCGGTACGTGCGCAATGACATCTGTGTTCTTTCCTGCAATGATCCTCTACTTTTCACATGCGCGTAGAATTAAACACAGGATCCTTTGCTGTAGAAAATTTATAATCATGTTTGATTCGAGCGACCGGTTCATCGAACAATTGCTCATGCACTTGCTGAGTGTCGGCTCCTTCAGTTTTGCTTCAGGGCATGGCAGAAATACTGCATCCTTTCCTTACTAAGTTTAGACAGATTCTCCGAGGAAATATTGATCAATATTTCTTCGAAAAATAATGCTTTCGTTCGAGTTTTTACTCCGACTATCCGCCATTTTGAAACTAGACTTTTTAGAAAGTCCGGGAAAATCCGGTAGTGCCAGGCCCCTGCGCGGTATGAAATTAGGCAATTGTCCATCCTAAGCATGACATGTATGAGGATTTTCATTAACCCAGGAAACAAAGTGTAATAATTGAGAAAACTGCATTTCAAAGGTTCATGGCAAATACATGGACAACCACATGGAGTCTTAATTCGGTTTTTAAAAGGTCGGGGGCAGATTTAGTGACAACTATGACTAGTTTAGATTTAGAGAATCGACAAACGAGCATAATTTTGAAACGTAATTTGCATAATGCTAATAAATACAACAATTTACCGCTAAAACCAAAATCGAACTTTCTATATGGGGGAATTCTCCAACTCACCCCAAATCCCGGTTACTACCCAATGAGATATAGTACTTCAACATTATCTGAAAGTTAGTCTGGTGTTCTTGCGAACGCTTGTAAAACAGATTGATTATTTTGAGGTTATTTTGCCCCAAACAACCGCTAATTGACCCAAGGGTCAATTGACACGTGCACGTGACCTTAGTTTTATGCGTCGATTTGAGCGCGTTAAAAAGGAGAAACTAACAGGATTCTTGTTATATGTACCTGTTTTAATGAATCGCATGCAATCTTCAAAAGGAGAGGCCGTTCAATGGGTAATTTCTGTTCTTGAGATCTTGTAGATGGCAGCATGGCGTCTGCGAGTGGACCTAAGTCTAGGTCTGTTTTCCCGTGACTGCGAAATCAGAATAACATCAAGAAATAATTCTCCCTCGAATCTTCGTAAATGAATCAGTTTTGCAGTGCCTTACCAGAGATGAAAAGTGGGCCGAATAGGAAAACATTCTAGCGCAATTTGGATCCTTTGTGGGACGCAGTGTATTGCTGAGCTAAAGGTGAGTAAACAAACGTGGGAAAGTACGTTACCTTTGGGTGACCAGCCAGTAAACGATAGTCTCAGCGAAAAATAGGATTCGCAAAAATCTTGCTGATGTATATTTAACAGTTTGTTACTATAAATTTACACCTGGTTTCTCTAAAACTTTAAGCAATGCATATCTGTCCAAGACTATAAGAATGTTTCGAAAGATCCACCCCTAAATAACCGTGGGCTACTCCTTTTTCCCCATCACCGATGTGCACTTCCTTTCCACTGTCTTTTGCATGAGGCTTGTATGCCTTTAAACTGTTATCGACGCCTAAAACTGGTCGTTTAAGGCCTGGTTTAAGAACTTGACTGACTTAAAAAACCGTCGCGAACATGCGCTATTATTGTTGGACTTTGGAAGCTTTAAGCCCAAAATGATGGTGCAATGTCGAGAAATTTGCCCGGGTCTAAGACAGGGAACGGGTACTAAGAAAGGGACGGTCTCATTAGCAACCCCTGGACAATCTGGGCATGCTTGCCTTCTGTCACAGGGGCAACCATTAAGGCCAGAAATGCCACCCCCACCCGCGAGGATTGCATGGCATCCATCATTTGCTTTTTCCACATCATGACCTTCAATTATCATTTATTCTAATGCGGGCTTTGATCGTTGGCACCTTCCCATGCAGAAGTCTAATCGTCGCACTGTTAGACCATGAGAATCTCTATTATTCCATAAATGCACCATTGACTTTTCCTTGTTCAGCTTCCGGTAAACCGATACCCCGAAGAAAAAATAGCTTTACAACGACTCTATCCAGGCCAGAACTCCTGATATCAACAAATATAACCCACCCCCCTAAAGAGAGCAACCTTTCCCCGAATTTTTCTCTTGACGCACCCCATCCCTTCGTTAAGAAAAAGTACGAACTCAGTTCACTGGACAAAACGCCCTTGTGAATATACCAAAGCTATAGCCGTTCATCCGACAAACAATCTCAGTTTCAACAGGTGTGGCGACGTTTCCAGTTGCTGTAAGATTAATTCGACACCTGCAACAGACACTGTAAATTAAATAGCAGCCACAACGCCCTTCTTTGAAACCGTCAGGATGAGACATTTATAAAAGACTTAACAGGTGTGCGCGGCGGTTTCCTTTTCTTCCTTCCCTCCCATTCTAGCACTCAAATTCTGACCCTGATATTCTAGTAGTAATCAACCGTTCCTGAGCCGATAAGCACAAGGATACCGGTTTCTTGCAAAATATGCTGTGACATCCGTTTGCTCATCCCCTCTCTGCCTTCGGCCGCTGATTAGGTTTGGTGCTGTGCTTTGAAATAACTTTAGGAACGAAACATGATACGTGAGGGGCGTGTCCGGCCAAGGGCAAGTGACTCTCGGTGGTGAAGACATATACTGAGCTTGTCAGTATTTCGTGAGCTGTACCACGTCGCGAAAATAGAACAATCCAAAGAAAAATAAGACGCCTTTCTTTTCCCAGCCCCGCAGGTTTTTCGCATTACTTTTTACTGCACAACTGCTTTACTATCTTGGATTGTACCTTTTGGAGCCGGAGCGAACATGGACGCCCTTGGGGTTAAGTTTCCTCTTCATTTTCGGCACCTGACTAAACGCAAGCGCTGACTTGTGCGCCTAAGCTTCGTTTGCACTGAAGTAGCAGTATATGACCACGACAGACTTGCTGCTATCCTTGGATTGAAACCGCAGTGGGCAAGAACAATTTCTTGAAAAAAGCAAACTGTTTCCTCTTTAGCAGACATGGAGAACAACTAGTAGGACTTAAGCAATGCCATTGCTTAAGTCCTACTAGACTTAAAGAGAGAAAGCATGATGATTAACGGCTAAACAATACAATTTCATGTAACTTTTGCACAAAATTAAAAACTTAGTTGTTTGCAGAACTGTATTTAACAACAAATTATAGAAATTTAACTAAGTTTGGATCTCACAGATAAGAATTGAACGGAAAAAACTTTTGGGGTTAAAAAGTCGATGGTTTACTGGAAAATCACTTACTGGACATACAATAGCAGAGATACCATGCCTGCAATTTTCTGTGCAATGCACCTTATGACAAGTCTGACTAATCCATTGGTAGCCCATGCCTTAAAAACCGCCTTGAACCTTAAAATTTAATTCATTTGCCTTTCATGCGTAGTGCAAATATATCTTTTGAACACTCCAGGGTTGGGGTAAAATCAGAAGAACAGAACATTCAGTTACTGTACCACTTTTAAAAGTGGGACAGTATGTTTGCTAACCATCTTAGTTAACCACTTTTAAAATATGACAAAAGGACAGCTGGTCATACAGGAAATAATAAATTTACTGTATCCCGAGAGCTTTGGTTTCTCGTGCACTTATTTTTCGCAGGAGATAATCGATAATTGGCTGGTCACGCAATCGGAGGTGAGTAACTATACAGAATTAAATTCTGTATGCAAAAATAGCAAATCAGGGTCGGGAAGTAGTATTTCCTGTCCTAAACAGTGTAGAGAAATGAACAATTTTGGTCTTAAATAGGGTCGGGGTTTGCGGGCCTTGGGGGCACACCTCTACCCAAACTTCCCTTGAGTGCCCCCCCCCCCCCGGCATCTGCTTACTTTACAGTATTCTATTTTCCGTTTCCTTCACCAAGTCGACGATGACGTGTATCTAATCCAGTTTCAGGAAAAACGGAGAAATATTATTCTGTTAGATTTCATTCTGCGTTAAATTTTGGCGGCAAGAAAGGACTTTGTTCACGACAATCCAATGTATAAATGTAAACTAGCCGAGGAGAAATTTTATTTTGTTCCGAACTCAGGGCGCGGATGAAATACTGACCGATTTCCTAAACAAGCGCCGAAAAAGCAAGGTTCTAGTGGAGTCCGGGGGCTTCCTCCCTCTGAAATTTTTTTTGAATTTCAACTACCAAAAGTCTTCTGAGTCATTCAGACAGGATGTTTACTGTCTGCCAAAACCAATTGACAGATTTCAACTCGGAAATTTTTCTGTTTAAAATAGTTATATATTTATTATGAAAAATCTGACCGATTTCCCTAAAACGGTGGTAACCGGTGTGGATCAGCGCTCATCATCTTATATATAAACAAAGGAAAATGAAATTTAAACTACGGATAAAATTGAACTACAGTTTGCGTTGTACACAATGATAAGTTTGGGGAGTAATAATATAGATTTAGCCAAGCCTAACTAAAGCGAAGCCTTTTTTATATACTTAACATTTCACCTTAAAAAATAAACTTATACTATACTTATAATATTCATATACTACACTTATACTATACTTAACTTTAGGAGTCAGCCATTAACGTATGAGGAAGGGGCTGGGTGATTTCAGAAAAAAAAAAATATAAAACTCATTAAAAATTCGTGAAGAAAACACAAAAGAAATTAATGTTTAACTAGTGTCTTTATATCTGATAAAGACACGGCTAAACTTTACGTCCAATTTTTTAGACCAAAATAACTCCAAATCTATTTATTAGTGCAAGAATGAGTTGATCTTTATCAAGAGATTTTGAAGCCGTTCAAAAAACTTGCAGTAGCGTATTATCAGGTTTAAAAACACACTTCTGCTAGTTTTTTCAACTGTAAAAGTATCATGTTTAAACTCTTCACTGGTATGTACGGACATGCAACAAAATTGCTTTAAATCAAACATATACCACAACTCTAAACAACGGACCACTGACTAGAAAAGAAGTGGCTTTATTCCATTGAAATCCATGGTCAAATCTTTTCTGTACTCAAGCTTAAGGGAAACGTACAGAGTTCCTGGTCTAAACTTAGGTCACAAGTCCTCCAGACAGTCAGACAATGGATAACGATATTCCATTTTTTTTTCTTTTTCTTTTTCTTTTTTTTTTTTGAGACGCTAAAAACTGATAAAGAAAAAGCAAAACAAAAATTCCTCGGCGTCTTGAATTCATTCCATGCCAAACGTTGCACGACAATTTTGATTAATAAAAAGTCTGTTATAATCTACTTTTCTCACCATCGAGAATAAATTAGAACTGAATATTACAACAGTGTCTCCTTGAATTCTAAGAAATTTCAAAACATTGGGATTCCGGATTCCTACAGCTGTATTCCGGATTCCAAGGCCCAGGATTCCGGATTCCACAAGCAAAAATTTCTAGGATTGCGGAATCTGGATTCCCTCACATGGGGAGAAGGATTAAAAACTCCAACGGGCTGGAAGCAAACAGTTCGCTATTTACAAACGTCGCTAAGGATATGAATTCGGGACGACCCATAACAAATCCACATACGGGGTCTGAGCGAAACTCGAACCCGGGACGGCTGGAAACGAGTCCGACGCACAAACCACTAGGTCACGCTGCCTCCTTAAAACAATCCCCTACTCTCACGTAAGATGAAAACCTCGTCCCCAGGGAACGGATAGGAGAGGATCCTGGGGACGAGGTTGGTAAGATCGACGATTTAAAGATCGCCCATCTTGGTTTCCACTGCGCCGAGGGAGGAGGGCTTTGAGGTGTACATCGTCGACGCAAAATCACACTGTGGCCATCTATCCCGATACGATAGAACCCTTAGTACGCTTGCCCTAACCTGAGTTCAACTTAGTGTTTTCTCTCTCCGTAGCTTCTTTGTGTCACCCTGTGGGCACATGCTTTGAGAGGAGAGCCCAGTTAGTGCCACCTAAAGTTTCTCATCAAGTTTCTTTTTCACGACGTCAGTTTTTTCTGGCACGACTTTTTTTTCACCACGACTTTTTGTTTTCGC
This sequence comes from Porites lutea, assembly GCF_958299795.1. Taxonomy (NCBI): domain Eukaryota; kingdom Metazoa; phylum Cnidaria; class Anthozoa; order Scleractinia; family Poritidae; genus Porites; species Porites lutea. The sequence continues at coordinate 33,091,656 of NC_133201.1, forward strand.
CTCGACTATTGTTTTTTACGACTTTTTTTTCGCCACGACTTTCTGTTTTCGGTACGACTTTTTTTTCGGCACGACCAGGAGAGGTCGCCGCTGACCAATATTATTGTAGTGGCATGGAGCACATGGTCATCGTAATTCACTACTGCAACCAATATCAAAATACAGAAATCATAACTTAAAGATACCACCGACTTTATAAATTTTATTGAAAACAAAAAGGTGAAAAAACAGACATTTCTTGTTTCGATGGACGTCACAAGTCTTTACACAAAAATATACCACAGAACGAGGGCATTGGAATTGTCTGTAAAGCATATGAAACTTCTACGAAGACAACCCTTCTATTCCTACACATTACCTGCGGGAAATGCTTAAACTACTCCTCAAAGAAAATTCTTTCCAGTTCAATGGAAAACACTAGCTACAAACCCATGGTACTGTAATGGGCACAAAGATAGCAGTTTCTTTTGCCAATATTTTTATGGCACATATTGAAACAACAATTCTAAGCAGAACCGTTTTTAAACCTACAGTTTGGAAACGCTACATCGACGATATCTTTTCCCTATGGGACATAAGTAAACCAGACATCGAAGCCTTCATCGAACAAGCAAACTTACACCACCCAACTATCAAATTCACGGCCGAAATATCTAACACTGAGACTGTGTTTTTAGACACGGTTGTATACAAAAGCACAAGATTCAAGGAAAATCTATCCTTGATGTAAAGACACATTTTAAAAACACGGAAACCTTCCAGTACACACATTTTACCTCTTGTCACCCGCCGAGTGTTAAAAAAGGATTTGTCAAAGGACAAGCCTTGAGAATCCTACGAACAAACTCCTCAAAAACTACGTTTGAGGATAATATTTCAAATTTCAGAAAACGTTTGATTGACAGAGGCTACCCACAAACTATGATAGAAAACCTTCTATCACATATAAAGTTCACAGAGAGGGAGTCTGTACTCCTGAAACAAAACAACGAGAAGCAAAAGAATATTGCCTTTCGTGACACAGTACCAGCCCTCAGTGTCTACTTTAAAAGAAGTTTTAACGAAAAAATGGAATCTCATACAAAACCAACCGTTACTTCGCCAAATTTTTAAAGAACCACTCATCATTTCCTACAAGAAAGGAAAATCCCTAAAGGACATGGTCGTTAGAGCTAAAATATAAAGGGTTAACACAAGGTTTCACGCCGGTATAGATGTGCGGCCTGTCACCCTTTGCATTTTCTCAAAAAAAAAAAGTCGTGTCGAAAACAAAAAGTCGTGCCGAAAAAAGAGTCGCGCCGAAAAAAAAAAATTGTGTAGGAAAAAAGTCGTGCTGAAAAAGAGGAGTCGTGCCAATAAAACAGTCGTGCCGAAAAAAAAGAGTCGTGCCAGAGAAAACTAACATTGTGAAAAAGAAACTTGCTGATAAAAATTATGTGGCACTAACTGGGCTCCGTAATAAGTGCCCCCTTGGTAAATTTAAAACCAAGATGACCACCCATTATGTAAGCGCTTGGTTTCGACGGTTTTACGGGAAAATAGGACACTGTTAACAGTCCAAACGCCAAGCGGCGCTTTCGTTTACGGTTTCCCTAATCACGAGAACGGTGGAAATGGTTAAAAAAAACGGACTTCTACGCTATTCACAATGACGACTGGTAAACGAATATCATAAATGACGTGATACAAGAGTAAAGATAATGCTCGTACGTGATCTAAAATCAGTTGACCCGAAGTCACTGCATAAAGCCCAAACGCGTTCCCATGGGCCGCGATACTCTAGCCCACTAAACGCCCTCTGGGAGGGAACGAGATTTCACGCAGCCGTCAATCATGTAAAAGTTATCCAATCAAAAGTCAAGACGTTGTCACTGTCGTCATTATAAGTATATTCCATGTTTAATTTTCCCCTTTATTTCTGCTCTACCGCATGCCAGAACGATTCGTTCCCTATAATCTGTTTCATATAATGCTAATGTTGATCTTCTTAGCTGCACTGTTCTCAGTGCAGCATTCTTCAGCTGAGACCAAGGTAAGAAACTTCTAACTCTATATTTCACAACCTGCATAAATGTATATGCTACCACAACATTATAGCATGGAATTCCTTTATGGTCTACTGTGCATAATCCTCGAAGGATAGCTCTTCAGAACTGAAGGCCCTTATCTACACGTAGTTAAGTTATCAACTCTCGCGAAAATTATCAAGATATTACGTAAAACAATGAAACTATCATAGTTGCTATTAGTTGCAGACTTGATGGGTTTAGTTTTAGGTACGAAAATTACCTTTCTTCGTCGCACTTTTCAGTATACACACCCGACCCAACAATGAGTTAGAAACATGTTACATTAAACGGTAAATATTTCTGTTGTTCACTATAATATTTCTCACAAAATCGCGAAATTTAAAACTCCCGAAACAGCCTTTCAATTTTCGTTTATAAAGTTAGTGGGGACTGAGAAATACCCGTTTCTCTTACAATCGAAGGCCAAGACCTTCACATGATCACACTGAAATAGCCCACGCAACACGTAAAATATATCCAATTACCCTGACACACGCTTACACCTTAACTGAATCTTAAGGGGGGGGGGGGGGGGAGGGGGTACTTCCAGAAAAATTTAGTGCGGGTGTGCGGCACGCTTTCTGAAACCCTGTTATTTTCCCTACCCTATTTCAGACCTGACGCGTGACCGGAGCGCGCGACAAAATGTTACGGCACGTACACGGTTGACGTAAACATTAAAAGGGAAATGGTCTTATCGCCTAATGAGGAAGAAGTAGCTTCTTCTAAAAAACACACCCAATTCAAGACTAGCATGCACAAACCATACCCTATTTCAGACCAAAATGGTCGACATTGATACCCTTAGTTTCAGACCAAAACGGCTAAAAAAACATACCCTTTGGCGCCGCACGTATATAGCCTATATAAGGGAGTACCCCCAACATAAGGGCGCCACAAATCACAAATCATTTCTCTGTCAAGCATATTTAGTCCAGCTGAAACTTGCCGACGCAAAATTTCCGATGCGAGGAGGACAGTTTTAATACAAGTAAAGAAATTTTTAACAACAGAATTATTCAACGCAGTTAATGAAGCCTAACACCCATAAGTCAACAACGCGTAACGCGTACATTGTAATTACAATTTCCACTAAAACTTATACTTTTTGTTCCAGGAAAAAATTCCTTACTACCAGCTGTTTACACCCATGAAGTTAGTGAATGCAGCAAGCTTTATCTACCATCAACATACCGTGACTGCCACTAAACTGACCTTCCTGAGCGCACCAGTGAATTACGCTCGCCTCATACAAGTGCCACTCATTCCAGCAGAAACGCTAAACGCCGATGCAAACCTTGTTATAAAAATGGTCATCGGGACTGACATTAATATCGGTCAGGGAGAAAGCGATCCCTCGTACGTGATTTCCGACGGTCAGTTTTTTGTTGGTGTTCATATTCGCGACAAAAACAATTACAAAAATGCGTCTCCTTGTGATCCACTTGAGGGAAGCAGCGGCAACACAATGGGTAGCGATCGTCGTTATGGCTCGCCTTTGCCGAAGCCTGCCGAGTTTTACTACCCGGGAAGGGTCGAGACCAAGCTAGGTCTGTCTGACCGGTGGGGAACCTGTTTTACTTCCCACGATGGCGGCTTCAGCAGTGAAATGATTTTCCAACACAAGCTGAATGCTCAAAAAGGCCTATTTCTGGAAATATACGCTGATGCCAGCAACGAAAAAGTGGGCATCAAGTACATTGAAGTGAGCATTGTGCGGGAAAGCTGACTGAAAGGACAAGCCTAATTCATCCTATGTTACTGAAAAGCGATTGACATGATTCCTTAGTGAAACAGAGAAATAAAAATATAAGAAAAGAAATTTGTAAAAGCCGATGCAGACCTGTGAAAGCTACCTAAACTCAGTTGTGATTCATTCTTTAAGAATAGTATGATTGGGAATACATAATAACTATGATTTGCAGTACAATTGTTGTTAGCAACTCAATGACGATTTTGGAAAAATCCACGTTCCAACTGTGGCAAAAAATTCGGCTAAAGCAGAAACGAAAATCGCATTTAGTTCACTTTCCCTCAGAATAACTTCAGTTCAAAAATAAGGGCGACTTCTTGTTTCACCCAGGTAAGGGTTGGTGTTATCAGTCCGCAATATCCCTAAATTTAAGGACAGGGCCAAGTGGTGACGCGACACTTTTTAACCAGTGAGAAGGCGCGCTTGTGTTTATCAACAAATAAATCAAAACATCGCCCCAGTGATCATTTTCAAAACAGCGGACGGAGTCGGACAGAATTAAAGATGAGCTTACAGTATTCGTCTAGGTTTCACATTTAATATTTCAAAGAAAACATTTCATGTAAGAGAATAAGAACATTAATCATTGCAAGGAATCATTGGGGTGTTCGAACTGATTCCGGACCGATCGCAGAGCTCGTGGGCTTCAATGGCGTGGCTTGCAAGATTTTTGATACAAGCAAACTGGTCCCGTGTAAAAATAGCCTTATAAAGAGAGTGTGAAAATTTGTTGAGATCGCACAAAACAAGATTAGTACTACCTATTAACTTCTACAGGTCAAGAATCAAAGAACCAGTCATCATAACCAGAATAAAAAGTAGTTCAAATTTATTGATTTTTCTTGTTTGTTTTTTTGTGTTGTTTCGTGTTGACTTCACGCATCTGGTGCTTTCTTTGGTTGCTGTAGTACCTGCAATGTTTTAATTTTATCCCAGATAATCAGTGCATGTTCAATGAGTAGCGAAATACATCATTTACAGTTGAAATTTGCCTTCTTTCTTTGATTGTTTTTTTACTGGTGGATGAACATTTTGAGAATCAAACAGCATTAAATCTTTCCAGATTTGGTGAATTTCAGAAACAAAGCGGTTAGTATCTACCTTGCGCTTGTGATCTTCAATTTCATCCCCGCAAATTCGGCAAAGTGAGGCGAGATGTTGGACTTGAATATCCATAACGCTAATAAAGTTATTTTGGCCTTGAAAAGAAAAACGGCAAAGGCTCGTACTAATGCGAAAAAAAGGTAATAACACGGCTCTGTGAGAGACCCGGGAGTGGAAAACGTGCGTGTTTTGGACCTCGGCCGATTCAAAAATTGTCTACCAAAATTCTAGGTTGTCTACCATCCCCACTTTCAACATGATAAAAGTTAACCGATGTGACAATCGAGGAAAAATATCTAGAACTTCGCAAAAAATCTGTGAATCGAAAAAATAATAGATGCTTGTTCACCTACCTTGAAAACCGACCAAAATCTCACCTATACATCGCGTTGTTTAAAAGAAGAAATAAGCCACAAAATGTGCTGAATATTTCACGAGACACTTCCAATATGGCTTCTGATACGCTGTCCACTTAAAAAAATTGTGCATGCCTCATGAAAAGTCTTAAAGATATGCCTGAGAGCCTCGAAACGATGACTGATTCTGTCCGACTCCGTCCGCTGTTTTTAAAATTTTTGATCACTGGGGCGATGTCTTGATTTGTTTGTTGATAAACATAATTGGTTGAAAAGTGCCGCGTGACCAGTTGGCCCTGTCCTTAAATTTAGGGATATTCCGGACTGGTTATCGAATATAATCAAACATGAAGGTTGTAAAAAAAATCGAGTAAAATGAGTTTTTGATTGTAAAACAAGTTCTCCTCACTGCACCAATGGAAATGTATCGAGAACAATGTGGGAAAATGCGTGCTCATATAGAGCTGAGTGGCAGAGTTATAATATGAAGAATTATGCAGACCGAGGAGGCGTATAACACCCTCCAAGATATGCCTAATTCTCTACATGTATCATTCAAAAGCCGAATTCAATAACCGTTGCAGTTATTATTCATTCAAAATATTTCCAACTTAATAAAGCGTGCTTACCTCGATCTACGTAAAGATCCCGTGTTCACATCATTGGTCTATTCCTCGGGAATCTCAGGATATGAAGGGACGTTTAGTCTAGCAGAAATTCTTTAAATAGCAATTGTTAACTATTGAGTGGTAGTTTTGCGAAAGAGTAAAATCTTCTCCAGCCCTGGTAAAAAGAGCTGACCTACCGCGCCTTCTGCTGCCCCTATTTCTGTCGACGTCACTTCAGTACAATTGACCACTCCAGAAACACCATGATAACGAACCATAATACTGTTTGTTGGTCACTCCAAAATTTTGCATAAGCATTATCTGCAGTACTAGTTTCTCTTGCGAAGTAAAATGGCTTCAAGAGAAACTGAAAACAATGCTCAAGCAAAATTTTGGAGTGACCAACAAACAGTATTATGGTATGTTATGGTGTTTTCTGGAGAGGTCAATTGGCGTGGATTGTATTAAGGCCGCCAAACATCTTCCAAACTTGGTCAACGCTAGCTGGTTTTAAACAATAAGCCAAGGGATTTATGCCAATCCGAAACAGGAATATTTTGAACGAATAAGAAGGGTTTTCATCATGGTTCCAATAAGATCAACTGACGTGATGCACCTGTGACGCCGCACTGAATGTCGAAATGTCGGTTACTGTAAAAAAAAAGCCCTATTCAAGACTACACTCGACCGTTCCACTTTTGTTAAGTAGACTTACCGATAAGCGCCAGACAGAGAATAATCTTTCACTTTATGCCGCATGTTACTGATGTCCAGTCCATCATCAGCCATGATTTTTTTGTAGTGATCTTTCATGTGGTTGTCTGGGTAAACAACAGCTTACGGTGTTTATATATCTCAACTGGTGAGATATGCTAGAATTTGCACGTCCAAAGTTGACTTCATCAATAGACTCCGTGGACTTTCATTACGACTCAGACAGCAAGGCTTTGAAACCAAGCTACTTCAGAAATCATTTAATAAATTCTTCAGTCGCCATGGTCTTATCGTCGAGAAGTATGGTGCAGCCCTGCGGGAGATGAGATTAGCAATCCAGCCTTGAATTGCACCATCGTATCCTTACATTACTTATTTATTACCTAGTGTTGTATTTCAGATGTATCTCGGTACGTGTGCGCGTACAATTTTATTTTGAGCGCGCGCATTATTTCTTTATTTATTTAATTGACGTGTACATTTAGTTCGTTTATTAACGTCTTAATTTTACTTTGCGTTATTTTCCTCACTTATACATTGTCCGTGACTGTGCTCACATGGTGGGTGGCTCCTCCTAAAATGTTCTGCAATTGGTATAGGATTTAATGGAGCCGAAACCAATTGTGGAATTGCACGCATTTTAGGCATCCTACTGATGAACAGTTGCGACCCGTAGATATATATTTTTTAGCAACTAAGATAATTTGCAGTCTGTCTACTTTGAATCGTAACCAGGAAGTGGAAGAACGACGTCATGAATGGTGTACTGCCCGGATGTTAGATGCTCTTCCGTTAGCACAGTGACCGCGGTGCGACTGGGTTCGGAAATGAAGTCCACCACATCTTCCACTTGGGGATTGTCTGCAATAACGGTGTAGTTAGGATTTCTAAATAAGTTGACTTATCTCGAACAGCGCTCAAGCTGGCTTCATTGGCAAAGTTCCCGAGCGGGAAACATTAGCGGGTTTAAGCAAAGAAAATGTTAACGTCCCAGACGCTTATAATGCATTTCCAATGTTCTTGATAAGTGTTTGGAATGCGATATACCACATACAGTAAAAAAAAACTGACAAGGAAAGAGTAGTCAACCGTCTTAAAGGTAGGCACTGTTGGGACCTTGACTAAGAGAGGTCATCAACTCTGGTGCGCCCATTTTAAGGAAGCTCACCTCCGTAAAATTCGCGCAATATGTGGTAATCAGTGCACTCTGTAGTCCTTTTCACATTTTCTAAGATTAAAATATCTGTCATATCGAGATTTTATTTGCGCCCCATTCAATTGTCATTTGAAGTCAAAGCAAAGTCCTGTGGTTGAATCGCTAGTTGGGGAGAGCATCCAACGTCAAATAGAGGCAGTAAAATTTATGAAATGTGTTTTGGTAAATTTCAAAAAAAGTTCAAGTTGTAGTAACCTGAGATCAGGCTCAGTTTTTGTTTCGCTTTGTAAATAACATTCCGGCGGGCAAGGCGAAACGAAAAGAGATTTTTTAGCGGTAGCCGTTTGAGAGAATGTATGAGAACCGCTAACATTGGGCCTGATCTCAGGTTAAAGTTGTAGTCATGCAGTGACAAGACAAGCAACAAAATTGTGATGCACTTGCAAAGATGAAGTTTGACTGTTTTATTTCTCCTTCAACTCGTTTCCTAGACATCGAGGTTGACATTACGGTCGTATTTCTTGTTTCTGGTACAAACGTTACTGGGGACGTACCGATCATCAGCTATTGGCCAAAACGCCATTTGCACGATCGGGTCATTTTACTACTACTACTACCAAAATCCTTTTCGTTTTTCCTTTCATATTTAAATTTGGTAATCCCAGCGAGGTTTAAAACAACAAAGCCCTCATTTGCACAAGAAAGCAAACCACTGAAGTATTCTGGTATTAGTAGTTGTAGTAATAAAATGACGTCATCGTGCAAATGGCCTACTGTTTTTCCCTGTCCCTTGTAATAGTCCCAGAAGTCTTTGCGAAAGTAACTCGGCCCAGCCCTCTTTTCCTTTCTAAAGCGCCAACTTACCAAGGAGAACTGACATAGAACATTAAATAGGAAAACAAATCAAAGAGAAATCGAACAAAAATGGGATCATCCACGAGATAATTTGATCAAAACCTAGTTCATTAAATAATACAAAGTTTCTGAAACCCACCACTGTTAACTGTACAATCAGCTGACTTCTTTGATGCCCCTACAAGGTGTCCTTTGACAGGTTGCAATCCATAGTCCTAATACAGTGTAACAAATATGAGCCTTCTCCAGGTGTTCAGATAGTGAAGTACAGCGTCATTTGCGCCGTTTTAACAACCTGAACGTCTTGAGCTGGCTAAACAAATACAGTCTAACCTCTCCTTACGGACACCTCTCTATTAAGAACAGTTCGTTTGGTCCCAGGAATGCCAAAAATCATACCTTCCCTACCTCTATAATACGGACACCTCTGTAAAGCGGACAATTGGTTCTGTCCCTTTGGTGTCCGTATTAAAGAGGTTTGACTGTATTGGCATTAACAATTTCTTGCTCAGTAGAGATTACAAGATCGTTGGCCAAGGTGGCTATTCCATATTTGTTCCTACAACGTTTTACATAGCTGGCCCAAAATCCGTGTTTTTAGTTGAATTTCGACGACGCGTATCTTACTGATTTCACTCCAGGAGAGTAGAGTGAGCTTAATACGCAACGGCAAGAGCGTTCCACAAACGTCACACGCTTCTCGCCTTTCCTCGCAGGAGGCGTCTTTCACGCGCGCTGGCGTATGTCGCTAGCTCGATACTAATCCTTTCAGGGAAAAGGAACTACTCGTTGCCTAGTTTGAATTTTTTGGATAGCATATTTTCAAATGGTGCTTGCTCTTTGCACAAATTCATGTCCACCGCACGCAGTTGAAAAATACAGAAAATAAAGAGGTCTTTTGTTTTACGTCATCTGTGTCCGCGAACACGAAGTAAAAGCAAAAATATTTTGTACTTTGGTATTAACAGAGCACGGGAAATACTAGTTTCTATACACCTGTACCTAGTAGTCTCTTCAAAACTTTTTATTGGATCAATATTTTCGAGTTCACGCTTTTAAAAAATATTTCAATCATGTGGTTAAAATCTCTAAACTGGCATTAAAACAAATTCTGACTTTTATCCGGATATGCGCATGATATGATGCAAGAACAATTATTTATGTATACATGTATGTACTATAAGAAAGCCTAACATACCCGCTATGTCACCTTTGGCTTTTTTTTATGTAGGTCGGCCTATTTGTGTTTTTTAAATAATCAGCTTAATGTCTGAATGGCTAAGCTCTTACAGTAACCGCATCTTGGATTATAAGTGAAAGCATGCACGATTTAAGCAATAGAAAACGTTTTCTGTGTTTGCATAGCCTGATATAAATACGAGAGGGGTTGGGAGAATTCGAGACAGTTATGCAAACCCGAGACGAAGTCGAGGGTTTGCATAACTGTCGAGAATTCTCCCAACGCCTCGAGTGTTTATATCAGGCTATGCAAACTCAGGAAAAAAGTTTTCTATTGCTTTTATAAAATAACTTTTCCGAGAAAAAAACGCAAAACTCTTTGTATGGCACTGATTAAAAGAGAAATTCTTACCAGTCGCAAAATCTTGTCCACGAAGTCTTGCACGCGTAATCAGTTCTTGTTTTGCAAAAAGATGCTTTGCAAAATACGGATTTTTCTCGCTTAAAACGGTCAGCTTAAGCGAAGAAAAATATACACACCTTCTTTGTAACGATTTTCCAAGTTTAAGCCGACGAAGGAATGGGTAAATAAAGTAAACGTTTTGAGTTTTGAACTCGAAAACTTTTTCAAATTTGTGCTTGCGTGATTAGCGCGCGAAAAGCCAAACAACTTGAGGCCACAACCATGTTTACATACTCTGATGCAAACACTCCTCTCGGCCAATCAGAGCGCGCGTACTATCTTAGTTATTTTATAACTTTTAGTAGTAAAACTTAAAATTACTAGAAGAATCACTGAAAATAATAATAGACAACGTCACAAATACCTTAATACGTTTAGAGGCCATGGAGTTCCACACATAGCTCTGATAGGCATGAACATACATGAGTCTTGTGTTCCTGGAGATACTCTGCAAAGCATTGACCAGTCCTGATGGGCCATGTCTAACCAAACCCTGTAAGAGATCACTCTCTACACACTTCCCTCTGGGGATCTTTGTCAGAGTTTCTTTGGCATTCTTAGTGTCCTTCCAATGCTGACGAGCTGTTCTTAAGTCATCTGGTTCCCCATCGCGTGGATTTAGAAGGAGATCAATCGCTTCTGACCATTTGCTTAGAAGCAATGCAAGACCTGGAAGTGTTGCATTAAAAACATGTATGGTTACAGTGGTGGACCCAGGGGAGGGCCCCCCCACCCTTACTTTTGGACCAAACTGCCCCCCCCCCCCCCTTATCTAAAGGTCTGGATCCGGCACTGGGTTAGAAAGTGAAGTAAGCTCCTCCCTCAAAACAGGAGAACTATTGATAGAAATGTGATGGTGAATAATAATACTATTTTAGCCTGGTGAATAGATGAGGAAGATGTTATTCAGTCGATGACACAGGCAGTTTGGAAGAAAACATCCGAGTACGCCCAACAGGAGTCAAACCTGCAAGTAGGACCTTCTGGTTATTAGTCCCGATGCTCTACCACTGAGCCACAGAAGACTGAGCTAAGGTCACTAAACTAGGTTCATGTGACAAACATCCTACATACAGCTAGGACTAGAATATCAGTGATTTTGTTACAAATAGTTATGGTGAGTCCTGGGACTCATCTTCTAAAAAATCATAAGTCCCTGTTAAAAAAAATGAATCTGAAATTAAAATATGTAACCAAACGGTTATAGTGAAACCTGTATTAAGCGGACACCCTCGGGGAATGCTGTAGTGTCCGCTTAATACAGGGTGTCCGCCTAATATAGGTTTCGATATATAATGTAAAATGAGGTGTCAAATGCCATTCAAATGAACAGTGGAAGCGTTTATAATACTCCCAGAGACTTTGACGGTAGACGTTTGCATTAATTTCTTAATCAAAGTGAACCAATTGATCATAGTACCATAAACATGAATTACAACTCAAATTTGAAGAAATTAGATGAGTGAAACAAGCTCTATACAAACAAAACGAAATAGAAAACAATCATGTACTGTGAAACTAATCAAATAAGTTCGTCAAGTCACGTTTTTTAATGTAAACATCGAAAAATTTGTGGGTGGCAATTCGAGGCAATCTTTCGCATTTCCGGTGTCTGGCATGTTGGGTGGTGGAATTTAATTACAAGTGTCCGTTTAATACAGGTTGGCAATAATAGAAATGACCATTTCAGGTACTTTTAGGTGTCCGCGTCCGCTTAATAGAGGTGTCCGCTTAGGAAAGGTTTCATTTGAGGTAAATAAGGGAAATAAATTTTGGTACTTCGGCTACTGTCCGCTTAAGAGGGTGTCCGCTTAGTAAAGGTTTCATTTGAGGTAAATAAGGGAAATAAATTTGGGTACTTCAGCTACTGTCCGCTTAATAGAGGGTGTCCGCTTAATACAGTGTCCACTTAATACAGGTTTCACTGTAATCTGAAGACAGACTCCAAAACTCTTTATTTACAGTATACTGAAATTAGAATATAGTCCTTCTATTTTAAAGCACAACAAAGGCTAAGAGAAATATGCATCATTAAACAACAACCATAATTACAGGCCGGATATTTGTACAAATATACATTTTCAGATCAATTGATCAATCTTTACATCCTACGGGATGCATGCCATAAATTGTTTTCTGCCTTTTGGGATTTTCATGCGTCAGGGACGCAAGACGTAGAGGTAACAATATCAGTGGAATATTGCTATGACTGAGCTCTGAGTCAGTGACACAGGCTACTTGAAAGAAAAAAAATCCAAGTACCCCCTGTGACCTTCTGGTTTACTAGTCCAGATGCTGTACCAAAAAGCTACAGGAGACTCGTAAGAGCTACTTGTAAGGCCACTAAACTAGGTTCATGTAACAAACACCCTGCTTATGTTCAATGATGGGAATGTGATGGCATCCAGACTAGTAACCAAATGATGGGAATGTGATGGCATCCCGACTAGTAACCAAATGATGGGAATGTGATGGCATCCCGACTAGTAACCAGAAGGTCACAGGTTCGATTCCTAATGGAAGAACTCTGTCACTATTTCTACCAAACCGCCTGTGGCATGTGTTACTGACTGAATAACATTGTTCTCAGGAGCACTATTGTGCCACAGTCACTTGGGAACAGATTCAATGCAATGTGGCATGAGGGCACAAACAGAACCCATTTTGAGGGGATTATTTTATAAGTATTACAACTTGTTCTCTCAAGGTCATTTTATTGTTTCAAGGTCATGTGACAGTGTGCAAGTGCAGCAGGCAAAGTATCGCTGGTTTCCAAATGAAGTCATGGCAGCCATGTTGGTGGTCATGAATAAACTTAAATGCATTAACTTTTCATGCAAATTATTTGTAAAAAAATAGTTTCATTGACCACCAACATGACTATCCAGTTGCCATGTGGCTACAAGGTTACAAGCAAGGTGACAAACCAACTGAAGAATAAGAAAATATACTCATGCTTCTTCCCCAAATAATTAAGGCTTTTTAGCCTTCTTTCTCACCCAGGGTGGGGGAAGGGGGGGGGGGGTGGTTAATGACATGATAATGTGGGTTAGGGTACAAGGCGCTTGTTGTCTCAAATAGAATTTGCATACATTACAGACATCTCACATATAGGTATCAATGAGGTTGTTCCTTGTGGCTGTGTGAAAGGAAATTTAAAAAAAGCAGAAGAAAAAAACAACAACAAAACATAGTAGTTACCTATTTTATGTGTTGGAACTGACGTGGCTCCAAACCGTTGCAGACCAAAGTAGTTGATAAAACCATTGACCTTTAATGACTCCAAACTCTCCTCAATTGTACTATGATCTCCAGTAACATTGCGAAGTGTGACAATAAACTGATTTCCTGACAGAAAACCAAGTTTTAGAGGCTCTTTACAATATCTAAAGTTCCCAACACACAAATTCCTTAGGGTGCTGTTAAGATTCTGTAACTGTTCAGCCCTGACCCTGTAGACAGAGACCCACTGAGTGGTGATAGCCCTACTATCTTTTGTTCCGGCATAACCAAACATGCCTGGTTTGATCTTCCGGAGTTTGCTCAACAGGTTGATGGCATCCATAGTGTCTTTGTTTCCCTTATTATTCCCTGTCTAGAAAAGACAAAAGAATTCTTATGATAAGTGTTGATTCTAAAACTGTAACTCAAGGAAATATTATCGTTCCTTGCTGTGACTATAGGCTGGAAAAATGTATACATGTATGTTAAATATAAAGATGAATGCCTTAATAAAATAAAGTGAACTACAGGAATTCTTTAATGTTAAGACCAAATCAAAGTACGTTATAATCACTGTATACCAGCTGGTGCTTTCAATAAAAATTGACGTAGCCAGCAACTTTGAATAGAGTAACCGACTGTATCAACAACGGGCCATTAGTCCCCTTTTTCTAGGGGGGGGGGGGGGAGGTGTCTGGGGAGTCATGTGCTACCCCAGAAAATTTTGAAATTTCAAAGCCCTACAATGCGATCTTCAGCTTTCCGGGGGCTAAACTGAGGACAAAAGACCGTGTTTTTCATTCAAGAAAATGTAGCTTTGATAATTCAACTTTTGATTTATCAGTCACAATCAATTCCTATAATGTACAAGCAATGAACAAATGATGAAAACTAAATTACATACTTTTGCACATTAACAAATTCTGCGTAAACCTTTAAAGAAACTTCTAAAAAATTGACTAAAATATAGCATTCAAATGACTACAGCATAACGTAAAAGCAGTGGGCCTTCATGAAAAAACATCATAATAGCTCTCTAGGACTACATGTAATACCTGAGCAAAAATTGATTATTATTTTTCTCATCACCAGCAGCATGCAGTTTAAATATACTAACCAATAACAAACTGATTTTTGTTAGGGTATTTCACTAAAATACTAACAAAGGAACCCTGGCTTAATTCTAAACCCTCAGTTTTTTAATGCCCCATAATTTCAATCAAAACCTTCTTCCCTTTCCTTGTCATACACTGTCCCAGATTTTTCAAACCCTCCAGAAATAGGGCTAATTTCTTTTTCCCAGAGAGGTTAAAAAAACTCAGGATTCAACGGGACTAATTTTCCCCACCATTTTCCTACCCATTTTTTGTACACGATTATGGAAGTTACACATCTGAATATAGAAAAGGTACTTCGATGAATATTATTACGAGGAGAAGGAAAATGAATGGGCATAGAAAACATAATTAGCAGAGCATGAAAAACAGTGTACAATTGAGAAAGGTCAACTTGCTGCACTTTTCAAAAAAACGCATGAACTCTGCATTTCAAAAGCTGCCTTCACAATTTCGTTTTTTGCTGCTCTCAGTCATAATTACGATCACAAGCAATGAACCTTGAAATACAGAAACACACAAAACGGATCGAAATCCACCCATCACAAATCAATTTTGAACCCATTGAAGCAAACTTCTAATTCCTAAGGGGTTCACTTAGATGATTGACAGCAGCGAAGAACACAAAAATCAGCGGGCTTTTGAACTTCAGAATTCACGTGTTTTTGGAAAGCGCAGTTAAGTGTAGAAAGGAAAGCTGGGGACATGTTAGTGAAAAGCAACCTTGTCTTCATGGCCTCTCCTAGCTCTGCCGCTCCTTGCTCACTCTGAGAGGGAAAGAGATGACCCTGGGAGGGGGACAAGATTGATCAAAAAGGCTGTTGTAGTTCAATTTTGTCGTTGGTTTAATTTTTTTTCTTTATTTCAACCTGATTAACATACATCACCATACTCCAAAATAAAGCAAAATAAAATTTTCACCAAGGATAAAATTGAACCATGACAAAGGTTACCTCACTCTTACCAACCTCACCCTCACCCCCACCCCACCCTTCTCTCTGAGGGAAAAAAAAAAGAAAAAAAATCAGTGAGAAGGAAAGAAAAGAAAATGTATATATTATTGTATATAGATACCTAAAGCTGAGAAGTTTTCCCTGATTGCACGATGAACCAATCTCCTGTGATCTTTGTCATCATCAGGTGATAATGTCACTGCGTAGTTACTAAAACAAGGAATGACCTACAATGACCTACAATGACCTACAATGATCTACAATGACCTACAATGACCTACAATGACCTACAATGATCTACAATGATCTACAATGATCTACAATGACCTACAATGACCTACAATGATCTACAGTGATCTACAGTGACCTACAATGAGCTACTATGACCGAACGTGTAATCCCTGTAATGAGCTAACATGAAAATTTTAGAAAAAGACAAAAAAAAAAAGATCAGGGGACGTGTGCGTAAACGTAACGCGTTTAGTCTACTGCATGACAGCCCATTTAACGATGACAGCACCTCTAATTATTACGTTTGGAGATAAATTTACAGTGTAATAATACATGTATGATGATACTGTGACTTTTGTCCAAACCATCCCTTGCAACCTTTCCCATTAGTTTTATTTCGTCTTGTCTTTTTTTCAAACAAATTGAACAAACACAGTCACCCCAACAGTCGATCCGGGGGGATCTTCAAGGGACGTAAGGGTAGAGGTGAACAAAGAAGGCCTTCAAATTCTGACCCTGTTCAAAAGAAAAATTGTTCATTTTTTTTAAGTACCCTGGCCTATATAAGACATCATAAGACCCTTTAAATGGCTTCCGGTCCAACAGGATGCCCTGTTTGCTAAATAGTAAAATCCATATCCTGCTCAACGGCCCATACCCATCTAGGCCAAATGAGGAAGTGCCTGCATGACTTCCGTCAATACAGGGTATAATAGTGATATACCGGTAAAAACGCGATTGCAATAATCTATTTTCAAGTTTCTCGAGTTACCTGAGATCAGGCACAATTTTTGTTTTGCCTTTTCAAAATGTGCTCGGCAATTTGATACCATGAGCCTAGTGTCACGTCCAAGCGTGACACACGACAAACATCATTGTCTGTCATTTTCTAGCTCATTGTAGGGCTTATTTTAACTCATTTTAGCTCGTAGTAGGTCATTGTAGCTCGTAGTAGCTCATCGTAGATCATTGTAGGTCATTGTAGGCCGTTGTAGGTCATTGTCGGTTATTCCTTGTTTTAGTAACTACGACACACGTCCCCTGATCTTTTTTTTTTTGTCTTTTTCTAAAATCTTCATTTTAGTTCATTACAGGGATTACACGTTCGGTCATAGTAGCTCATTGTAGGTCATTGTAGATCATTGTAGGTCATTGTAGGTCATTGTAGGTCATTGTAGATCATTGTAGGTCATTGTAGATCATTGTAGGTCATTGTAGGTCATTGTAGGTCATTGTAGGTCATTCCTTGTTTTAGTAACTACGGCTCAGAACGGCCTTTGAATAGAAACGAAGCTGGGGGTGCAGGCCTTGTTTTGTTACACACAAAACACGGTCACTCCCCACCCTCGCTATCTTTGAAAGGCCTGGAAACTAATCACACAACTGTTGAATGGTCTGCTGGACAACCTTCAATGTGTTTTATCAACATACTCTAACACTGAAACATTTTTTCATGCATTGACAGCTTACCGCTTCTGACTTTTCTGTCATCTCTTGTGAGTGTGCATGGGGTATATGATAATGAACTGCTTTCCTGAAGGTTTTGTAGGGTGGCAAATACTCAGCAATTACTCTTGGAATTATACAACATAGGTCTGATAAAATGGATTCTTGAACCTCAGCAGTTGGCAAAATTTCCTGCATCTCTACTTCATCAATACCCTTTTGTGGTCGTTGGTTAGATAGCCCCTTGGGAATGACCCTGTCTTTCACAGCATACGCGTGGAAGTAATGCAGAGATTTGTTGTTCTGTGATTTGGTCTGACATCTAGCTTTTACCTCCAGGTCCCAATTATCCCCCACAATCCTACACATTAAAACAAAAACAACATGGTTATAATTTTCTTGCACTATCTTAGAAGAGAGGATGATCATGTTGAATACTATAGTGTTGCCACTATATTTATTCCACAGATTCCTTTCTCTGAGCATCAAAATATCACAGTTGTCAAGTTTAGTTGAACTAAAGAGCTTGAAAACCTGTTAGGTTACTATAAAAACCATTGAAAATAAGCAAAATGTAGGATCAAAGCTTACATGCAGTTAGGTTTCCAAAGAAGTTCACATCTTCTAATTGGGTTCAAATTTTGTTGAAGTGTTTGTATTCTTTAATATCATTGGTTCATTGACAAATGATATCACCATACCTTGTTCTTTGTTAATTATTCATTGGATAATTTTTTCTATAAGTGGCTTGGTTTGAGTTGATGCATTATAATGGTCTTTATCTCTTGAATTACCTAGTTTGTTTGCTCACATGCTTATGTCAGTATTTAAGATAAACCGCCTGCTGATCATGATGCATTAAGGTTTTTTAAACACATACCGTATTCTGTCACCACTGTAACAAAATTTGTCGTCTGAATTATTTTTTACCCATTCTTTTCCCTTTTTTTGCTTGCCAGTGTTTGTCAGAAAAGCTTTATTAATTTCTATTTTTTCAAGTTATAGTTATAGTACCTGAAGTTTTGGGTCTTTTCTCCTTTAAGTGTATCCAATACAGAGAGCACGTCAGTATCTTCAATAAGGTCATCCTGGTTCCGTGGAAGCATTTCCTTACAAGCTCTGTAAACTGCATCACTGTAATTCTTATATTTAGAAACAGCATCCAAGGAAAAATCGACTGTACAAATTTCCATTGCATTTTCATCTTTTTCGCTGAGACTGTTGATCACTTCTTCAAGTAATTTGATTTTGTTATGGCGGTTCACTGTGTCAATTTTCCACTCATTTACTGACTTGTCAAAAGATGCAGCTGCTTTTTTTTTGCATATTACGCAAGGTGTTGGGGTGACTGGAAAGGCCTAACTTGTGGAAGCAGTCGACTTCTTCCTTCTTGCAACCCCCGAGGACTAGAATTGTGTTAATTCGATACGCAAAGTTGGAAATTGGCATCCAAAGATTGAGGTAACTGGAAATAATTAATGCCTCTTGGTTGACAGGATTTTTCACTTTTTGGCAACCTTGAACAGATGCCTTAACAAAGGTATGCAGTGAGGGGATTTTCTCTTCTACATCTTTAAGTAGACTTTCATTAGTGAACTCAGCTAGCTTCTCTAAATTACCACGATATTTGAACACGTTGGAAGGGTCTTTCGAGTAACGTTTGATCTCCCTTTTTACTTGTTTCCCCAGTTCAAGCAGGACTTTACTTTTCAGTGCCTCAAAGTTCATAACACCATGTGCAGCAGCTTTGTAATTTTCTAAAGCCAAATTTGTGACAAGCATTTTTTCTTCAGGGTTAGTCTCATGCTCAATGACGCGTCCATTTGGGTATGCAATAAATATCTGGAAAAAGAAAAAGAAGGGAAAGTGATTTACCGCCAGTACATCGGTAAAAGAAGGTCTCATCGCAAATTATTTTAAGCACGTTAGAATATTAAAAGGTTTGAAATGAACATGTTGGTAAATTGGCAACAGAATTTTACTTTCACTCCTAGACTGAGAACACATTCATTGAACACTTCATTGTAAACTGCGATCAGCCGTTCTTTTTTTTGTCTTTTTTTTTTCCGTACAGTTTCGTAAAAAAAAAAACCCGCAGCCTGATCGCCGATTTCTAAAACTGGAAAATAAATAATTGTCCAACTTATCTTTGAGCTTTGTCAACAATACATGGAATGATAAAGAGCACTGCAAAAGAGAACGGCTTTACCTTCTTATAACGTCTAAATCTTTTCTCTTTCTTTCCTTTTCTCAATTTATGTCAATTATTGTTTGAAAATAGCGGCTAAAAACGTGAGAGCGAAGAAAGGTGAAAGGGCACAGCGTGTATCAGTTAGTTACATTATAGTAACCAAGATCACGGAATATTTCAAACAAAGTAAGTCTCACTTCTGGAATATAAACATAAGTGCAAGCAACAAGAATAGAATAGGTAAACCCCCACCTTGACAACTGCTGACGAGTAATCATCTTTCACATCAGTTTCTGTCACTGGTAAACACATTAAGTTTACAACAGAATCGTCCAGCTTTTCTTGCGCCGACCAGGCAGAATTCAACTGAAAAAGCGTTTTCCTCGATCTACTCCCACCTTCTGCTCTCCGGGACGAAGAACCTTTCTGCTTTTTAGAACCAGGAGTTAACCCGCTTGGTGAATAATTCTGACTGTGAAGACGCTTATTTCCACCACCGCTACATTCATCGTCGTTTGTTTCGCTCGCAGAAACGATCTTTGACATAAATCCTTCTTCCACCTCATGAAACATAGTACAACAATTGACAATTTTCCTTGCACATTTTTTGCACAGTGACGAGTCACTTTCTGAGGTAGAATCAATATCTATTCCGACGCTGTTAATAAGATCGGAGAGGATGACAGTTCCAGTTTTACAAAAACTTTTCCCGCAAAACTCTTTGTTTTTCGTTGGCTTAAAGAGAGGAACAGTGCCTTCTCCAGATGAAACATTAATCGCACAAAAGTGACATGTTTTGTTCACCTTCTTAGGAAAACTCATCTTAAACTGCCATACGACACGACACAAAATAAGCCTGCTTAACTCGCCTCTGCACAAACCTCTGCACAGCTGGTCCAGAGACATTTCGCGCCTTAATCTGTAAATTTGCCGCCAACGAAGCTACTTCCGGTAAATTTTGATTGGCTCACGCTTGTCGGATGACGTGGCCAACATTCCCGTTGACAGATCCTTTAATTAGGGGGCGGCAGACGAATTGACAAACAATTGTATCAGACGTATTTTTTTTTTCCCCCGCCAAAAAAAAAAAAAATTCGCCTGATCGCAGGTTACCTGCTGAAAAACATGGCCATTTTCTTGAATTTTTGTTGCTAAAACAGCTCTAATCTGATTGGTTCTTGTTGGTTCCTTTTGTGTTTTCAGCCAATCAGAAAGCATTTGTAATTTGCACTCGTGTTACACATTTTGCACTCGTGTTACAGAAGAGCTGCACTCCTTTCTCAGCCAATCAGAATTGAGTAATTTTTTCGTGTATATTATTACTAATTAAAACACAAGAATACAAACATCAGCTTTTTGACAAGACTGCTTATCTTTACGGCCATTTTTTTTACCAGAGTCATGGATAAAACAATCCATTTTATCCGTTTTATCGGCGTGGTAAAATCGCAGTACAAGCAGGCCCTGCATTGTTCTGGATACAAGCAAAAAACTGCTACACAACTTCACCGGCACATCTTGGAAGACTTTACTTTCCCAATTATGACATATCTTATTTCAAGACTTGTCTTAATTTGGCCCGTCTAAAGCAGCATTCTAAAGCTAACCGTCCAGAATACAATGAGAGATCAGCAAACTTGCAACCTTGTCAGCAGCCGTGTTATTCCGTCTCCAGGATACTGTCGATATTGTAGGTCGTTTCTATGGAAATGAATGAAGTTTAATTCCAAGCGACTCTATCCAAGTTCAAACCTGTACAAACTGTACTGAAGTGGTGAAAGGGAGCGTGTACCACTTTTCAATACCTATGGTGCCTCACTGTACTTTTTGATCATTTTGCAGTACAAAAAAGAGCTGGTAGAGGAGTTTTCAGACAAAATTGTTCCACAGTTTGCAAATGGGACACTCAAGACTATTGTGGATTCAGTTTTCACCATAGATGAAATCCAGCTTGCTCACAAAAGAATGGAGTCTAATGAAAATATCGGCAAAATAGTTTTACAAATAATGTAAGACTGTCAAATATGACCTCTAGCCAAGAAGAGTCAACTTTAATTTCTCCTTTTTTTTTCCAATCGTTATCGTTATTTTTTTATTTATATATTTATGATTGCTTTGATTGTACATATAGCTCAAGAAAGGAATTTTGTTAAGTACCCAAAAAGAATCGCAAATAATGAGAGAGACTTTGCCAGCAGCACTGTAAACTTATTTCCTTGGCCACTTACTAAAGGGAGCTTATTAATAGTAACAATGACAGTGGTGGCAACAAATTGAAGCAACATAGGTTTAACAAGCAAGACAACAACTCTGTACCTGCATGACGTATGCATACGTTTTCAGTTGCTTTCCAGAACAGTTAGTTTCTTTGCCATCACTTTCCATCACATTATCTACAGAATAAACCAAAGAGGAGCATTTTGAAATTAAAGTTAATAAAAAGCTTTAAAGGTCAAAATAGGTAATACTTTCTTGTCACATTCAACCGTAGCTCTCTTGACCTTTGATATTCAGTGCTTTAAATTTCTTCATACAACAAGACTAGAATAAGTTACGAAATTTCATTTGAGTTTTAAAGTTTGAGCATACTTTCATAAAATATATAGGATGCAAATCCTTCTCTTTTTTGTGTACAGTTTGCTTGCACTTTCAAAGTGGCCACTATGGCTAAACCAAGAAACTTCTGTCCTGACCAAGGGCCATAAATGTAGCAACCATTTTTTCTTTATGATGCAGGATTATTTGATAAAGCTCAGAAGCTCTTGGCTTGTCACAAGCAAGTAGAATGTTATGGTACTACGGAAGAAATTTCAGTTGACTACTGTTCTTTTACCATTTACGTTTATTTATATTTTCCTTTCAATTGGTTCAGACAAAGGGAAACAAACCATGTATGACTATTAAACTTGATGATCATCACTTGAAAGTGTTACAAAAGACAAGGATCTGCTAGGGTGGTTCGGTGTGCTACCCCCCCCCCCTCCCCCTTATAATTATAACTTCTGATACCTAAAACTGAGAAGAGTGCCCTCTTTGCACGATAAACCATTCTTCTGTGATCCTTTTATGCCACTATAATATTTCTTATGGTCTTCCCACTTGAGAAACCTACCTGTCGTTAAATACCTGACAAGACTGACAACAAGATCCCAGTCCCATACAATAAACTCTGCATATCTATGTTTTAGAATGCCATGAGTACTCTCTTTACTAAAATCCAAATTTGGACTTTTCAATTTAAACAAGGACATTTTGTTTCTTTACTAAAATCCAAAACTCAGATTATTGGTTGAAATGATCCACAATGGAGGTGGATTCTTTTGATGACCTTTGATCATATCCAAAACCGAATACTTTGAATACATGATCCGAAGTGTTTCTTTACTGTGGATCCGAAAAGAATGAATATTGCTGGTGGAAACTCAAAACAATTTTAATACAAACACCAACTTTTTGACAAGACTGCTTATCTTTACGGCCATTTTTTTACCAGAGTCATGGATAAAACAATCCATTTTATCCGTTTTATCGGCGTGGTAAAATCGCAGTACAAGCAGGCCCTGCATTGTTCTGGTTACAAGCAAAAAACTGCTACACAACTTCACCGGCACATCTTGGAAGACTTTACTTTCCCAATTATGACATATCTTATTTCAAGACTTGTCTTAATTTGGCCCGTCTAAAGTAGCATTCTAAAGCTAACCGTCCAGAATACAATGAGAGATCAGCAAACTTGCAACCTTGTCAGCAGCCGTGTTATTCCGTCTCCAGGATACTGTCGATATCGTAGGTCGTTTCTATGGAAATGAATGAAAAATAATCCCTTTTTTGGATACATTGTTTCTTTTGTCAACAAAACATCCTATTGGATTTTTGATCTGATCTCGGATTTTAGAAAAGAAACGCACCCTAAACTGTTAACAAATTCCGGAATAGTAAGATTTCCATATAAACGCATTCATTTATAATGCATACATGTTTTGACTCTATTCGTGTTAACTATTTGTGAGAAAAAGTATGAAAATGCCGCATGTATAATAAATGTTGTGGTTATACGGAAATCTTACTATACCCCAACTAGCTAGCTAGCAGGGAATTTCCAGATACACCAGGAAACGTAAAACTGTACTGAACTTGTAAAAGAAAAATGTATGCACAGAAAACAAAAAGTAGGCTTAAACTTAATACTTCTAAATGTCCACTTTATAAGCACAAAATATACTACCCGATTTCTTACAGTGGAGGATCCACACCTTCAAATAAGGGGGGCGGGGAGGAAGGGGGGGCAGTCATCCAGACCCTGAGATAAGGGGGTGGGGCGGTCGTAAGAAAAAATTTTGTCAACGCATCGGGCTTCAGTTTGGCCGCCACTGTCTTAGGTGGGCTAATAGCCCCGTAAGAAAGCGAGCTCACCTCATACTCATCGTGAGCGAACTCCGTAAAGAGTTAGCCCTGTAAAATGTTCAGAATGAACACCAAGATCCATCATTGATCAACTGTTTCAATTTTGACTACCAGTACCTTCAGCGACCTTACTCGTTGTGCCAAACATCGATTTCAATCAACCAGCTGAAGGGTAACCGGTCAAGTCGCCCGAAAGTCATCTCGCCCGAAGTCATATCGCCCGGAACCAGAGTTATGTCGCCCGAAATACATAGTCATGTCGCCCGCAATTTTATCGAGTGTATAAACTTGAAGAAAAGGAAGGAATAAACTGGTAAAATGTTCACTCGCTAACCTATGCAAATATGAAGTTAAACAAAGACCCCAACATCGCTGTTCATTCACTGTTCATTTCAGTGTTGTTCGTTGTTCGTTGTTATGAACTAAGCCGCTCATTCTACAGTAAAGACTAAGGTGCTCATTCTACAGTAAAGATTCTTGTAATTATGTCGCCCGCAATTTTATCGAGTGTATAAACTTGAAGAAAAGTAACATCTTAAGTAACTTTTATACTTGGCCATACTTTCCGCGAGCGGTGTGAAAGAGCAGGTTTATTAATGGCCACGGTGGTGAAGTCCAGTTTCGGTTGACTCCAAGCACTGTCCAAGAATCGAACTTTCAAGGACCTACATAGATAAAGCCCGCCATACTGCCGCCATCTTAAAATTGCGCCCGCAATCGATTGCGATGTTCTCGTGAGAAAAAAGGTAGGTACGTGGTGTAAGCATCATATAGTGGTTCCCCGTTACTTACTAGAAGGAGTGTACATAATCCTACATAGCCCTACACAGCCCTACATGGCCCTACATAGCCCTACATAGCCCTACATAGCCATACATAGCCATACATAGCCATACACAGCCCTACATAGCCCTACATAGCGCTACATAGCCCTACACAGCCCTACACAGCCCTACACAGCCCTACATAGCCATACATAGCCATACATAGCCCTACATAGCCCTACATAGCCCTACAGAGCCCTACACAGCCATACATTACCCTACATAGCCCTACATTGCCCTACATAGCCATACATAGCCATACATAGCCATACATAGCCATACACAGCCATACATAGCCATACATAGCCCTACATAGCCCTACATAGCCCTAAAAAGCCCTACACAGCCCTACATAGCCCTACATAGCCCTTCAAAGCCCTACAAAGCCATACATAGCCATACATAGCCCTACATAGCCCTACCCAGCCATACTAGCCCTACATAGCCCTACATAGTCCTACATAGCCCTACATAGCCATACATAGCCCTAAATCGCCATACATAGCCATACACAGCCATACATAGCCCTACATAGCCCTACCCAGCCATACATAGCCCTACATAGCCCTACATAGCCATACATAGCCCTAAATAGCCATACATAGCCATACACAGCCATAAATAGCCCTACATAGCCATACATAGCCATACATAGCCCTACATAGCCATACATAGCCCTAAATAGCCATACATAGCCATACACAGCCATACATAGCCCTACATAGCCATACATAGCCATACATGACCCTACATAGCCCTACATAGCCCTACACAGCCATACATAGCCCTACATAGCCCTACATAGCCCTACATAACCATACATGACCCTACAAAGCCATACATAGCCATACACAGCCATACATAGCCCTACATAGCCGTACATAGCCATACATGACCCTACATAGCCCTACATAGCCATACATAGCCCTACATAGCCCTACATAGCCCTACATAGCCCTACATAGCCATACATAGCCCTACCCAGCCATACATAGCCCTATATAGCCCTACATAGCCATACATAGCCCTAAATAGCCATACATAGCCATACACAGCCATACATAGCCCTACATAGCCATACATAGCCATACATGACCCTACATAGCCCTACACAGCCATACATAAGCCCTACATAGCCCTACATAGCCCTACATAACCATACATGACCCTACAAAGCCATACATAGCCATACACAGCCATACATAGCCCTACATAGCCGTACATAGCCATACATGACCCTACATAGCCCTACATAGCCATACATAGCCCTACATAGCCCTACATAGCCCTACATAGCCCTACATAGCCATACATGGCCCTACATAGCCATACATAGCCATACACAGCCATAAATAGACCTACATAGCCGTACATAGCCATACATGACCCTACATAGCCCTAGCTAGCCATACATAGCCCTACATAGCCCTACATAGCCCTACATAGCCATACATAGCAATACATAGCCCTACATAGCCATACCTAGCCATACACAGCCATACGCACCCATACACAGCCATACATAGCCATACATAACCCTACATAGCCCTACATAGCCATACATAGCCATACACAGCCATACATAGCCCTACATAGCCATACATAGACATACATAGCCATACACAGCCATACATAGCCATACAAAACCCTACATAGCCCTCCATAGCCCTACATAGCCATACATAGCACTACATAGCCATACACAGCCCTAAATAGCCCTACATAGCCCTAAATAGCCCTACATACCCATACATAGCAATACATAGCCATACACAGCCCTACATAGCCCTACATAGCCATACATAGCCATACATAGCCATACACAGCCATACATAGCCCTACATAGCCATGCATAGCTATACATAGCCATGACAAGCCATACGTAGCCATACATAACCCTATATAGCCATACATACCCATACATAGCCATACATGACCCTACATAGCCCTACATAGCCCTACATAGCCTTACATAGCCCTACATAGCCATACATAGCCACACACAGCATATATAGCCCTACATAGCCATACATAGCCATATATGACCCTACATAGCCCTGCAAAGCCCTACATAGCATACATAGCCCTACATAGCCCTACATAGCCCTACATAGCCATACATAGCCTTACATAGCCCTACATAGCCCTACACAGCCCTACAGAGCCCTACATAGCCATACATAGCCCTACATAGCCATACATAGCCATACACAGCCATACATAGCCCTACATAGCCATACATAGCCATACATGACCCTATATAGGCCCTACATAGCCATACATAGCCATACATAGCCCTACATAGCCATATATAGTTAAACATAACCCTACATAGCCCTACATAGCCATACAAAGCCATACATAGCCATACATAGCCCTACATAGCCATACATAGCAATACATAGCCCTACATAGCCATACATAGCAATACACAGCCATACACAGCCATACCAGCCATACATAGCCATACATAACCCTACATAGCCCTACATAGCCCTACATAGCCAAACATAGCCCTACCCAGCCATACATAGCCCTATATAGCCCTACATAGCCATACATAGCCCTAAATAGCCATACATAGCCATACACAGCCATACATAGCCCTACATAGCCATACATAGCCATACATGACCCTACATAGCCCTACACAGCATACATAGCCCTACATAGCCCTACATAGCCCTACATAGCCCTACATAGCCATACATAGCCCTACCCAGCCATACATAGCCCTATATAGCCCTACATAGCCATACATAGCCCTAATAGCCATACATAGCCATACACAGCCCTACATAGCCTACATAGCCCTACATAACCATACATGACCCTACAAGCCCATACATAGCATACACAGCCATACATAGCCCTACATAGCCGTACATAGCCATACATGACCCTACATAGCCCTACATAGCAATACATAGCCCTACATAGCCCTACATAGCCCTACATAGCCCTACATAGCCATACATGGCCCTACATAGCCATACATAGCCATACACAGCCATAAATAGACCTACATAGCCGTACATAGCCATACATGACCCTACATAGCCCTAGCTAGCCATACATAGCCCTACATAGCCCTACATAGCCCTACATAGCCATACATAGCAATACATAGCCCTACATAGCCATACCTAGCCATACACAGCCATACGCACCCATACACAGCCATACATAGCCATACATAACCCTACATAGCCCTACATAGCCATACATAGCCATACATAGCCATACACAGCCAGCCATACATAGCCCTACATAGCCATACATAGACATACATAGCCATACACAGCCATACATAGCCATACAAAACCCTACATAGCCCTCCATAGCCCTACATAGCCATACATAGCACTACATAGCCATACACAGCCCTAAATAGCCCTACATAGCCCTAAATAGCCCTACATACCCATACATAGCAATACATAGCCATACACAGCCCTACATAGCCCTACATAGCCATACATAGCCATACATAGCCATACACAGCCATACATAGCCCTACATAGCCATGCATAGCTATACATAGCCATACAAGCCATACGTAGCCATACATAACCCTACATAGCCATACATACCCATACATAGCCATACATGACCCTACATAGCCCTATATAGCCCTACATAGCCTTACATAGCCCTACATAGCCATACATAGCCATACACAGCCATATATAGCCCTACATAGCCATACATAGCCATATATGACCCTACATAGCCCTGCAAAGCCCTACATAGCCATACATAGCCCTACATAGCCCTACATAGCCCTACATAGCCATACATAGCCTTACATAGCCCTACATAGCCCTACACAGCCCTACAGAGCCCTACATAGCCATACATAGCCCTACATAGCCATACATAGCCATACACAGCCATACATAGCCCTACATAGCCATACATAGCCATACATGACCCTATATAGCCCTACATAGCCATACATAGCCATACATAGCCCTACATAGCCATATATAGTTAAACATAACCCTACATAGCCCTACATAGCCATACAAAGCCATACATAGCCATACATAGCCCTACATAGCCATACATAGCAATACATAGCCCTACATAGCCATACATAGCCATACACAGCCATACACAGCCATACACAGCCATACATAGCCATACATAACCCTACATAGCCCTACATAGCCCTACATAGCCATGCACAGCTATACATAGCAATACAAGCCATACATAGCCATACATAACCCTACATAGCCATACATAGCCATACATAGCCATACATGACCCTACATAGCCCTGCAAAGCCCTACATAGCCATACATAGCCCTACATAGCCCTACATAGCCCTACATAGCCATTCATAGCTTTACATAGCCCTACATAGCCATACATAGCCTACACAGCCATACATAGCCCCACATAGCCATACATAGCCATACATGACCCTACATAGCCCTACATAGCCATACATAGCCATACATAGCCCTACATAGCCATATATAGTTAAACATAACCCTACATAGCCCTACATAGCCATACACAGCCATACATAGCCATACATAGCCCTACATAGCCATACGTAGCAATACATAGCCCTACATAGCCATACATAGCCATACACAGCCATACACAGCCATACACAGCCATACATAGCCATACATAACCCTACATAGCCCTACATAGCCCTACATAATCATACATAGCCATACATAGCCATACACAGCCATACATAGCCCTACATAGCCAATCATAGAAATACATAGCCATACACAGCCGTATATAGCAAAACATGACCCTACATAGCCCTACATAGCCCTACATAGCCCTACATAGCCCTACATAGCCCTACATAGCCATACATGACCCTAGATAGCCATACATAGCCATACACAGCCATAAATAGCCCTACATAACCGTACATAGCCATACATGACCCTACATAGCCCTACATAGCCATACATAGCCCTACATAGCCATACATAGCCTACACAGCCATACATAGCCCTACATAGCCATACATAGCCATACATGACCCTACATAGCCCTACATAGCCATATATAGCCATACATAGCCCTACATAGCCATATATAGTTAAACATAACCCTACATAGCCCTACATAGCCATACATAGCCCTACATAGCCCTACATAGCCCTACATAGCCATACATAGCAATACATAGCCCTACATAGCCATACATAGCCATACACAGCCATACACAGCCATACACAGCCATACATAGCCATACATAACCCTACATAGCCCTACATAGCCCTACATAGCCATACACAGCCATACATAGCCATACATAGCCCTATATAGCCATACATAGCAATACATAGCCCTACATAGCCATACATAGCCATACACAGCCATACACAGCCATACACAGCCATACATAGCCATACATAACCCTACATAGCCCTACATAGCCCTACATAGCCCTACATAGCCCTACATAGCCCTACATAGCCATACATGACCCTAGATAGCCATACATAGCCATACACAGCCATAAATAGCCCTACATAGCCGTACATAGCCATACATGACCCTACATAGCCCTACATAGCCATACATAGCCCTACATAGCCCTACATAGCCCTACATAGCCATACATAGCAATACATAGCCCTACATAGCCATACATAGCCATACACAGCCATACACAGCCATACACAGCCATACATAGCCATACATAACCCTACATAGCCATACATAGCCCTACATAGCCATACATAGCCATACATAGCCATACACAGCCATACATAGCCCTACATAGCCATACATAGACATACATAGCCATACACAGCCATACATAGCCATACATAACCCTACATAGCCCTACATAGCCCTACATAGCCATACATAGGCCTACATAGCCATACACAGCCCTACAGAGCCCTACATAGCCCTACATAGCCCTACATAGCCATACATGACCCTAGATAGCCATACATAGCCATACACAGCCATAAATAGCCCTACATAGCCGTACATAGCCATACATGACCCTACATAGCCCTACATAGCCATACATAGCAATACATAGCCCTACATAGCCTTACATAGCCATACACAGCCATACACAGCCATACACAGCCATACATAGCCATACATAACCCTACATAGCCCTACATAGCCCTACATAGCCCTACATAGCCATACATTAACCATACACAGCCATACATAGCCCTACATAGCCATACATAGACAAACATAGCCATACACAGCCATACATAGCCATACATAACCCTACATAGCCCTACATAGCCCTACATAGCCATACATAGGCCTACATAGCCATACACAGCCCTACAGAGCCCTACATAGTCCTACATAGCCCTACATAGCCATACATAGCCATACATAGCCATACATAGCCCTACATAGCCATACATAGCCATACATGACCCTACATAGCCCTACATAGCCATACATAGCCATACATAGCCCTACATAGCCATATATATTTAAACATAACCCTACATAGCCCTACATAGCCATACACAGCCATACATAGCCATACATAGCCCTACATAGCCATACATAGCAATACATAGCCCTACATAGCCATACATAGCCATACACAGCCATACACAGCCATACACAGCCATACATAGCCATACATAACCCTACATAGCCCTACATAGCCCTACATAGCAATACATAGCCATACATAGCCATACACAGCCATACATAGCCCTACATAGCCAATCATAGAAATACATAGCCATACACAGCCGTATATAGCAAAACATGACCCTACATAGCCCTACATAGCCCTACATAGCCCTACATAGCCCTACATAGCCCTACATAGCCATACATCACCCTAGATAGCCATACATAGCCATACACAGCCATCAATAGCCCTACATAGCTGTACATAGCCATACATGACCCTACATAGCCCTACATAGCCATACATAGCCCTACATAGCCATACATAGCCCTACATAGCCCTACATAGCCCTACATAGCCATACATAGCAATACATAGCCCTACATAGCCATACATAGCCATAC